>NC_057804.1:139092304-139409026 GCF_018294505.1 Triticum aestivum
GCCGGCCGGCCCAAGCGTGGCCTGGACGATCGCCGCGCCCAGCCCTGCTCGTCGCCCGAGGGCCTCCGCTGGGAGGCGGACCTGCGCCGCGAACTGGACTCCAGGGACTCGCGCTGCTCTCTTCCTTGCGAGTCTCCGCGATCCCCCGGCCGTGACAGTTGCCGCTTGCCGTCTCGGTCCCGTGATGACCGCTGGTACCGTCCCCGGTCTCCCGTGGCTGAGGCGCGGCGCTCTGACCGACGGCGGTCCCTATCCCCAGAGCGGCGTCGGGCCCGTTCCCCGTCCCCGTCCCGCACCTCCACTCCTGCTGTTGCCCACGCGCCCTCGTGCCGCTACCAACCCCCACAACCAACCCAGTTTCCCTCCCTGCCAATGGAGGCAATGGGGGGCGAGGGTGCCAGGGCGCAAAGAAGAAGAAGAAGCGGGGCCCGGCTCGCCCCCCTGCTGCGCCGCCCCCCTCCCCTGCAACCTCGGCGTTGGCCGATGTTGTTGCTACTCGTGACCTGCCTCCTTGCTTCAACTACGGGATCGCGGGCCATTACCAAGTGGAGTGCACCAACCCTCCAATGTGCTACCTCTGCAAGGATACTGGGCATCCAGCGGCCCTATGCCCGGACCGTTCGCTGACTGATGAGCTCATGATGTATGGCCATGGCATCGAGGGCCTCGGGTTCTTCCACATTAAGGTGGAGGATCTACCACCCCTCCCCATCGCTCCAGGCGATTGTCACAGTCGTGGGGGTGGGTGTTACTTCCCCGGAGATGATCGAGGCTGAGCTCAACCACCTGTGCCGGCGTGTGTGGGACCGGGAGGTGACCCCGACCTCTACCAGTTCTTTCACCATGGTCTTCCCTGACGCCATCACCTTGGGCCTCTGCACCCGTAGTGATGACATCACCTTGGCCCTGAACAAGCTTGTGGTCAACATCTCTGAGCCTAAGGTCGACCCCAAGGCGGTCGTAGTTCTGGATACTGCTTGGATCCTTATCGCCGGGCTGCCTGATGTCGCCCAGTCCGAGCTAGTCATTCGCAGTATGTCCAAGATCCTGGGCAAGGTGGTGGTGGTGGACAAGCTCTCCCTCCGCAAATAGGAGGAGGTCTGGGTCAAGGTTAAATGCCTTGACTCCGACAAGCTCCGTGTCACCGTTCGCGTCTTCTTCAACGACCTGGGATTCGACCTCAAGATCTCCCCCAAGCCTCCCAACCATGTCGGGCGCCCATGCTCCTCTGATGATGGGCACTTTGGTGGTGGGGGCACGGACCGGCATGACGACTCCCACTACCGCCGGTCGCGCCCCTCCTTCCACGAGGATCTGGACAACGACGACGAGCGATCGGGCCACAGCCGCTCTCCCTCACGCGACCCACCTCCGAGCCGTGGGGGACGGGCGCTGGCTCGGTGTTGCCAGCGGCTTCTCCCTCCTCCTCAGCGGAGATGAGTGACATCTCCAGCGTCGGCCTCCTCGTCGCTCCGCCTTCCTCGCCTCGCTCGCCTTGCTCCACCCCTGCGCATGGCTCCCCGCCTTCGACATCATCGCCATGCGCAGGGGTGGAGCAAGGCGAGCGAGGCGAGGAAGGCGGAGCGACGAGGAGGCCGACGCTGGAGATGTCACTCATCTCCGCTGAGGAGAGAAAAATCCATGCGCTCGGTGGAAACCATGCACTGGCTCCCTTCTAGTGGGACCACGGGGCACTCGGGAGGCATCCTTTTAGGTGTGAAGGATGCCACCTTTGACGTTGGCGGTATGGACCGGGGCGAGTTTTTCATTAGCATGGAGCTCTTCGAGAGGGCGCTCAACTTCAAGTGGGAGGTTGTCATTGTCTATGGGCCAGTGGACCACCGCCGCTCCCCGACCTTCCTTGATGAGCTACAACGGAAGGCCTCCGCCTCCACCTTCCTGGTGGTTGTTGGAGGGGATTTCAACCTCATCCGCTCTCCCGATGAAAAGAATAATGACCAAATCAACCGCCCTAGGATGCAGATGTTCAACGACTGCATCACGAATCTCGGCCTCCGCGAGCTTGAGAGGACGGGTGCCAGGTTTACCTGGACTAACCGCCAAGCCGACCCGACGCGGTCTGTCCTGGAGTGCGTCCTAGTCTCCCCGGAATGGGAACTTAGATGCCCCTTGGCTTCGCTCCGTGCGATTACCCGGATTGGGTCGGACCACGTCCCTCTCCTCCTCTCCACCATCGACGAATGCCCTCCCACCCCGCCTTGCTTCAGGTTCAACCTCTTCTGGCTCAACCAAGCGGGCTTCAGGGAGGTGGTCGTGGCCAAGTGGACCTCTACGCGCTCCTCTCCCCATCGGTCCATGTCGGCTGTGGACTCCTGGCAGTTTTGTGCCAAGCTCGCCCGCCAATTTATGAAGGGGTGGGGCGCTAACCTTGGCAAAGAACTCCGCGAACGCAAAAAAGTCCTCCTATCGGCCATCCAGGCCTTGGACTACCACGCGGACACCTCTAGGATCTCCCTGGATGAGTGGATGGTGCGATATGATCTTGAGGATCAGCTCGCCACCATCTATACGGATGAAGAAGCTTACTGGAGGCTCCACGGTACCCAGCGATGGGTGCTGCGGGGCGATGCTAATACGGCATACTTCTAGGCGATCACAAATGGGCGGCGACGTCGGAACTCAATCCACTGTTTGTGGGATGGTGATTCCCATCTCGTCCGCCCCTCGGACATCGGACGCATGTGGATGGATTCTATAAATCCCTATTCTCCCCCACCCTTTAGGGTGGGGCCACTCTGGCGACCGACATCTGGTCGGGCACCCAGCTTGTGTCTGTTGCGGATAATGCCGCCTTAGTTGCCCCATTCTCCGAGGAGGAGGTCCTCGTGGCGATTAAGGGCATGAACGCCTCCTTGGCGCCGGGGCCGGATGGACTGCTAGTCTCCTTTTTTAAAGCATTCTGGCAGACCATCAAACCTAAGATCATGGCTCTCTTTGACGAGTTTTTCTTGGGGACCATGGATCTTGGGCGCCTAAACTATGGGGTAGTCACTCTTATCCCCAAAGTTCCGGGCGCGACAGACATCTGCCAATTCCGAACCATCACTGTGATCAATGTGATATTTCAGATCCTAGCCAAAGGGTACGCCAATAGGGTGACCCTGCTCGCCAACTCGATCACTCACCCCAATTAGTCGGCTTTCATTCAGGGTCGTTTTATCCTGGATGGGGTGTTGGTCTTCCACGAGGTCCTTCACGAAGTCCGCTCCAAGCACCAACGGGTGGTCTTCCTGAAGCTCGACTTTCATAAAGCCTATGGCACTGTGCACTGGCCCTTCCTTCGGGAAGTTTTACTCCGCAAGGGCTTTGACAACCGTTGGGTGACCAGAGTTATGCAGCTTGTCTCCTGCGGTCGGACCGCTATTAACATTAATGGTGAGATCGGCCCCTTCTTCCCCATGCTCTGTGGGGTTCGCCAAGGCGACCCTTTCTCGCCGTTCCTGTTTAACATGGTGGTTGACGCCCTTGCGACCATTCTTGACAAAGCCAAATCGGCCGGTCACATTCACGATGTGGTCCCACACCTTGTAGGAGGGGGTGGGGTCTCCCTCCTACAATATGTTGACGACACCATAATAATGGTTGAGGGCTCCGCGTCTGATATTGCAAACTTGAAGTTCCTCCTCCTATGCTTCCTACAGATGTTCGGTCTGACCATCAACTTCGATAAGAGCGAAGTGATGGTTCTGGGATTCCCATCGGAGAAGGCCCAGGGCATTGCGGACCGGCTTAATTGCGGCGTGGGTTCTTTCCCCATGACTTATCTGGGGATCCCCATTAGTGACTCACGCCTCACCATAGGGGACCTCCGCCCCTCCGTACCCGAATGCAACACCGGGTCGAGCCATGGAAGGGCCAGTGGCTCTCGAAGGCGGCACGGGTAATCCTCATCAACTCCTCGTTGGCTAGCCTCCTCTGGTTCCTCATGAGCGTCTATAGACTCCATGAGATGCTCCACCAGGAGGTGGCCAAATATCAGTCCAGGTTTTTCTGGGCTGGCGAGGGGGACAAGCAAAAATACCATATGGTGAGCTGGTCGGACATTTGCAAACCCAAGAACCAGGGAGGTCTGGGGATCTTGTCCTCTCGTCGCATGAACATTGCTCTCCTGACCCGATGGCTATGGCGTATCGCCAACGGGGAGGGCGGCCTCTGGCTTACCATCATCCAGAATAAGTATCTCCAAGGACAACCTCTTGCTTTCTGCTAGCACTCTAGGGGATCCCAGTTCTGGCAAGCTGTGATTCAGCTCCTTCCCGTGCTCCGAATTGGCACTTCAATCTCGGTGGGTTCCGGGTCCTCGACCCTGGCTTGGGGACTCCCCTCTGGCCGCCCGCTTCTCGGGCTTATTTGCCATTGCGGCAGACCCCCGGATTTCCATCGAGAGGGCCCTTATTGACTTAGGGTGTCTCGCCTTTCGGCACCCCTTTGGCCCCCAGGAGATTGACGCGCGGGACGCCCTTCTACAGGACATCGCTCTCTTGCCGATGGATATAGAGGGCGCCGCTGACTCCATGGCGTGGCACCTGGAGCCCTCGGGATGCTTCTCCACGAAGTCTCTGTATGCTGCCATCGCCCCTTCGCTGGCCCCTGAGCCCTTTAGCTTGATCTGGGACATTCGACTCCCCCTCAAGATCCGGATATTCCTCTGGCAGTGGATCCGGGGACGTCTCCCCTCTGGGGTTGAAGTCCGCAAGCGCAATGGCCCTGGGGACGGGATGTGTCCCCTGTGCACCACAGTTGAGGATTCGAACCACATTTTCTTCAACTGCCCCACTGCCCAGTTCCTGTGGTCGTGCTTCCGTGAAACGATCGGCGGACAATGGTGCAATACCAACTTCCCCGACCTACTCGCGGAGATCCATGCCTCCTCCCCGCGTTACTGCCATATTAGATGGTTGTGCATTGGGATCCTAGCATGGACGCTTTGGAATATTTGCAACAAGCTCGTTATTCAGAAAGTGCCTCTACGACGTGCGACTGATGCGATCTTCAAAATGTGTGGCTATTTCCAGCTATGATGGCCGCTTAGCCGCCCCCAGGACTGGAGCGTCATCAACACCCTCCTCACCAACCTTCAATCGATGGCCTTCCGCATGGCGCCCCCGCTTCCGCCAACGCCGCCGGAGCCCTCAGCATTAACCCTACTGCTACCTTGATGTGTGTGTGTGTGTGTGACTTTGAGTGTCTGTGTGTGTGTGTGAACTCTGTTGGATGTTTGGCTTGGGCGGTTTTGCTTTATATATAAAGCGGGGCGAAAGCCTTTTTCGATAAGGAGGAAGAGCGGATTAGCTACCTGTGCCCACGTTCTCATTAGAGTAACTCTTCAACTCATACATTGTTTAATTTCCCTTCATGCTTATCAAAGGATGAATGCTATGATGAGTGGTATGATCCCTTGGATTCATTTGAATTATCCATTTTTGATGAAATTGATGCTTGCTATGCTTGTGGCCATGATGCCAATATGAATGATACTTATGGAGATGAACTTGCTATAGTTCCTTATATTATGAAAGAAATTGTTGCTATTGCACCCACACATGATAGTCCTATTATCTTTTGAATTCGCCCAACTACACTATATCGGAGAAGTTTGCTCTTATTAAGGATTACATTGATGGGTTGCGTTCTACCACTACACATGATGATTTTGATAGATAGATATAATATACATGTGCTTGCTGCTCCTACTTTCACTTATTATGAGAGAGGAACCACATCTTCGCCTCTCTACGTTTCCAATACTATAAAATTGCAAGAAACTGTTTATGATATGTATTGGCCCTTACTTAATGTGCATGAATTATTCTTTTATGACATGCCGATGCATATCAAGAGAGTTAGACTTTGTAATTTCATGATATATGTTGCTTTGTGCTCACTGATACGTCTCCAGCGTATCTATAATTTTTTATTGTTCCATGCTATTATATTACCCGTTTTGGATGTTTATGGGCTTTACTTTACACTTTTATATCATTTTTGGGACTAACCTACTAACCGGAGGCCCAACCCAAATTGCTGTTTTTTTGCCTATTTCAGTGTTTCGAAAAAAGGAATATCAAACGGAGTCCAAATGGAATGAAACCTTTGGGAGCAATCTTTTTGGAACAAACGCAATCCAGGGGACTTGGAGTGGACGTCAAGCAACAGAGTAGGCGGCCACGAGGCTGCCCGGCACGCCGCCCACCCTCGTGGGCCCCTCGAGCATCCACCGACCTACTTTTTCCTCCTATATATACCCACGTACCCCGAAAACATCCAGGAGCACCACGAAAAATTATTTCGACCGCCGCAACCTTTTGTATCCGCGAGATCCCATCTTGGAGCCTTCATCGGCGCTCCACCGGAGGGGGAATCGACCATGGAGGGCCTCTACATCATCTCCAAGGCCTCTCTGATGAGTTGTGAGTAATTTACCACAGACCTTCGGGTCCATATTTATTAGCTAGATGGCTTCTTCTCGCTCTTTGAATCTCAATACAAAGTTCTCCTCGATCTTCTTGGAGATCTATTCGATGTAACTCTTTTTGCGGTGTGTTTGTCAAGATCCGATGAGTTGTGGGTTTATGATCAAGTTTATCTATGAGAAATATTTGAATCTCCTCTGAATTCTTTTATGTGTGATTAAGTTATCTTCGCAAGTCTCTTCGAATTATCAGTTTGGTTTGGCCTACTAGATTGATCTTTCTTGCAATGGGAGAAGTGCTTAGCTTTGGGTTCAATCTTGCGGTGTCCTTTCCCAGTGATAGCAGGGGCAGCAAGGCATGTATTGTATTGTTGCCATAGAGAATAAAAAGATGGGGTTTATATCATATTGTATGAGTTTATCCCTCTACATCATGTCATCTTTCTTAATGCATTACTCTGTTCTTCATGAACTTAATACTCTAGATGCAGGCAGGAGTCGGTTGATGTGTGGAGTAATAGTAGTAGATGTAGGCAGGAGTCGGTCTACTTGACACGGACGTGATGCCTATATACATGATCATGCCTAGATAATCTCATAACTATCCGCTTTTCTACCAGTTGCTTGACAGTAATTTGTTCACCCACCATAATACTTATGCTATCTTGAGAGAAGCCACTAGTGAAACCTACGGCCCCCGGGTCTATCTTTTATCATCTAAGTTTACCATCTACTTTTATTTGCATCTTTACTTTTCAATATATATCATAAAAATACCAAAAATATTTATCTTATCATATTATCTCTACCAGATCTTACTTTTGCAAGTAGACGTGAAGGGATTGACAACCCCTTTATTGTGTTGGTTGCGAGGTTCTTGTTTGTTTGTGTAGGTGCGTGGGACTTTTGAGGAGCCTCCTACTGGATTGATACCTTGGTTCTCAAAAACCGAGGGAAATACTTACGCTACTATTGCTGCATCACCCTTTCCTCTTCAAGGAAAACCAATGCAAGCTCAAGATGTAGCAAGAAGGATTTCTGGCGCCATTGCCGGGGAGGTCTTCGCTCAAGTCAAGACATACCACGTACCCATCACAAACTCATCTCCCTCACATTACATTATTTGCCATTTGCCTCTCGTTTTTCTCTCCCCCACTTCACCCTTTCCATTTCATTCGTCCTCTCTTTCCCAACCTCCTCTCTCTTTCGCTTGCCTTTTCGTCTGCTCGTGTGTTAGATCGTTTATCTCGTCATCATGGCTAGTCCCTTATCCACTCCTATGTCTCCCGAGTTTGAAGTTCTTCACTTCAAGCAAAGGCAAGGAGAAAACTTAAAATATGCTTGGTATAGGATGATGGAATCCTATCGTGATTGCACCCTAGAGGTGAATTTTAGAATTCTACTTCGCAATTTTTATGTTGGGCTAAATATGTCCCATGGACAACTCTTGGATTGCATTGCGAAAGGAATTTTTATTGAAATTGATCCCAGTATTGCACATGAAATTATAGAGGGAATAGTGGGAACACTACCTCAAAAAGGGGGACCACATCCTACCCAAGAAGAAAGACAAGTGTTTGAAAAGATTTGCGAAGTAACAAAAATCTTACAAAAGTCTCTTGAACCTCTTAAGAGTGTTAGCGGAAATCTTCACCGCATAAATATGTTGATTACTCCTTGCAATAAGCGGTTGGATTCTTTAGATCTAAAAATTTCCGAGTATGAAGGGAAACGTAAAGAACCTCCTGGATTCAAGCATGACTCTGCTAAAAACTAAAAAACAGAGATGGCACCACTTAGATCTATCCTCGCTTTTATGCCTAGCTAGGGGCGTTAAACGATAGCGCTAGTTGGGAGGCAACCCAATTTTATTTGTGTTTTTCCTTTTTGCTTCTGTTTAGTAATAAATATTTCATCTAGCTTCTGTTTAGATGTGGTTTTATGTTTTAATTAGGGTTTGTGCCAAGTAGAACCTATAGGATAACCTACGGTGATAGTTAATTTGATTCTGCTGAAAAACAGAAACTTTTGCGCGCACGAAAATAATATTAGTAAATCACATAAACGTGATTTTGTGTTGATTCTTTTTGATGTAGATCAACAGAGACATTTCCCAGGACTTCCTATTTTGGTAGGATTTTTAGAGTTCCAGAAGTATTCGAAAGTTAAAGATTTCTACAGATTGTTTGGTTTTTGACAGATTCTGTTTTTCGTGTGTTGTTTGCTTATTTTGATGCATCTATGGCTAGTATTGGTAGGTATGAACCATAGAGAAGTTGGAATACAGTAGGTTTAACACCAATATAAATAAATAATGAGTTCATTACAGTACCTTATGTGGTGGTTTTTCTTTCTTGCACTAACGGAGCTTATGAGATTTCCTGTTGAGTTTTGTGTTGTGAAGTTTTCAAGTTTTAGGTAAATATTTGATGGATTATGGAATAAGGAGTGGCAAAAGCCTAAGCTTGGGGATGCCCATGGCACCCCAAGATATTCAAGGATAACCAAAAGCCTAAGCTTGGGGATGCCCCGGAAGGCATCCCCTCTTTTGTCTTCGTCTATCGGTAACTTTACTTGGAGCTATATTTTTATTTGCCACATGATATGTGTTTTGCTTGGAGCGTCTTGTATGATATTAGTCTTTGATTTTTAGTTTACCACAATCATCCTTTCTGTACACACCTTTTGGGAGAAACCCACTTGATTGGAATTTATTAGAAATACTCTATGTGCTTCACTTATATCTTTTGAGCTAGATAGTTTTTGCTCTATGTGCTTCACTTATATCTTTTAGAGCATGGCGGTGGCTTGATTTTGTAGAAATTGTTGATCTCTCATGCTTCACTTATATTATCTTGAGAGTATTTTAGAACAGCATGGTATTTTCTATGGTTATAAAATTGGTCCTAAAATGATGGGAATCCAAGTTGGGTATAATAAAAATTATCATAGGAAGTAAATTGGATGATATGATCAATTTGATACTTGATAATTGTTTTGAGATATGGAGGTGGTGATATTAGAGTCATGCTAGTTGGGTAATTGTGAATTTAAAGAATGCTTGTGTTGAAGCTGGCAAGTCCCGTAGCATGCACGTATGGTAACCGTTGTGTAACAAATTTGAAATATGAGGTGTTCTTAGATTGTCATCCTTATGAGTGGCGGTCAGGGATGAGCGATGGTCTTTTCCTACCAATCTATCCCCCTCGGAGCATGCGCGTAGTGCTTGGTTTTTGATGACTTGTAGATTTTTGCAATAAGTATATGAGTTCTTTATAACTAATGTTGAGTCCATGGATTACACACACTCTCACCCTTCCATCATTGCTAGCTTCTTCGGTACCGTGCATTGCCCTTTATCACCTTGAGAGTTGGTGCAAACTTTGCCGGTGCATCCAAACCCCGTGATACGATACACTCTATCACACGTAAACCTCCTTATATCTTACTCAAAACAGCCACCATACCTACCTATTATGGCATTTCCATAGCCATTCCAAGATATATTGCCATGCAACTTTCCACTGCTCCGTTCATCATCATGATACACATCATCATTGTCACATTGCCTTGCATGATCATGTAGTTGACATCGTATTTCTGGCAAATCCACCATGCATAAATTTTCATACATGTCACTCTTGATTCATTGCCCATCCCGGTACACCACCGGAGGCATTCATATAAAGTCATATCTTGTTCTAGTTTTTGAGTTGTAATTCATGAGTTGTAAATAAATAGAAGTGTGATGATCATCATTATTAGAGCATTGTCCCCAAATAAAAAAAAGAAAAAAGAAAGGCCAAATGTAGGACCTTGAAGTATCTCTAGAGGGGGGGGGGTGATTAGACTACTTGACCAATTAAAAACTTAACCTTTTCCCAATTTTAGTCTTTGGCAGATTTTAGCTATCTTAGCACAAGTCAAGCAATCTTCACACAATTCAAGCAAGCATGCAAAGAGTATATGAGCAGCAGAAAGTAAAGCATGCAACTTGCAAGAATGTAAAGGGAAGGGTTTGGAGATTTCAAACGCAATTTGGAGACACGGTGATTTTTGAGCCGTGGTTCCAATAGGTGGTGCTATCGTACATCCACGTTGATGGAGACTTCAACCCACGAAGGGTAATGGTTGCGCGAGTCCACGGAGGGCTCCACCCACGAAGGGTCCACGAAGAATCAACCTTGTCTATCCCACCATGGTCGTCGCCCACGAAGTACTTGCCTCACTAGCGATAGATCTTCATGAAGTAGGCGATCTCCTTGCCCTTACAAACTCCTTGGTTCAACTCCACAATCTTTTCGGAGGCTCCCAAGTGACACCTAGCCAATCTAGGAGACACCACTCTCCAAGAAGTAACAAATGGTGTGTTGATGATGAACTCCTTGCTCTTGTGCTTCAAATGATAGTCTCCCCAACACTCAACTCTCTCTCACAGGATTTGGATCTGGTGGAAAGAAGATTTGAGTGGAAAGCAACTTGGGGAAGGCTAGAGATCAAGATTCATATGGTAGGAATGGAATATCTTGGCCTCAACACATGAGTAGGTAGTTCTCTCTCAGAAATGGTAAGCTGGAAGTGTAGGTTTGTTCTGATGGCTCTCTCTACGAATGAAGAGGAGGTGGAGGGGTATATATAGCCTCCACACAAAATCTAACCGTTACACACAATTTATCAATCTCGGTGGGACCGAATTAACAAACTCGGTCAGACCAATTTAGTAAACCTAGTGACCATTAGTGATTTCGGTGGGACCGACATGCAACTCGGTAGGACCGATGTGGTTAGGGTTAGGGCATAACGTAATCTCTGTGAGACCGATTACACAAACTCGGTAAGACTGATTTTGGTAATAAGCTAACCAGAGAGTTGGTCAGGTAAACTCGGTGGGACCGGTTCGCTCATTTCGGTGAGACCGAAATGTTACGAAAGGGAAATAGAGAGTTTACATTGTAATCTCGGTTGGACCGATCGCTCATATCGGTGGTACCGAAACGTTACGAAGGGAGACAGAGAGATTACAATCCCATCTCGGTGAGAGCGAGATTCCTATTGGTGAGACCGATTTGCCTAGGGTTTGTGGCAGTGGCTATGACATCTGAACTAGCTGGCGCCGGATAGAAAGAATCGGTGGGGCCGAGTTTGACTTTAGGTTTAGGTCACAAGTGGATATGAGAAAGTAGTTGAGGGTTTTTGGAGCATATCACTAAGCACTTGAAGCAAGAAACTCATTAAGCAACACCTCATCCCTCCTTGATAGTATTGGCTTTTCCTATAGACTCAATGTGATCTTGGATCACTAAAATGTAAAATGTAGAGTCTTGAGCTTTTGAGCTTGAGCCAATCCTTTTATCCTTAGTATTTTGAGGGATCCACTTTCCTCATCCATGCCATGCCATTCATTGAGCTTTTCCTGAAATATTTGTCTTGGAATAGTATTAGCTCAATGAGCTATATGTTGTTAGGAATTACCAAAACTACCTAGGTATAGTTGCACTTTCAATCTCCCCCTTTTTGGTAATTGATGACAACATATAGATCAAAGCTTCGACAAATGATAATAAGATTGAAAAACATCGTCGCTTTGAGAAGTATGTGATAAGCAAGAGGTCCCCCTAAATTTGTGCATAGTTTAAGATTTGCTTTGGACTGCAAATGCACAAGGAGTTAGGCTCATGGGTTACTCTTCCATGTGACATACATCTTGGTGGAGCGCTCAAAATATTAAAGATTGAATACATGCACTCATCACCAAGCAAAGTGAATGATCATATAAAGATAAATGAGATAATGTCATCTAACAAGCATTAAGGTAGCATATGATCAAACACATGATCATCATTGTATCACACAGACAATAACGTAGTATCTCAAGCAAGCAAAAGCAAATAAAGTTCAACCACAAAGACAAGAGAGAACAAAAGCAAACTCTCTCTCTCTCTCGAAGCTTATGAGCTATACTTTTTTCTCCCCCTTTGGCAACAAGTTACCAAAAAGTTCATAGAAAATGCATAGTACTATTTCGTCTCTCAGGCTTGATCTTCAGGTGGTGGTGTAGAGATGGCTCCTTGGACGAAGACTTCAGTTGATGTGGATGGAGCTAGAGGAGTTGGTGTTGCAGCTGGTTGCACTGGAGCTGTAGCTGGTGCAGATGAAGTGGCTCTGGTGTCTGTCACTGGCTCTGCAACTGATCTCTGAGCTCGAGGCACTCTGGCAAATGCATCAGTGGTTGTCTTGCCCTTCCTCTCCTGCATATCATCCTGAAGCTGCTCCACAACAGACTGGATCTCAGTTACTTTAACATCAAAGTCATAGAATTTTTGTTCCATGATTCTTTCCGGGATCTCCTGGTTTTGAGTTAGGGTGGCCAACCCCTTCTCAATCCTTAGAGTTGATGCTATTAAGTAACCAAGCTGGTCCTGCTTGCTCTTCAAAAAGTACTCAGATGCCTTCTCTAAAGTTGGCATCTTGGCAGCCTTCTCCTTCTTTGCCTTCTCCTTCTTCTCTTGAGCTTGCACTAAAGATGGTTCATTCTCATTCATGACTACTTGATTGTCCTCAAAATCTGGATAGATAGCAAAGTGTTCCTTATCCAACAAGTATTTGTCTGTACCCATCTTGGAGTTGATCAGCTCCTGGATCTGTGGGGCATACCCACAGCTTCTCTCCTGGTCTGCTGTTGTCCTCTTAATAGTCTCAACTATGAGGCTCATGACCTTGAATTTCTGAGGCACATCAAATATGTGTAGCAGGTTTATTGCATGCCCTCTGATCATGTCATGGTCACCTGACTTGGGCAAGAGAGTGTGCCTTAGGATCCAGTTGATTGTTGGCAGCCCTGATAGAAGGAAATGGACAGACCCAAACTTGAAAGTCTCAAGAGCTTTGTTTGGGATCTCCTTGTACATGTGTGACATAGAGTTGTGATCCTTCTTCTTCTTGGAGAAGACATCCAAGTCATCTTCACTCTCCTCTGGTGCATTGATCAGTTCGGCCCATTCTTCAGTTGTGGGACTGGTACCTTGTACCTTCAGACATCCAGACTATTCTGCCATCAGGATAAAAGTGAGTTGTGGAGTATAATTGCATTACAAGCTCATCATTCCAGTTTGTGAACTTCTGTCCAACAAACTCATCAACTCCACAAGCCTTAAAGCTGTCAAACACTCCTAGGTAGTGATCCTCATTTGCCTTCATGTATTTCCAGTCTACCCACCTCATGTCACAAACTATGGGCTTCTTGTCCAACAGCACAGTCTCATAGAAATCCTGTTGTTCCTTAGTGTGGAACCTGTAGTCAACAGCAGTCCTTCTCCTGATTGCATAAGGATCAGACAATCTCCACTGTCTGAGCCCTACATCCTTCCTCGGCTTCATGTTCTCAGCCACTAGATGAGCATCATTGTGGTCTGGAATCTTAGGTTTCAGCTTCCTCAAAACTTGTCCTTCATCTTCTTCTTCAGCAACTTCAGGCACTGGGGCCTTGTTCTTCTCAGCAGCTGGTATACTCCTGGTATTCCTCTTAGGTGCAGATTTGGCCTTGGAGATAGCTTTGGGTGCTTCTTTGGGCTTTGATGTTGCAGCCCCTGACCTTATAGCATCACCCATAAGCTTTTGTGCCTTGGGTGCTGGAGCAGCAACTTCTTCTTCCTCTTCCTCTTCCATCATGGAAGGCTGTCCAACAACTCTAGCCATGGTCTTTTTGACCCTTTCCTTCCTCTTCTTCCCTTCTGCAGTAGGCTCTTTGGGATCAGATTTCTCAGGTTCTTGAGTTGAAGCTCTGACTTTCAGCATAGGTGTCCTCTTGAAAGGGACCTTCCTGTTTAGTCCTGGCTTGGTGGTTTTAGCTGAGCCATATTCCTTCTTGAGCACTATCTTCTTGGAAGTAGCCTCATCTTCAGCTGCCACAAAGTCTTCATCCTCAGAGTCTGAGTTTATCTTCCTTCTGGCCCTGGTGGCAGCTTTGGGCAAATTTCTTGGAGTGCTCCTGCTGCCCTCATCTGAGGTGCTAGATGTACTAGTGCCCTCACTCATGTGAATCTGCTCCTCTTCCCTGTTCTGGCTGTCACTTTGGTCTGACATGCTACAAGCACTGACTGCTGACCCTGTGAATAGTTGTAGATGAGATAGAATGGATGAGCATCACAAAATGCAGAGGTTTTTGCAAAAGAATGATTCAAAAACTTAGTTTTAGTTTTCCACAGAAAGCATTTCAGATCAACCAATTTGCAAACTCAGTGATACCGAAGCAGCTTTTGGAACCAAAACTAGTGAACTCGGTCAGACCGAGTCACAGTTTGGTGGCACCGAGACTGCTAGGGTTTCACAGAGTTCTAAAATCGGTCACACCGATTTGCAATTCTCGGTCAGACCGAGAATCACTTGTGCAATGACCTTAGCCGAATCGGTGGAACCGAGTTTTTCAACTCGGTGGGTCCGAGATGGTTTCGGCGGAAACCTAACCCTAAATTTTCAATTCACATCTAATCTAAGGATTGTTTTGACTGGATAGAAGCGTTTCAATCGTGGCAAGAATCATGATGAACACAATGTGCTAGGAATCGGACGGAGATAGCACTGTGATCGAGTCCATACCCTAGTTTGGCGATGAACTCGCTACGGCGGCAACGGCGGGGATGAATTCCGTTGACAGCGGCGGAGACCAACGACTAGAGGCGGCTGGCGACGAAGTCGACGATCCAGAGACCTTGGAGGTAGAGCGAGCTATGCGCGGGCGAAGGGGTTTTGGAGAAGGTTCCAAATTTTTGCCTGTGAGTATATATAGCCCGACCCTGTCTGTGTGACCGAGTGGAACAAATCGGTGGCACCGAGATGCATAACTGTTGACAGTTACAGCAACTCGGTGAGACTGAAAATTTCAAATCGGTTGCACCGAGATTGAAAACCTAGATCGACTTAGTGATCTCAGTATGACCGAAATGGAAGAATCGGTCAGACCAAAATGCACAAAGAAGTTTTGGAAGTTTAAGTCTATGACGAATCGGGGACTCCGAGTGCTCCTCACATAGAGTGGTTCGAATCTGACTTGATTAAATTTTGTGATGTAGCATGAATAGAGTTTGAGACAAGAAAAGCATAGATAGCTAGAGAAGGTTCTTAGGCATTCTTGTTCATCCACTTGGCAAAAGAAAAAGAAGCCAATCAATCATAGCAACAAGTGGATGTCCTCGAATGAATTAAATATGCAACCAACATGCTCACACAATAAAATGGCTAATGAAATATGTGGCAAAGCATGCACAACCAATTCTAGCATCTATCAAACAATTGGCGATGACTAGGTCATCTATATATGAGTATATTGACTTAGGAGTCAAATGAGAACATTTGATCATAGGTCATACTCATCGTTTAAGCTCAAGTGGGGTTACCACTTTTACATAATGCATTGATGTGTTCACATCTTTAGAGTTGCTTTGACTCAATTCTTAGAGTTAAGCTCCCCCTAGATGTGAGATCCCCCCTTAGATGGATGAACTAACCTTGGGTTTTGTCGATGATGACTTCATGTAGGTGTTGAAGATGTGGATGCTCAATGTTGATGAAGATCATTTGGAGCAATCCTTTTGAGTGAGTTGCTCTTTCAATACCTACACGGGTTAGTCCCACAAGGAACAAACAAGTATATCCATAGACATAGAGTGATGCACACACAATATGATGTCCATGAAAGCATTAGGTTACCTTGTCCCTTGTCTTACCAACATGAGGGTTTGTGACTCCTTCAACTAGTGCGAGATGTGGAAGTTGATTGCACTTGTTGTTGCCAATAGGATATGAGTGAAGAATATTGGCGGAGTCACCCTCAAGAACTCTCTAGTTCTTATTCTTCGGGATCCACATCATCTTGATGGGAATCCTTGGAGTTGTAGTCGTGCTTGATAAAGTAGAACTTGACGTAGTCTTGGGAACCCACTTGACCAAGCCTTAGGAGCTTCTTCAAATGCATCAATCTCCTCTTGAAGCTTGTCCTTGCCTTTGTGCTTGTGGTCTTGTGGTGGAAGATCATCTTGAGCTTGTGTCCCCTTGAAGGAAGTAGGATCATACTTCTCTTGTTGAGGAACAAACTTCGTCTTGGGGTATTCATCTTCTTCCCACTCAACTCCATTGGCATTGAACTTTCGTTCAAAACCAACACCTTGATTTTTCCGGTGCCTTCCTTGCTTGCGTACAATTTCCTCGAATTGCTTACTCCCGGCAAGGCTCTTGTATACACCTTTCTCTATAATTCCCTTCAATAAGCTATTTTCTTGCTCAAGTGTAACTTGGATAAGAGAATCATTAGTGGAATCAAGAGTACTACTAGAAGCAACAATATTGGATTTAGCATGATTATTGTTACTACTAGAGGAAGAATCCTTCTTGTTTTTGTTACTAGACTTGACTTGAGGCATGTAAGTAGATAAGAGTAAACGCTTGGCAATGTAAGAAGAAATTTTCTTGCGAAGATCATCATTGATTGCTTTTAAGAACTCATGCTCTTGCTCAAGATTGAGCTTTTCAAAGCGTAACTTCTCATGAGGCCTAAAAAGTTCTCGATGATCCCCTAAGATAGTTTCATGAGCTAACTTAAGAGTGTTTAGTTCTTTAGTAAGAAGCTCAATCTTCTCCTTATCATTGTCATTCGTTTTATCTTGATTAGCATGATTAATTGACGTTTCATCATAGTATTCATCAATAGAGTTGTCAATAAGTAAATCATCATCACCTAACAAGTCATCTTCATCACTATTGAAATCAACATACTCGGGGTGTGTTACCTTAGGGCCTTTAGCCATGAAGCATCTTACAATTCCTTAATTTGGTGAATCAAATATGTCGTAGGAGTTGGTTGACACAAGTGCTAGACCGGCAACACCTTCATCTTGAGTATGTTTGGATTCGGAGTGATAGCTTCTCTCGGAGTGATGTTCAGAGTCGGAACCAGATACCCATTCACCAACATGAGCTTGATGTCTTAGTTTTGTGTAGCGCTTTGATGACTTGTCCTTCCTTTCTGAATCCTTGCTTCTCCGGGATGTTCTTCGTTCATAACGATCATCTCTACTCCTCCTCTCTCTTGACGGTGATTCTTCTCTTCTACTTCTTCTCTTGGGAGAATCTTATCTTCTTTTGTAGGGTGCCCTACACTCATTGGAATAGTGTCCGAGTCTCCCACAATTGTAGCAATTACGCTCTCGACTGGAAGATCTTTTGTCATTGTAGGACCTTGATTTGATGCTTCTCTCTTTGCTTCTACTCTTGTAGAATTTTTTGAAGTTCTTCACCATTAAGCTCAATTCTTCATTGAAGGTTTGTTTCTCATTTGATGATGTAGGAGCTTCACATGAGGCTTTGTAAGCACCACTTGACTTGTTGTGAAGTTCCTCCTTATCCTTGAGTGACATCTCATGAGCAACGATTCTTCCAATGACCTCTGTTGGCTTGAGATTCTTGTAATTGGGCATCATTTGGATCAATGTGCACACGGTATCATATTTTCCATCCAATGCTCTTAGGATCTTCTTGATGATGAATTTGTCGGTCATCTCTTCACTTCCTAAGCCCGCAATCTCATTTGTGATAAGAGCAAGCCTAGAGTACATTTCAGCGACACCTTCACCATCCTTCATTTTGAACTTGTCAAGTTGACTTTGGAGCACATCTAATTTGGATTCTTTGGTGGAGTCGGTACCTTCATGCATATCAATCAAAGTATCCCAAATTTCCTTTGCATTCTCAAGACGGTTGATTTTGTTGAATTCTTCGGGGCACAATCCGTTGAGGAGGATATCACAAGCTTGAGCGTTGTATTGCAGCATCTTCAATTCATCCGTGCTAGCTTCACGGTTTGGTTCCCTCCCATCAAAGAATCCACCTTGCAAGCCAATACACACAATAGCCCAAACGGCGGGGTTATGTCCGAGAATATGCATTTTCATCTTATGCTTCCAACTAGCAAAATTAGTACCATCAAAGTAAGGACCTCTACGGTGATAATTTCCCTCGCTAGACGCCATACTCTTCTAGGTTGTGAAACCAAGGCTATGACCACCAAAAGCTATGGAAATCAAAGCAAATGGAGACCAAAGCTCTAATACCACTTGTAGGACCTTGAAGTATGTCTACAGGGGGGGTGATTAGACTACTTGACCAATTAAAAACTTAACCTTTTCCCAATTTTAGTCTTTGGCAGATTTTAGCTATATTAGCGCAAGTCAAGCAATCTTCACACAATTCAAGCAAGCATGCAAAGAGTATATGAGCAGCGGAAAGTAAAGCATGCAACTTGCAAGAATGTAAAGGGAAGGGTTTGGAGATTTCAAATGCAATTTGGAGACACGGTGATTTTTGAGCCGTGGTTCCGATAGGTGGTGCTATCGTACATCCACGTTGATGGAGACTTCAACCCACGAAGGGTAACGGTTGCACGAGTCCACGGAGGGCTCCACCCATGAAGGGTCCACGAAGAAGCAACCTTGTCTATCCCACCATGGTCGTCGCCCATGAAGGACTTGCCTCACTAGCGGTAGATCTTCATGAAGTAGGCGATCTCCTTGCCCTTACAAACTCCTTGGTTCAACTCCACAATCTTGTTGGAGGCTCCCAAGTGACACCTAGCCAATCTAGGAGACACCACTCTCCAAGAAGTAACAAATGGTGTGTTGATGATGAACTCCTTGCTCTTGTGCTTCAAATGATAGTCTCCCCAACACTCAACTCTCTCTCACAGGATTTGGATCTGGTGGAAAGAAGATTTGAGTGGAAAGCAACTTGGCGAAGGCTAGAGATCAAGATTCATATGGTAGGAATGGAATATCTTGGCCTCAACACATGAGTAGGTAGTTCTCTCTCAGAAATGGTAAGTTAGAAGTGTAGGTTTGTTCTGATGGCTCTCTCTACGAATGAAGAGGAGGTGGAGGGGTATATATAGCCTCCACACAAGATCTAACTGTTACACACAATTTACCAATATCGGTGGGACCGAATTAACAAACTCGGTCAGACCGATTTAGTAAACCCAGTGACCATTAGTGATTTCGGTGGGACCGACATGCAACTCAGTAGGACCGATGTGGTTAGGGTTAGGGCATAACATAATCTCGGTGAGACCGATTACACAAACTCGGTAAGACCAATTTTGGTAATAAGCTAACCAGAGAGTTGGTCAGGTAAACTCGGTGGGACCGGTTCGCTCATTTCGGTGAGACCGAAATGTTACGAAAGGGAAATAGAGAGTTTACATTGTAATCTCAGTGGGACCGATCGCTCATCTCGGTGGTACCGAAACGTTACGAAGGGAAACAGAGAGATTACAATCCCATCTCGGTGAGACCGAGATCCCTATTGGTGAGACCGATTTGCCTAGGGTTTGTGGCAGTGGCTATGACATCTGAACTCGGTGGCGCCGGATAGAAAGAATCGGTGGGGCCGAGTTTGACTTTAGGTTTAGGTCACAAGTGGATATGAGAAAATAGTTGAGGGTTTTTGGAGCATATCACTAAGCACTTGAAGCAAGAAACTCATTAAGCAACACCTCATCCCTCCTTGATAGTATTGGCTTTTCCTATAGACTCAATGTGATCTTGGATCACTAAAATGTAAAATGTAGAGTCTTGAGCTTTTGAGCTTGAGCCAATCCTTTTATCCTTAGTATTTTGAGGGATCCACTTTCCTCATCCATGCCATGCCATTCATTGAGCTTTTCCCAAAATATTTGTCTTGGAATAGTATTAGCTCAATGAGCTATATGTTGTTAGGAATTACCAAAACCACCTATGGATAGTTGCACTTTCACCAAAGAAAAAAAAAAGAAGAAGAAAAAAAGAAGACAGGCCAAAAAAAATAAAAAAAATACAAAAGGGGGAAATGTTACTATCCTTTTCCACACTTGTGCTTCAAAGTAGCACCATGTTCTTCATATAGAAAGTCTCTTATGTTTTCACTTTTATATACTAGTGGGGATTTTTCATTATAGAACTTGGCTTGTATATTCCTATGATTGGCTTCCTCAAAATGCCCTAGGTCTTCATGAGCAAGCAAGTTGGATGCACACCCACTAGTTTCTTTTGTTGAGCTTTCATACATTTATAGCTCTAGTGCATCTGTTGCATGGCAATCCCTGCTCCTCATGTTGACATCAATTGATGGGCATCTCCATAGCCCGTTGATTAGCCTCATTAACATGAGACTTTCTTATTTTTTGTCTTCTCCACACAAACTCCATCATCATATTCTATTCCACCCATAGTGTTATATCCATGGCTCACAATGTATTGCGTGAAAGTTGAAAAAAGTTTGAGATTACTAAAGTATGAAACAATTGCTTGGCTTGTCATCGGGGGTGTGCAAGATGAGAGTATTCTTGTGTGACAAAAATGGAGCATGACCAAACTATATGATTTTGTAGGGATGAACTTTCTTTCGCCATGTTATTTTGAGAAGACATGATTACTTTGATTAGTATGCTTGAAGTATTACTATTTCTTATGTCAATGTGAACTTTTATTTTGAATCATTTGGATCTGAACATTCATGCCACAATAAAGAAAATTACATTGAGAATTATGCTAGGTAGCATTCCACATCAAAAATTCTGTTTTTATCATTTACCTACTCGAGGACGAGCAGGAATTAAGCTTGGGGATGCTTGATACGGCTCCAACGTATCTATAATTTTTGATTGTTCCATGCTATTATATTACCCGTTTTGGATGTTTATGGGCTTTACTTTACACTTTTATATCATTTTTGGGACTAACCTACTAACCGGAGGCCTAGCCCAAATTGCTGTTTTTTTTGCCTATTTCAGTGTTTCGATGAAAAGGAATATCAAACGGAGTCCAAACAGAATGAAAACTTCGGGGGCAATCTTTTTGGAACAAACGCAATCCAGGGGACTTGGAGTGACGTCAAGCAACAGAGGAGGTGGCCAGGAGGGTGCTCGGCGCGCCCCCTAGGGCTGGGGGCGCCCCCACCCTTGTGGGCCCCTCGAGCGTCCACCGACCTACTTCTTCCTCCTATATATACCCACGTACCCCGAAAACATCCAGGAGCACCACGAAAAATTATTTCCACCGCCGCAACCTTTTGTATCTGCGAGATCCCATCTTGGAGCCTTCGTCGGTGCTCCGCCGGAGGGGGAATCGACCATGGAGGGCCTCTACATCATCTCCAAGGCCTCTCCGATGAGTTGTGAGTAGTTTACCATAGACCTTAGGGCCATAGTTATTAGCTAGATGGCTTCTTCTCTCTCTTTAAATCTCAATACAAAGTTCTCCTCGATCTTCTTGGAGATCTATTTGATGTAACTCTTTTTGCGGTGTGTTTATCGAGATCGGATGAGTTGTGGGTTTATGATCAAGTTTATCTATGAGAAATATTTGAATCTCCTCTGAATTCTTTTATGTGTGATTAAGTTATCTTTGCAAGTCTCTTTGAATTATCAATTTGGTTTAGCCTACTAGATTGATCTTTCTTGCGTTGGGAGAAGTGCTTAGCTTTGGTTTCAATCTTGCGGTGTCCTTTCCCAATGACAGCAGGGGCAGCAAGGCACGTATTGTATTGTTGCCATCGTGGATAAAAAGATGGGATTTATATCATATTGCATGAGTTTATCCCTCTACATCATGTCATCTTTCTTAATGTGTTACTCTGTTCTTCATGAACTTAATACTCTAGATGCAGGTAGGAGTTGGTTGATGTGTGGAGTAATAGTAGTAGATGCAGGCAGGAGTTAGTCTACCTGACACGTACATGATGCCTATATACATGATCATGCCTAGATAATCTCATAACTATTCGCTTTTCTATCAATTGCTCGACAGTAATTTGTTCATCCACCGTAATACTTATGCTATCTTGAGAGAAGTCACTAGTGAAACCTATGGCCCCCGGGTCTATCTTTTATCATATAAGTTCACCATCTACTTTTATTTGCATCTTTACTTTTCAATCTATATCATAAAAATACCAAAAATATTTATATTATCATATTATCTCTATCAGATCTCACTTTCGCAAGTGGCCGTGAAGGGATTGACAACCCCTTTATTGCGTTGGTTGCGAGGTTCTTGTTTGTTTGTGTAGGTGCGTGGGACTTTTGAGGAGCCTCCTACTGGATTGATACCTTGGTTCTCAAAAACCGAGGGAAATACCTACGCTACTATTGTTGCATCACCCTTTCCTCTTGAAGGAAAACTAACACAAGCTCAAGACGTAGCACTCACTACTAAATTGCAAATCATTGTTAATTCAAATTGGCTTTGATATACCTTGGGATCCGGGTGGATCAATTACTTGAGCACTTTATGCCTAACTTAATGTCTTTAAAGAAAGCGTGGCCAGGGAGACAACCCGGAATTTTTAGAGAGTCATTTACTTCTGTTGTGTGCTATTATAAAGTTTAAAAATAAAAAAATGTAAATGGGAACTTAAAAACTTTTTTAAAAAGAGAAGCGATTGGAAGGTTATGCATTGGAGAAGTGAGGGCCGACCTTGAACACTTGCGTTCATGCTCATGGAAGCAATGTAGAATTTTTCATGGAAGTTTCTCACAAAAATAACTATCTCCTTGTACAAATCCATTGTATTATAAAAATAATGTGCCAAGATTTGCCTTTAGGATGATTAGATTGCTTGTTTGGTTTGTGCAGTGCAAAAATAGAAACTTTGGCTATAGTAGGTGAATTTATGTTTTTTACTCGAATGCCAAAAGTTTCTAAAAAATTACACAATACTGCTATGCAAATTGTTTATTTTGTCCTAATTTTTCAGAATTTTTGGAGTTACAGAAGTGTGGTCAATGTTCATATTGCTACACATTGTTCTGTTTTTGACAGATTCTGTTTTTGACGCATTGTTTTGCGTGTTTTGATGAATCTATGGATTGTATCGGTGATATAAGCCGTGGTGAAGTTATAGTATAGTAGGTATAATGCAAAAATAAAATATGAATGGGTTTGCAACAGTACTTAATGTAGTGATTTGCTTTATTATACTAACAGATGTCATGAGGGTTTTGTTAAGTTTTGTGTGATTGAAGTTTTCAAGTTTTGGGTGAGATCATGATGTATGAAGGAATAAGGAGTGGCAAGAGCCTAAGCTTGGGGATGCCTGAGGCACCCCAAGGTAATATTAAGGACTCCCAAGAAACTAAGCTTGGGGATGCCCCAGAAGGCATCCCCTCTTTCTTCTAACGATCATCGGTAATTTTACTTGGAGCTATATTTTTATTTGTCACATGATATGCGCAAATTCTTGGAGCGTCTTTTGTTTTTATTTCCCCTTTTTCTTTTATGCACCATTGAGGGAGTCCTGGATTAGGGGGTCCTCGGACAGCCGGACTATATACTTTGGCCGGGCTGTTGGACTATGAAGATACAAGATTGAAGACTTTGTCCCGTGTCCGGGTGGGACTCTCCTTTGCATGGAAGGCAAGCTTGGCGATCTGGATATATTGATCTCCTTCTCTGTAACCAACTCTATGTAACCCTAGCCCCCTCCGATGTCTATATAAACCGGAGGGTTTAGTCCGTAGAACAACAATCATAATCATAGGCTAGCTTCTAGGGTTTAGCCTCTATGATCTCGTGATAGATCAACTCTTGTAATACTCATATCATCAAGATCAATCAGACATGAAGTAGGGTATTACCTCCATCGAGAGGGCCCGAACCTGGGTAAACATTGTGTTCCCCGCCTCCTGTTACCATTAGCCTTAGACGCACAGTTCGGGACCCCCTACCCGAGATCCGCCGGTTTTGACACCGACAACCATGCTGGTATGAGATAGGCCTTGGTTAATTTATAGAATGCTCTATGCACTTCACTTATATCTTTTGAGTATGGCTTTATAGAATTCTTCATGTGCTTCACTTATATCTTTTGAAGTTTGGATTGCTTGTTTCTCTACATAGGAAAATTGTCATTTGTAGAATGCTCTTTTGCTTCACTTATATTTGTTAGAGCATGGGCAAATCTTTTGTAGAAAGAATTAAACTCTCTTGCTTCACTTATATCCATTTAGAGAGTCAACGGAGATTGGTCATTCACATGGTTAGTCATAAAATCCTACATAAAACTTGTAGATCACTGAATATGATATGTTTGATTCCTTGCAATAGTTTTGTGCATAGAGATGGTATGTGGGAGCTACTAGTGAATGATTGTGGTTTAGTAAGAATATTGGTGGTAAGGTTTGTGATTCCCGAAGCATGCATGCATAGTCTCTCGTTATGCTATGAAATTGGAGCATGATTTATTATTGATTGTCTTCCTTATGAGTGGCGGCCGGGAATGAGCGATGGTCTTTTACTACTAATCTATCCTCCTAGGGGCATGCGTAGTGGTACTTTTCTTCGAGGGATAATAAACATGCAATCGAAGAAAAGTACCACTACCAATCTATCCCCCTACCATGGCATTTCCATAGCCATTCTGAGATATATTGCCATGCAACTTCCACCACCATCATATACATGACTTGAGTATTCATTGTCATATTGCTTTGCATGATCGTAAGATAGTTAGCATGATATTTTCATGGCTTGTCCGTTTTTTGAAAGCTTTGCTATGCTAGATCATTGCACATCATGGTACACTGTCAAAGGCATTCATATAGAGTCATATTTTGTTCTAGTATCGAGTTGTAAGTAAATAAAAGTGTGATGATCATCATTATTAGAGCATTGCCCAAGTGAGGAAAGGATGATGGAGACTGTGATTCCTCCACAAGTCGGGATGGGGCTCCTTGACAAAAAATAAAAAAAATAAAAAAATAAGAGGCCAAAAGTAGCCCCAAAAAAATAAAAAATAAAATAAAAATGAGAGAAAAAGAGAGAAGGGGCAATGTTACTATCCTTTTTCACTCTTGTGTTTCAGAGTAGCACCATATTTTTCATATAGAGAGTCTCCAATGTTGTCACTTTCATATACTAGTGGGATTTTTTCATTATAGAACTTGGCTTGTATATTCCGATGATGGGCGTCCTCAAATGCCCGAGATCTTCATGAGCAAGCAAGTTGGATGCACACCCACTTAGTTTTTAGTTTGAGCTTTCATATACTTATAGCTCTTAGTACATCTATTGCATAGCAATCCCTACTCCTCGCATTGACATCAATTGATGGGCATCTTCATAGCCCATTGATTAGATGTGTCGATGTGAGACTTTCTCCTTTTTGGTCTTCTCCACAGAACCTCCAACATCATATTCTATTCCACCCATAGTGCTATATCCATGACTTGCACTCATGTATTGCGTGGGGGTTGAAAAAGCTGAAGCGCGTTAAAAAGTATGAACCAATTGCTCGGCTTGTCATCGGGGTTGTGCATGATAAATAATATGTGTTAAGAAGATGGAGCATGACAAGACTATATAATTTTGTAGGGATAACGTTCTTTAGCATTGATATTTTGTAAGACATGATTGTTTATTGGGATGCCTGAGTATTGATGTCTTTATGTCAAATTATAAACTATTGCTTTGAATCACTCGTGTATTAATATTAATGCCATAATTAGATTATATGATCAAGATTATGTTAGGTAGCATTCCACATTTTTTTACCATTTACCTACTCGAGGGCGAGCAGGAATTAAGATTGGGGATGCTGATACGTCTCCGTCGTATCTATAATTTTTGATTGTTTCATGCCAATATTCTACAATTTTATATACTTTGGGAAATATTTTATATTATTTTTGGGACTAATATATTGATCCACTGCCCAGTGCCAGTTCCTGTTTGTTGCATGTTTTTTGTTTCATAGAATATTCATATCAAATGAAGTCCAAACGTGATAAAAATTTACGAAGATTTGTTTTGGAATATATGTAATTTTTGGGAAGAAGAATCAGCTTGAGAGGTGGTCCATAGGCCCCACAAGCTCATAGGGCGCGCTCTGGGGAGTAGGCGCACCCCTAGGGCTCGTGGCCACCATGTAGGTTGGTTGGAGGTATACTTTGGCTGGAAGGAAGCTTATATCCGGATAAAAATCATGTTAAAATTTCAGCCCAATCAGAGTCACAGATCTCCAGGAATTTAAGAAACGGTGAAAGGCCAGAAAACAGGGACAAGAAACAGAAGAGAAACAAGAGAGAGAGAGAGAGATCCAATCTTGGAGGGGCTCTTGCCCCTCCGCCGCCATGGAGGCCATGGACCAGAGGGGAAACCCTCCTCCCATCTAGGGTGGAGGTCAAGAAAGAAGAAGAAGAAGGAGGGGGGCTGTCTCCCCCTCTCTCTTGGTGGCGCCGGAATGCCGCCGGGGCCATCATCGTGACGACGATCTAGACAAACAACTTCGCCGCCGTCATCACCAACTCTCTCCCCCTCTATGCAGCGGTGTAACGTCTCTTTTACCCGCTGTAATATCTACTTAAACATGGTGCTCAACGCCATATATTATTATCCAATGATATTTGGCTATCCTATGATGTTTGAGTAGAACCGTCTTGTCCTATGGGTTGATTGATGATAATGATTGGTTTGAGTGGTATGTTCTATTATTGGTGATGTCCTATGGTGCTCTCCGTGTCGCGCAAGCGTGAGGGATCCCCGTTGTAGGGTGTTGCAATATGTTCATGATTCACTTATGGTGTGTGGCATGAGTGACAGAAGCACAAACCTGAATAAGTGAGTTGTTGTGTATGGGACTAAAGATGACTTGATATTTAATGCTATGGTTGGGTTTACCTTAATGATCTTTAGTAGTTGCGGATGTTTGCTAGAGTTCCAATCATAAGTACATATGATCCAAGTAGAGAACATATGTTAGCTCATGCCTCTCCTTCATATAAATTTGCAATAATGAGTACCGGTGTAGTTATCGATTCCCTAGGGACAAATAACTTTCTTGTGTGACAAAAAGCTCTCTACTAAAACTGACTTAATTGTTTTTTTATATAAACAGCCCCTAGCTTTTATTTACGTGTTCTTTGTTATCTTGCAAACCTATCCCTTTACACCTAGAAAGTACTTCTAGTTTCATACTTGTTCTAGGTAAAGCAAATGTAAAGTGTGCATAGAGTTGTATCAGTGGTCCATATAACTTGAGGGAATATTTGTTCTACTTTTAACTCCCCGTTGGGATCGACACTCTTACATATCGAGAAAGGCTACAATTGATCCCCTATACTTGTTGGTTATCAACACCTCCTGCATCAAGAGTAAATTGTCCAACTGAAGGCCTTATGTGTCTTGTGGGATTGCCTCGATAATTAAGATTGCAATAATCAGACAAAGTCATTGGGCGTTTAACGACACGCCTCTTGAATCCTAGAGATAGGATCCGTGTTACCGTACTAAATCTTTCTGTCACTGATGTTCAGAAGTACACTTCATTGTCTCCTTGCCCTTAGCCTCTCTGTGGCTCGTTCTCCAAGACCCTGGGTACCTGCAGGGATGAAGAACACGAAGGAGCAAGCAACAACTACAGAACATTTTTTCACACAAACGAGACATTAATTTAAAACATTTCCATTGATCCCTCCTACAAATAATCGGGTTGCCAGGCTCTTGCCTCAAACCATATCTTACCGGACTACTCACACATGGAGATCAGATCACACGAGGAACACATCATAGAGCACATCGCCATGGTAGATTGGTAAATAATATGTCTTACAATGGATGCCACATGTGATACATGATTACAAGTATGACTAGATGGAAGGGAACTATGGCGGAGATGAAGGTGGTGGCTATGGAGATGGGAAATGGCGAGAGAAACGGTAACGTAATAATGGAAAGGAAGCTAGTTGCTTCCATATCGCCCCAAAAAAGAACCAAAAAGTTCCATTGGCATCTTCCATTCATTCCGATAGGGTAGGTGGTGATGAGGATGATGATGAGTCTCTGTTTTGCAATCTTGCGACTAGGGCTGCAAGCAAAGCTCGAGGCTCGTGAGCCGCTCGAGATCGACTCCTCTTTTGGCTCGACTCGAGATCGACTCAAAAAGAAACGGGCTGAGTATGAACATTTTATGTAGCTCGATCGAGAAACGAGCCGATCTTGAGCCAGTACTCGCTCGCTCGATTTTAGCTCGATAGCTCGGTATAAAATCATTATATTAAATGAGCATACCATACATTAAATGGAAATAGGATAATTTATACCATATATGATGTCCAAGATTTTTCTCCATTTTATTTACTAGCAAACATGGAAGTTTAATTAAGTGCAGAGAAAATTCAGGCCTTATTATGGTATGTGATTGGCTGTGTTTTAAAAACACTGTCACTTTTGGCAAAAAAAATCCCTAGCATATGCCCTTCATTTTACTGTCTTTCTTCCACGAAGAGCACAGTCTGCTGCTGGTTTGTTCAAGAGATCAACATGAGTTCTCCCGGGAACAACGAGATGGATGTACCATCGATCGAAGTAAGCCTTTTTTTCACATTCAGATCATCTGGTTGGTAATAATATTTATAAATAAATGAATGACATCAACAACATCTGCTGTTCCTTCTCAAGATCTGATTTATGGTTAGATTGTTCACGTGTAAAATACTGTTGGATAGGGTGCATGTGATTCAGAGTACTGTAGGCCGAGGTGAACATTTTCTTTTACTCGGTGTAGTCATCGCTCTGGCCTTCGCAGATCGCCAGATTCAGAACACAGCCTTGTTCGTCAGTCAACGCGTGCGCCTCCAGCCCTTCACCCTCGTTCCCTGTATGTCTAGTAATTTAGATGTTCTTCTCATTTTCTGGTAAGTTAGATGTTCTTCTTTTTGTCGGCTATTTAGATGTTCTTCTCATCTTCTGGTATTTTAGATGTCCACCCAATCGCTTAATTGATACATTACGTACTAGAAAATGCATCTTAATGTTCGTTCACATATGCTTAATTGATACAGTACGTACTAGAAAATGCATCTTCATGAACAACCTTATCACTGATACTTTCCACCTTAATGTTCGTTCGCATATGCTTAATACCTCTGAATGTTAGGTCCTTTGTGAGAATGAAGCCAAGGATGCCAAGGAAGTTGTGATGGTTGAGGATGATGAATTGCCAAAATCATCCGGGAAGAGGAAACACTCTGATGTATGGGATCACTTTGAGGAGGTTGAGGTGCTTTCAAAGAAGAAGAAAAAGGAAAAACAGAGAGAAAGGTTAAGTGCAAGGCTTGCAGCAAACTGTACATGTACCCGAAGACTGGAACTACAACTATAACGAAGAGGCACCAGGATGGCTGCTTTGCACATCATGGTGAGAAGAACATCAAAAAAGGTCAAGGCACTCTGAATTTTGATGCGGCTGATGCATGTGGTATTGATCTTCCAGTAGTCAATTTCTCTGGTGGCTATGATCATTCAAAAATTCGTGAGCTTATTGCTACAATGATAATTGTCCATGAGTACCCTTTCCGCATGGTCGAGCATGTCTGGTTCAATGTGATAATGAAGACTTTGAATCCTTCTTGTATCAGATGGTCTGAAGGCTATAGAACCACTCATTGAGAACATCAGGCACACTATATTGATTCAGAATGGAATATGCAGTACTGTGTGATTAGTTTTCTTGAACTGGAGCCACCACACACAGGTATTGTGATATCTCAGGCTACATTTGAGTGCCTTTCTGATTGGAAGATTGAAGACCAAATTGCAACTATAACTCTTGATAATGCTTCTTCCAATGACGTGGCTGCTCGTCAACTGATGTCCAAGTTTAAGGCCAGAGGAAGTGTGTTTTTCCATGGTAAATTATTTCATGTCAGATGCTCTGCTCATATACTCAACCTTTTAGTATCAGATGTTCTGAAGGCTATAGAACCACTCATTGAGAACATCAGGCAAACTGTTAAGTATTTGAAGAAGTCGCCATCTCGGCTCTACAAATTTACTGAGATTGTCAAGTCACTTAACATGTCAACCAAGAGGGGGTTGTGTCTTGATGTTCCAACTAGATGGGGATCCACATAGAAGATGCTTGAGCGTGCCTTTTCTTTCAAAAATGCATTTTTACATTATGCAGATTTGGATGCCAATTATAAGTGGGAGCCATCTAGTGAAGAGTGGAGGTTGTATGCTAAAATAAGGGATATTTTAGCAGTGTTGAGCATGGCGACCACTGTGTTTTCTGGATCAACCTATCCTACAGCTAATGAGTTCTTTCTTCTCATTGTGAATGTTAAGAAGGTCCTCGATGATGCATCTGTCTCTACAAATAAATTCTTGCATGATATGGGAAATGCTATGCTTCAGAAATTTGAGAAGTATTGGAAAGAGTGCAGTACTTTGCTATCAATAGCGTCAATTCTGGATCCAAGGTACAAGATGGATCTAATTAATTTCTGTTTACGATACGTACATCTTACGATTTTGTTGTGCACAAATATTCTCAGGATAAAGAAGACCAGGATGACTTACTTGAAGTTCCTTTTCTGGATAAATATCCTTCGATTGTTTCTACAGACTAGTAAGAAACAAATAGACTGTGGTGAACATTCATTTGAATTGTTGCATTGTTTGTATTATCTTGCAAACTAATAAATTCTAATATGCAGGCCAGTTGCGCTTCTTGGTACGGTGATGGAGAGAATTACTTCAAGTCCTATGACAGCTCCAAGCCCATCTCTGGCCTACCCTCTGCAGCAAATTTTTATGATCTTCGGTGAATAATTTGTTTTCCCAATTATATATCGGACGTGAATTGTCAGCTTATGTTGATGCTAGACTTTTGGTTATGAGAGAATAAGTCAAACTACTTTGATTAAACTACATTATCATCGTCTTGATTGGAATAATATATTTTTAGTGGTTTCTTATGCCGTGTTGTGCCTTATCTAGTTGGATTAATCCCTAGATATTTTATAGTTTTTACTATTCCGTTTAGCTCGAAACTAACTCGAGATCGACTCGAGATCGTTACGAGCTGAGCACGAGTCATGTTTTACAGCTCGACCTTGAGCTTCACTCAGTTTGAGCTCGCTCGAATTTTAATATGAGTTGAGCTGAGCCAACTACAACTCGCTCGAACTCGACTCATTTGCAGCCCTACTTGCGACTCTTCTGTTATCATTTTGGCCTCGACACCTTTATAAAGTATGTTTAGGTGGATGAGGAGCTTTGGTTTCTATGCCACATGACCACTCATGGGAGCTGGCGCGGTCGCTTAGAACGCCGTCTTTTGCTCAGGAGCTTCTGCTGTGCCTCCCACTTGATTTCCTCTATCTCCTCTTTACTCATTTCCTTGTTCTGGCCTGATTTCGTCCATAAATAGCCCATTTCACGTTGAAACAAAATAAAGTCAGGATATTTGGAATCCTATGCATGAACTACTCCCTCCGTTCCTAAATATTTGCCTTTTTAGAGACTTCAAATGGACTACCACATACGGATGTATATAGACATATTTTAGAGTGTAGATTCACTCATTTTGCTCCGTATGTAGTCACGTGTTGAAATCTCTAGAAAGACAAATATTTAGGAACGGAGGAAGTAGTCATTAGTGGCAATATCAAAGCGAATATCTCAGTTTTAATGAAATGTATTGGCTTAAACTCAGGTTAGAGGAGTGTAAAAATAACACTCATCTACAACGCCACTGGTTCTGCTATTAAAAGTCGTTGTCCAAAATTATGGATGAACATATTATTACTCCTCTGTAAAGAAATATAAGAGTGTTTAGATCGCTAAAGTAGTGAACTAAACGCTCTTATATTTCTTTATAGAGGGAGTACCAATGAACACCGCTAATAGGATGATATTTTAGAAGAAACTGTTCTACGCTATAGGGGAACAATAATAAACTAATAAAAATAGTGTTTGTGCGAAAATGCATGCAGTGAAGACATAGTACAAGTTGATATGCACAAATACATTAACCATCGGGAAAAATGGTTCATTTTATCTTCGTATTTAGTAGAGGATGTTGTTGAAAAATACATGTATTGATGCCTTGATGAAAAATTGTTAGCCTTCTAAGGATTACTTGAATATTCGGAAACCCTAATGAAGAAAAATGGATGATGATTATTTTGACTTCATGACACAGTAGAATGCAAAAATTAGGAGCAGAAACGAAGTACATGTAGTAGATCCTCACATGTCTTTGTAGGAATGATGTTACAATGGTGTCCTAGATTATGGGGTGCTCACCATGTCTCCCCCGGCCATGTGGGTTGGCAGAGGACCCCCATGATGATTTTCCAGTGGGCCACATTTGTCAGGCCCAGGAGCGCCAAGATGGGATGCTTTCGAAGAGTTGGCGCTTACTCCAAGATTTAGAGGTTATCTACACCACGATTGCCTTACACGTAGCCGACCTATGTGTAAACCCTAAATACTCCCAGTGCATATGTAAACCGAGGGGTAAGGCTCGTAGACATCAACCTCATACACACACAGACACATATAGAGATTTAGCGGTAGATCAAGACGTAACTTGTACTCCGATCAACCTGTAAGTTGTACTCTCTCGAAATCAATACAAACAAATTTGCGGTACCGCGGAATCCACGACAGAATAGATCTGCTAAACCATAATGCATATTTGAAACATAAAGTTCGTGCCACGATAGTTCATCACCGGAGTTCATACATTGAAACATACAAACTTAAAAACATAGTAAAAACCTGATCTAAACTAGTTTAGGGCTTCGTGTTGAGGTAGAACTCGGTCGCTGACCCGTAAAGAATGTATGCGAGCTCGTACCCCTTCTTCGCCTCCTCGAGCTGCTCGACGGAGTCTTCACCGGCCGCCACAACGTCCCTTGCGGTGGCGAGCTCGATCTCCGCCTCGCGGAGCCCCTTGGTGGTGGGCCAAAGCGCATCCCCGACCTCGTGGAAGCTGCTCCACGCTTTCCAGTCATGGTTGCAGGAGAGGGCGCCGCACTCTTTGGCACGCTTTCGAGCTGCGGTTGCAGGAGAGGGCACCGCGCTCTTTGGCGACCTCCGCCGGCCATTGATGTGCTCTAAACGGGTGCGTGTGTGCAGGAATCAGTCGCCGGAGTATGAAGATTGCGAGAGATATGGGTTGGAGAAATGCCGGATGGGAACCCTAAATTGGCCGGGATCAGGTAAATATAGTGGCGAAGTCGGGAATATATGGTCCGTTTGTATATTCTTACGGGCCGAACGTACAGAAATTATAAGGATTGTGAGGTTCTATAGATGGGTGTGACTAGGTCTCAATCGGGATTGTGAGGTTCTATAGATGAGTGTGACTAGGTCTCAATCGACTAACACAGGAATCTTAAAGATCTCGCGTATATAACTGAGACTTAGTACTAAGACTGTTTAGTAGAAAATCTGCTAGAGTTACTCTTAAGTCCCGGTATATTTCAGATTCAAGTTTAGGTGACGAGCCATGTTAGGACAACGAGAATAGATATTCCTTACTTCGCTTGATTTACTTTGTTGTGTGTGGTACAAAAAAATGCTTCTGGGACGTAAAGAATCGTTACATTACGCACAACTCCGGTGCTATACATGATCGGACCACTAGTTATTTATCCGGTTACAGATTGCACCAAAGAATCTCAAAACAAAACCGAATACATTTCTTCAGTGCCTTGGGGCGTAACTGAAATGCAAACCTACGTTCCTAGACAAACGAGATGGAAATATTAAGAACATTAGAAAAATTGGTAGGAGCTGTACTAATATCAGTGCTATTGCTTGCGTCCAAGGAACCAATCGTCATCATCAGTTGATCACCGATGCCTTGTCAGTGACTCAGCGGCAGTAGTGCCATGCATGCATGCGTCCTCGATCACCTAGTAACCTGCCATGATTAGCAGCTCACTCACCAGTGCTCGCCAGCGCCATGGCGGCTTCCGCCGTGCATTTGCTTCAGCTTGGTGAGCTCCTTCCTCCTCTTCCTCGCCTCGGCCGCCGTCGCCGCCTTCTCTCTGCCGCTAAGCGCGACCTGCAGCCCCACTGCCCCCACCACGCCGCTGCTACTTTGGTAAGCGTTGGGACCGGCGGCGGGGCTCTTCTTGTCGGCAGCGTCGATGGCGAGGGTCAGCGAGCAAGGGTCGTCGTCGGTGTCCTCCCCGGCCGTCCCGCCACTGCCTGTCGGCTCCTGGAACGGCTGCACGTAGGCCGGCGGCGAGCCGCGGGGGTCGGTGGAAGCGGCGACGACGGGGTAATACCACGCGCAGGCCGGCGGGACGCAGAGCGGCGTCGGAGCGTGTCCCGCCATGCCAGCCGGGTTGCCACCATGCTCGTACACCCCCGGACCGCACGGGGGCCAGGAGCCCCAGACGTAGGGCACAGGCATGGACGTCGGCGGCGCGCTGTACAGGAAGCTTGGCTGCGGCGGCGTCTGCGGCGGGGTGGCCTCCGCGCTCTGTGCGGGCGGCGCGATGTCCATGGGCGTGATCGCTGGTGTAGACGACGGCTTCTTCTTGGTCGTCTTGGCCACCTGCAAAGACAGACAAAAAAGTTAATTACCCGACTCAGCACTTAGCACTTACTTTGCGTGTGACAAGTTCAGGCACGAGAAAAGATTCCGCATGTTCTTCCACAGTACGTAGAGAGAAAAGTAGTGCTCCGTCTGGCGAACGCATGTTGTTTAACTATTATTATTAGTGCCTGATGAAGAGCCAGCTGCCCGCCGACTAGTGAAACGTGCAACGATCATATTCAACGAATTTCACTGTTTCCAGATCTGTCGAAAGATGAGGAAAAACAAGAAGATTCGTTCAGAGGAACCACTGTTGCCGCGTGCAACCATTGCTGCATGCCATTGCCATGGCATCAACATTTTGTATGGCTCACCCCACCGCCGACATGGCGCATGCATGGCGAGGCTGGCATGCGTTTCCACCGATCGGTCGCTTTTTTAATTTAAAAGAAAATCCAAATAATAATTCTAGAACGGACTGCTTCCGTTTCTTGGTTCAGACTTTATTAGAGACACCCGTAACGAAGTTTGCCGAGATTCTATCAGCATCCTGCCGGTTTGATCCGGTGCACCGTGCCACGGCATCCATGGAAATTTCGCGAAGGGTGGACGCCCTGCTAGCTCGCCTCAAGAGTTTATCCAGACCGAACACAATAGCCTCCCAGACCGAGATCGATCTGAAGTCGCGATGCTCCTTGGCCGCTTGCCCAACCGTGGATCGTCACCTGTCCGTCAATGATGCACCGAGCTACGTACGTACACATGGCCGCTACCTGCACGAGCAGGCCCAAACCCGTGCCGCAATCCTCCACCGGATCCCGATCGCGGAACCGACTAGACCGACCACCCGGCTGGACAGATATGCGGACGCATCAGCAAGTTGGCGCACACGCATGTGTTCGTGCCGAGAAAGCAAGCACATACCCAAAGAAGCAAAAGACAAATACAGAAGGGAGGGCACATAGAGTATATTATTGTCCGAACATCACTGTCGGAGCAAAATGTAAATAATATACAGACATGAGCGATTGACAGGCCCCCGGTTTGACCATAATTAGTACGCCTACTAGCATAGGTGTACTGCAGCGGTGACTGGTAGTCCTCTCGTGGGGGCACAACTGGAGCTGGATTGGAACATACTAGGTTCCCTTCTGGGATTTCTTTTCTTTTCTTTTCCGTTGCCTAACAATGGTGGTGGCAGGGGGAGTACTAATAATGGATGACGGGAAAAAAGGAAATTAAAGGAAGGAAAGCGATAGATGATGTGCCTGTTGTTTCAGCTGCTTGTTCGTCTCCTTGAGCGTGAGGTACTGTTCCAGCACCATGTCCTTCTCCTGCACCGTTCAGGATTAATTAAGCAACTTGATGGTGATCTGACATTTCAAGATCCTCCATGAATATACATGACGCTGCTTAATTACAGTACCTTCTTCATGTTCTCGTTCTGCGACGCTAAATCCGCGACTTTTCTCGCCAGTTCGTCCCGGATCGCCTGGACACGACGACACGGCGCGAATCGTGTCAGAATCATCAGACACGGTTGATGCCACGGCAGCTGTGGTGGTAATTAATGTGCACATGGATGGAGCTAGCTAGCAATTAATCACCTGGCGGCGAAGGATGGTTTGCCGGGCGGACTCCCGGTTCGCGAGCACGCGCCGCAGCCGCTTCGCCTCCTTCTCTGCCTGCAATGTTTCGTCGATTGGCGGCTCAGACGACGCCCCGGTGGAGATGGAGGGGGGGGGGGGGGGGGTGTAATTTGCAGGGGTTAGCCGATGCAACGTAGCAAGTGAGCGAGTTAATTACCTCGGTGAGCATGTGCCGCGGTCTGCTGAGGCCGTATCCCGTCACGGCCGCGGACGACTGCGGCGGTTGCTGCCCGGCGCCGCTGGAGCTGCTGGAACATGGGGAGGACTGGATGCCGACGTTGCCCAGCTCAAGGCTGAGCCTCGTGCTCGCCAGCTCCTCGTCCTCGTGCTCCATCGCCGCCTGCTACCCACGCACGGCCGGCCAAATCAATCCAAATCCTTCCAAACCGAAAACCAAAATAGGGCCAGCTAGCTAATCGGCGAAATCGATTACCTGAGCTGCTGGGGCGGCGGCGTGCTGCAGGTGCTGCGCCGGGAGCGCGTGGTCGGCGGCCGCCCCGGCCCCGGCCCCCGCCATGTCGGCCAGCGCCATGGCGGCGCGGAGCTCGACGTCGACGCTGGCGCCCCTCCGCCGACATTGCGCCTGGTGGCCGCCGTCGCTGCTGCTGCCATGATCAGTCGGCATGGGTGGGGTGAGGATCGGATGAGATCTCGAGCGCAAGGCGGAGAGCGGTGCCAAGCGAGAGTACGGCGGGGCCCCTGCCCCCGCTTTAAATATCCTCTCCCGGGAGGCGGCGCGAGGGTCTCGGACAGGTGGTACCGTGCACCGGCGCCTCTGCGGCCGGATGGGGAGCATCTGGCCCGTCCGGGGCGGCCACGTCGCGCGTATGCACAGGGAGGCCTCTATTCCTTCCACGCAGCAGCGGGCGCGTGGACACGTGGAGCCGCCGCGTGCGGCGCCCAGCATGCAGCGCGACGGGCTCGTGAAACGAGGAGGCGGGGTGCGGGTCCCGGGAGCCAGCGGGAGAGCCCGTGCTGCGGGGCGTCGACGTGGATCGCCGCAGCGGTACACGTGGGCCGGGTTAAGGCCCGGTGACTCGTCGCCGGGATGGGATGGAGGAGCCCACAGGTCAGCAGCCCGGAGCAGCCGCCGCGTGTGGAACCGGACGCCGGTGGGTGGAAGTGCCTAGAAGACCACGCAACTGGAGCCTTTGGCTGCGGTCGGAGCTGCATCGCATGCACGGGCAAAGCCAAAGCTTGTCAGCGCCATCGAAATGGCCGATGCGTTTCATCCGGCAGCCGAAACAAAATAGTAAATGTATCTACTGCTAGCTCGTCTATGCATGATTCCGTTTTTGTCTCTCGTCGTCCCCAATCTGTTTTGGTGTGCCGATGCGAAGTATTGCTTCCTAATTAAGCAAAGATGATGTTCCCGTTGTCTAGCTAAGCTAGATCGTGTTCAAGTGTGGAGGTCGGCTGCTCGGCTCAAGCAATTGGCCTGTGTCCTTTTAGGTCTATGTGATTGCTTTCGTTTTTGCATCCTTCATTTTGCTCTCTCACGGGTGAGCTCATGCTTGTAAAGTATCTACACTTATTCCAATTTCAGGTGTTTGTATATGGTAGTAGGAGATTCTATGTTGCATTTGTTTAATGAATTTTCCATAGTACAATTGAGTCGTCTAGATTACTGAACTCTGGAATCTTAACCTTGTTGCCTAAATGTCAAGATGCTAAAATGCTTAAGATGTAGTATGCGCCTATTTGCATAAACAATGTAGTTTCAAGTTGGTTGATAAGGTAGTGAACAATAGAACTACTGTTATAGCTCCTAAGATTGTCGCTCCTGTACAAACAACTTTTTATTAAAGGTAGGTATATGCCAAAATCCGATGTTACTTTTGTGTGGGGCCTTGAAAGAAATTCATAGAAAGAAAAATGGTGTAGTGATGTTTAAAAAAGATTTTGAAAAGGCATATGGTAAAATCAGCTGGATTTTATATTTGATGTGATAGAATTGAAAGGTTTTCGTACCAAGTATATTAGCTGGATTAAACAAATTGTCCAGAGTGGTAGTCTGGCAGTTATGGTCAATGGACAAATAGGTCCTTATTTTGAAACATGGAAAGGGTTGAGGCAGGGGATCCCCTCTCACCTATCCTATCTAATATTGCTATTGATGTGCTGCAAGAATTTGATTAGTAGGGCTAAGAACTAGGGGTAGTGCCTAATTTAGAATATGGAGGGCTGGTTATGTTGCAATGTGCAAACGATATGGCATTTATGTTTGAAGCTGTTGTGGATAGTGCTTGAAATTTAAATTGTTTGTATGCTTGTCTGAACATATTTTTGGATTAAGTAAAGTTTACTTTTTATGAAAGGAAATGCTTTGTCGAAGCTCTGGTGGTCCCTTATCGAATTTGAGGTTATGGGTGGCGCTGTGACGATCGTCGGGGTCTCTGGGTGTAGCTAGGATACACTGGGGGTTGGCTGGGTGGCTTGAATTTAAGGGAAGTCAGTGGCGGCAATGGTGGACGTGGTGGTGGACTACGAGCCCAGGAGCTCATGTGGATGTGCAAGGAGGTTGCTAGGATGGAGAGGGAGAGGTGTGTGGCATTTGTGAGGTGCGGGGGTTGCTTAAACAGATGGCCGGCATTGGCGGATCGACTTGGTCACCACGCTTCTCTGGCCGGGGTTCGGGGGCTCGCTAGCGGTGTCTTGGAATTTTGCGGGCGTTGGGAGAGGATTAGGGGGGCTGGGAGGTTCATGGGCGTGCGTGGGAGCTCGGGAAGTGGGGGCGGCTTGGCAGCAAGCGGCGGGGCTACCGATGTGCTGGCCACGGCAACGCCGTGCCGTGGGGAGCATGCAGGCGGTGGTGAGAGGCTCGGGGGATGGCATGCTGGGACACGAGGGGGCCGCAGGGAGACGACGACAGTGGCACTGGGTCACGCAGAGCAAAGTTTTTGGCATGACATTGTTGTGGTCACGATGTGTGTGCATGCTTTGGGACATTCCAGACTCCTCTAACATTGTCAAATGTGGTTGTCAAGGTATCTTGCATCTCTAGGTGTAATTTACCGGGTTTTTAGTGGATTAGATCAAACTGGATCATCCAAAATCTCTAATGTCAACAAGATGTTTGCACTCAGCCCCTGGTCACTGGCTTGGGTTATGAAGTTGAGTTTTGGTGTGGTGTAGATTGATAGGATGGTGAGTATGTTTGCAAAGTTTCAAAGCATTTGGGTGGGTGCACGTGGTGCTTCATGTACAGACATGATTTCTGGCCAAAAACTTGGGGAATTTGTTGTGGTCAAAAGGAGTGATGTATTTGGCTGAATTTTGGGTGGTAGTGGTGCCTTGTCATGGTTAATCTTCATGACAAATTTTAGCTTAAATGGGTATGTGCATAATGCACTTCCTTCACAAGGCGGGTTTCTAGAATTTGTGGAATGAGTTGTAGGAGTTGTGTGAGGCTCAAAATTGGTGGATAGGCATCACGTGGCTAGGTTAGGCTGTGTGGAAAAAATGAGATTCATAGGATAAGAACACAATGCACTTGCTTCACAAGTCGTCAGATTTGGCAGAAACTTAGGATGGATGCTCTGGTCAAAATTTGAACTATAGGCATTGGTTTTAGGATGGAAATGGTGAAGATACCTATAGTAGAAGCTCTACCACTTATTTGGGAACTTTCCAAGCAACAAAAATAGGGGTTGTTGTGGAAACTGGCAAAAATGGTGCGTATGCCTTACAGGGGAAAACCCATTTTTTCTTTCTTTTGGCCAATTTTTTTACTAGAGCCCATAATAGATGCTAAGATCATCTTCACCAGTTTTGAGGGCCGAGGGGTCAAAGGAAATTGGGGTTCCTTGGTAATGGTGGTCTCAAGGGTTTAATTCCAACTAAATGAGATTTAGGTTTTAAAAGGTAAGATACTAAGGCAAAACATTCCTAGGGTCAAGAAACTTGGGTGGGCTTTTAGGATTGAGGCACAAGGCAAGTCAATCATCATCACATACACACCAAGTTAAAATAAAATCCAAGAATACCAGAAGAAAAAGACAGAAACCAAAACTTGTTAAATGATTTTTCCACGAGTGAAAATCTAGGGTATTACAGCAAGCCACTTGGGTTTCTCTCCAGATTTATGTACTTCCTCTTCCCAGACCAAAATTTCAAATTCATCATCCTCTAGATGCAACCTCTCCAACAGGGAGGTTGGATCCTCCAATTTCTATCCACGTGAACCACCAACCTCAGAAGAATTTGCCATGCCTCTCGATTCTCCCGTCATGCCTCCAAACACGAGGCAGCTAACCACATTAACCCCTAGAACAGTCCGAGCAGCAACAGATACAGAGGACACCGTCGTTGCAGCAAGGAGATGTCGCCCTTGGGGGAAACTCAAACGGTGTCGCTGGAGGTGTATGGAACCTTAGGGGAGAACTCGCAAGATTACTTGTGTCTCATCGTGGTCGTACTCCTGAACAAGTCACTTTTGTCCACCATCCACTCATTTTTATATAGATGGCGATCATCCCAAAAGTAATGTATCAAATCAAAGAAGAACTTTTTCTTTTTTCCGTATGTAAGTGAGGTGGTGATATGTATTTAGTAATAATGTAATTTGCGTAATCAGCAAACCAAGGGTTCCAATGAGAGAAACAATAACATCAACAAGTTGTTCATCTGAAAACTATCATTTACTTGTATAGGACCAATAGGGATGTTTTTTGATGTCTACTACGCAACTTTATTCTTGTATACTTTGTTGGGCCTCCAAGCGCAGAGTTCTATAGGAGAACAACAAATTTCCCTCAAGTGGATGATCTAAGATGTATCAATCTGTGAAAGGTGTAGGATGAAGATGGTTCTATCTCAAACAATCCTCCAATCAAATACAAATAATATCTTGTGTCCCCAACACACCAAATACAATTGTCTGTTATATAGGTGCACTAGTTCGGCGATGAGGTGATGATAGATGTGTAATATGGATGGTAGAAATAGCTTTTTAAAATCTGAATAAATAAAAACAACAAGGTAGCAAGTAACAAAAGTGTGTGAAAATGGTGTCTCAACAATTAGAAACAAGGCCTAGGGTTCATACTTTCACTAGTGCAATATCTCAACATCATTAACATAATTGAACCACATGATAATCCCCCAAAGTGCAGCAAAGAATCACTCCAAAGTTTCTATTTCTATTGAGAAAGTAGGATGAAATCGCGTAGGTAGCAAACCACCTCAATGTTGTGTTTCCAATCAATCTATTGAACCACCCCGAAAGTGTCGCGAATAGTCCTAGAGATCATACTACGACAACACCATATGATACGTATCAATTAACCTTTATGTCATCTAGAACACCCCAATGTTACCACGGATATCCGCAAGTTAAGACATGCATCAAGTGATCTCAAATCCAAAGTATTCAATCCAACGTAAAGAAATTTCAAAGAGTAAGACTCAATTTATCATAAAAGAGATAGAGAGGGAAGAACACCATAAGATCCAATTATATTGATAAAGCTCATAATACATCAAGATCTTATCAAATAAAGAACGAGAGAGAGAGAGAGATAGAGAAAGAGAGAGAGAGAGAGAGAGATCAAACACATAGCTACTGGTACAAACCCTTAGCCCGGGGATGAACTACTCATGCATCATCATCGAGGCAGCAAGGATGATGAAGAGGCCTCTTGTGATGGCCCGCCCTCCGACAGAGTGACGGAAAAGGGCTCCGGATGAGATCGCTTCAGAATAGAGGTTTGTGGTAGTGGAACAAAAATTCTAGGTTTCTTTCTATGGGTTTTTCTATTTATAGGATTTTTCAGTGTTGGAATCACGCCAAACATTGTTGAGAGGGACACGCAAACCAGGGTGGCCCCCCCAGGGCACGCCCCCTGACTTGTGGCCACCTCTTGGGTCTTTTGCTCCTCCTCCGAAGCTTCAGGGGTCTCTTATGTTCATAAAAAATCATCAAAAAGTTTCACCATGTTTGGACCTTTGTAGGTATCAATTTTATGTAAAACCAAAAACAAGCAGAAAACAACAACTGTCACTAGCCACTATCCGCCCCGTTGGAGAAGTATCATCAACCCCAAGCTTAATTCCTGCTCGTCCTTGAGTAGGTGAATGATAAAAGAAACAAATTATGAAATGTGAATGCTAGAATAGAACATACCTTTGATCACATAGGCAATGATAATTCTAATAACAAGTAGCATCATTCTAATAAGTTTGACAAATCATAAAGTGATAATGAAGTATCTCACAATATTTCATGATTATATTGCAAACATAAAGCAATCAATGAATTAAGGATGACGACTAGGTACTCCAATTTGAACATACCATCCTACTTATACAATGCTCAACAAATTTCTATTAGGAGAATGCATGCAAAGTAACATTATTAAGAAAATATAATCATGGTGATAACGTACAAATCTTAATACCACCAAGGCTGAATTTGGAATTTATCAAACATGTGTAAACATGTGCCAAGTCAATCATCCGTCCTTCATTGGAAGATAATTATCACCACACATGATAGGTTCAACTTAATAAAACTAATGCTCATTATCATTATAATATAAGTCTCTTACTTGATTAAAGATATGTACTATCATAGTCTCACTTCTACTTTAGCGGATTAAACAGAGGAAGCATGTTTACTTCTCAATATACATATGATAAATGAAGCACATGACATTCAATTCATTCATAAATTTCTTACTCTAAAAATATAATGAAGCACATGACTAAGCAATAAACTACTCTAAAAGATATAAGTGAAGAACAAAGAGCAGTTAAGTAAATAGGTAGCTAAGACTCTCTCCAATTCAAAATTTTCATATCTTAGAATTGTATCAAATAGCAAACAAAACGAAAGACCAACACCACTCTGATGCAGAGGTGGCAATGGATTATTATGATCATTTAAAAAAGATTTTCTCTAGCAATAATAAAAAGAGAGGCGTCTCACCAACAAATAGTTGTGTGAAGCACACCATGTCCATTGGGGTGGGGGGCAAAAAACTCAAGAAAAAAAGACATGCTAGGCATGTTTTGGAATGTTAGGGAGATTGGGCAAGATATTCAAAAAAGATTTGTTAAAGAAACTATTATAGAAAAGAAGCTAGATTTTATTGGGCTTCAAGAAACAATTAAATCTGATTTCTCTCAAAATGAATTACATAATTTGTCCGCTGGTAGAAGTTTTCTTTGGGAGTGGATTTCACCCAAAGGTAAAGTTGGTGGTATTTTAGTTGGCATTAATAATGATTCTTTTGACATTGTTCATGTTGAAAAATGGGTTTATTTTGTTAGACTTCCCTTATCTGATAAAATTGCTAAATTTCACTGGAATATGGCGACGCCTAGAATGATGGGAAGGCTTATTTTCTGGCTGGACTTTCTAGGATTTACCATGATAATCCCCTGCCATGTGTGATTGGCGGGATTTCAATATTATTAGAAGTAATGCTGATAAAAATAAACCTAGGTATACTGATCACTAGAGTTTTATTTTTAATGTAATTATTGAACATGCTGGGCTTAGAGAGCTCCCTTTGAATGGTAGAAACTTCACCTGGGCTAATAACTTACATGTTCCTACCTTCGAGAAATTGGACGGGGTTTTGATCTGTCCTGATTGGGAAGACAAATACCCCCATGCTTTGGTTCCTGCATTAGAAAGAGAAATTTTTGATCATACTCCTTTGATTCTTGATACTGGTGTTCACAAATCCTCCCCCCTCATCTTTAGATTTGAAAGTTCCTGGATGTTGATGGAGGGAATTAAGGAATTTGTTGAGAAACATGGGAACACCCCATGTGTGGGCTCTAATACGTATGTTTGGCAAAAAAATGAGATTACTTAGACAAAAAATCAGGGATGGGTCTTAAATGCTAATGCTGCTTATAGAAAAAAGAAAAGGGAGTTGTTAGATCGATTAATTGAGATAGATAAGACTGCTGAAAATATTGGGCTAAAGCTCATGGTCGATATTTGCAAAAAATTAAGAAGATAATTAAATGAACTTCTTAAAAAAAGAAGTAAAATGGCTATAGAGATATAAAGATAAAGAGATTAAAGAGGGTGATTCTAGTACTAGATATTACCATGCTAAGGTCAATGGTAGGAGGAGGAAGAATAAGATGTTGTCTCTGGAGCAAGAGGAAGGGGTGATTGAAGGATATGAAAATCACATGAGATATATTACTAATTTTTATAAAAAAAACTATTTGGTCAAGTTGATTTCTCTTCCATTGCTCTAAACATTCAAGATTCTGAATCAATTTCCTCTTAGGATGCCCGAAAATTGTTAGAAACCCTTCTCTATGGAAGAGTAACATGTTGTGGTCTTCTCGATGAAAAAAAACAAAAGCCATGGTCCATATGGTTTCCCTCTTTATTTCTATCAATATTTTTGGGAAATGATCAAGTGTATTCTCAAGGTTCTGCCTGATGATTTCCATGCTGAAAAGGCAGATATTTCTAGAATCAATTATGGGGTCATTACTCTCGTCCCAAAAACTAAAGATGCTAAACAAATTCAAAAGTTTAGACCTATCTATTTGTTAAATGTCAATTTCAAGATAATTACTGAAGTTCTGGTGAATAGACTTAGTAAGGTGGTTAACCCTATTATTTCTCCCTTATAAACTGCTTTTGTAAAAGGGAGATATATTATGGAAAGAATGGTGATCCTTCATGAAGCTTTAAACACAATTCATGTTAAAAAGTATAATGATATGTTGTTTAAAGTGGATTTTGAGAAAGGGTATGATAAAATAAAATGGACTTTTGTGCACAAAATGCTTAAACTTAAAAAAATTCCTGATAAGTGGTGTGATTGGGTGATGCACACCATGAAAGGGGGGCAGGTGGACATTAAAGTCAAAGAAGAAGTTAGTTCCTTCTTCAAAACCCACAAAGGACTGAGACAGGGGGATTCTTTATCTCCCTTACTGTTTGACCTTGTTGTTGATGCATTGGCAATTATTCGAGATAAGGCTAGAACTTCAGAGTTTATAAATGGGGTGTTGACTGAATTTCATGAAAATGTGGAGAATATGCTGCAATATGCTGATGATACTAGTTTTTATTACAAGATGATGAAGGGAGCATGAGAAACCTTAAATTTATACTAACTGACTTTGAGAAAATGTTTGGTCTTAGTATTAGTTTTCATAAAAGTGAGATTTCCCTATTTGGGGAAGCTGTCAATAAAGCCTCCTTATATCAGGAAATCTTTACTTGTGAATTGGGATAAGCGCCTTTGAAATACTTAGGCCTTCCTATTTCTGATGTTAGGATTAGAAATAAACTATGGAAAACTGTGACTGGAAAATTTGAAAGGAGGTGTTCTTGTTGGCAAGGGAGGTTGTTGAACATAGCTGGGAGAGTCACACTGGTTCAGTCATGTCTGACTAATATACCAATTTATATGATGTCCTTTTACCCCCTCCCAACTGGGGTAAAGAAAAATTTGATTTCTATAGAGCTAGATTGGTGTGGCTAGCTGATGAAGATAAGAAGAAATACCATCTTGTGAATTGGAGAACCTTTTCTATGCCAAAACAACAAGGAGGTTTGGAATCTTAAATTTAGAGATCTTTCATAAAGTTTTGCTAACAAAGTGGTTGTGGAAATTGGAAAGTGAGGAAGGATTATGGCAAAAACTCCTTTTAGAAAAATATGTGAAAGAAAAATGCATTTTTGAGGTGACTCATAAGACTGGGAATTCTCAGTTTTGGTCTGGTCTTATGGAAATGAAAGATATTTTTATCAACATATTGAAAAACGTCTTGGAGACGGTAAAAACACTAGGTTCTGGGAAGATTGGTGGGTAGGTGATAAGCCTCTGAAAGATGCTTACCCTTCGCTTTATTTCATCAGGAGTGATCGTGGCATCTCAGTCTGTGATGCTATTGATAAAGGGTGGCATAATTTTTCTTTCAAAAGATCTCTGTATGGTGAATCAACAAAATTGTTGACTATTCTTAAACATAGATATGAGGAAGTTCAGATGCATGGGGGTAAAGATAAACTAATGTGGATGCTCACTTCTGATAGAGTGTTTTCTATGAAATCTCTATACATGCATGTGATAAAAGTTAACTGTGGACTCCCACAAAAGTTTCTATTAAGATTCCAACCAAGATAATTTTTTCTGTGGTTGCTAAACAGAAAAAGTATCTTGACTAGGGACAATCTCTTAACAAGGGGTGGAAAGGGGACAAGAGTTGTGTGTTCTATGGAAAAAAGTGAAGATATTGACCACCTTTTCTTTTCATGTTCTGTTGCTAGGCTCATTTGGAATTTGATTTGATGTGCTTTGATGTGTGTTCTATTCCTATTGATCTAAATGATTGTTTCAGAAAATGAGCAAGAAGTTTCCCTAAAAATGATAAGAAATTGGTCCTGGTTGGCACTGCAGATTCTTTGAGCAATTTGGAAATGTCATAATGATATTATTTTTGTAGAAAAAGGATGAATGATACTTTGTGTCTGATTAAACTGATGTGCAATTGGATCTCGGACTGGGTTGTGTTACAAGTAAAGGACTCAGAGGGAAACTACTGATGTTGGGAGCAAGACTCATCGAACAGGTGGCAATGAGATCTACCGGGTCTCTCAGGGATGGAGGATTGGCGTTCGAAGACTGGGGATTTAGCTGGAGCTCAAGTCGTCCCCCTTTGGGAGTTCTCTCTGTCGCTCATGTGAGCTTCTTTTGCATTTGGGCAGTACTAGTGGCTTGCTAGTTCTAGTTGCTCTTTTTCAGTATTAGACTTCCTCGTGTGAGTGTAGCTCCTGGGGTGCCTACTATGTAAAATTGCTAGTTTGCTTTTATGGTCGGGAGGTTGTAGTAGTGTTGGACTTCTAGTTTGGCCTGGCTGTTGCCACGAACCTTTTGACTACTATTGGTTTCTCTAAATGAAATCAGAGGGGAAACCCTCTTTTGCTCAAATAAAACAAACAAAACGAAAAGATGCTCCAAGCAAAACACATATTATGTGAAGATTTAAAATATGGCTCCAAGTGAGGTATACCGATAGTATTAAAGACAAAAGAGGGGATGCCCGAAGCTTAGGCGGTTGAGTATTCCTTAGATATTACCTTGGGGTTCCTTGGGCATCACCAAGCTCAGGCTCTTGCCTCTCCTCATTCTCCTCATATCGCCATCTCACCCAAAGCTTGAAACTTCATTCACAAAAAACTTTAACAGAACTCATGAGATGGGTCAGTATAATAAAAATAGAGCATTTACTTAGGTACTGTCAATACAAGATTTATAATTATTGCCACATAGTGCCTACCATATTATATCATTTCCACAATTTATATCCCCCAATATAAGCCATAAAAACTTGAAGCAAAATATGCAGTCAAAACAAAATCTATCAAAAAAAGTACAACATGTAAAGATGCATTTTCCAGTCATACTTTTGCAACTCTAAAATTGTGAACAATTAGTACAATGTAGACAATTTGTAACATAATATTGTGTAAAAAAAATCAGAATTGATCATGTTCCAGTATAAATAAACAATTCAATACTGGTCAAAAAAGTTTCTGTTTCTGCATGGAATCAAATGAACAAGCATCCACACTATCCCAAAGGTCATACTTGGCACATTATTGAAAGAAAAGATACAAAACATGATTACTGCAGTACCTTAATCATGTAGAAACACAAAAACAAAAAAGGTAAATATTGGGTTGCCTCCCAACAAGTGCTTTTCTTTAATGCTTTTTCGCTAGGCATGATGATTTTAATGATGCTTGATACATCTCCAACGTATTTATAATTTATGAAGTATATATTCATGCCATGTTTACAATAATTCTATAGGGTTTTGTTATGATTTGAGTGGAACTTACCCGGACTGACGTTGTTTCCAGCAGACCTACCGTGGTGTTGTTTTCAGTGCAGAAATAAAAGTTCCCCAAATGCAACGAAACTTTTTGATGATTTTTTTGAAAGAAAAGAGGCACTAGAAGCATTGTTGGAGGACCAGAAGATGAAGGAGGTGGCCACTACCCACCAGGGAGCGCCAGGGGCCTTGGCCGTGGGCTGGTGGGTAGTGGGCACCCTGTGACCCATCATAGCATGAGACCAACGCCAAAAAATCCTATAAATAGAGAAACCACCAGAAATAACCCTATAACTTGGACTCCCCCACCGCACGCCTCTATACCTTCGAAATACCATCTGGAGCCCTGTTCCGGCACCCCGCTGGAGGAGGAAATCATCACCGGAGGCCATCTTCATCATTTCGATGGCCACCATGATGATGAGGGAGTAGTTCACCCTTGGGTCTAGGGGTATGTACAAGTAGCTACTCTCTCGTGTTCTTGATTTGGCACAATCTTGATGTACAGTGAGCTTTGTTAATATAGTTGGATCATATGGTGTTTTCCCCTCTCTATCCTATTGTGATGAATTGAGTTTTTACCTTTCAGGTTTCACTATTATTGATCGAATACTTGTTGGATTTGAGAACACTTGATGTATTTCTTGCATATGAATACCCATGGTGACAATGGGGTATTATATCGATTCACCTGATGTGTGTTTTGGCACTCAACTTGCGGATTCCCGAGGTGACATTGGGGTAATTTATGCATAGGGGTTGATGCACGTTTTCGTCCTACTTTTTTTGGTAGAAATCTTGGGGCACTCTTTGAAGTTCTTTGTGTTGGATTGAATATTATGAATCTGAAGTTTCTTGATGCATATCGTATAATTGACTCACAGATACTTGTGGTGACATTAGAGTATCTAGGTGACATTAGAGTTGGTTGATGCGTATCATATGGTGTTATTTTAGTACGAACTCTAGGGTTGTTCATGACACTTATATGAATAGCTCAATAGATTGATCGGAAATGATAACTTTGAGGTGGTTTCGTACCCTACAAACAATTCCATCTTATGTTCTACGCTAGATAAAAACTTTGGAGTGAGTCTTTGTCGCACATTGAGGGACTGTTATATGATTCAATTATGTTAGCATTGTTGAGAGATTGCACTAGTGAAAGTATGAACCCAGGCCTTGTTTTCAAGCGTTGCAATACCATGTTTGCTCTGTTTTATCACTTGCTACCTTGCTATTTTTTTATTTTCAGATTACAAAAACCTATATCTACTATCCATACTACACTTGTATCACCATCTCTTCGCCGAACTAGTGCACCTATACAATTTACGATTATATTTGGTGTGTTGGGGACAGAGGAGATTTCTTGTATTTGATTGTAGGGTTGATTGAGAGAGACCATCTTCACCCTACGCCTCCCACATATTGATAAACCTTAGGTCCTCCACTTGAGGGAAAAATGCTATTGTCCTACAAAACTCTGGGCTTGGAGGCCCAACACGAGTCTACAAGAATAAGTTGTGTAATAGACATCAAGCTCTTTTCTGGCGCCGTTGTCGGGGAGGTGAGTGCTTGAAGGTATATCTTTAGATCTTGCAATTGAATCTTTTAGTTTCTTTTTTATCACTAGTTTGGTTTATAAAAGAAAACTAAAAAATAAAATCGAGGTTGCCTCATATTATTCATCTTTATAATGTCTTTCTTGAAAATGATGGAGCGGAAAATTGTGCTCAATTGATAGAAGAATAATTCAATAAAATGTCTGGCATAAAATCTTTGAATAATAAGCATGATTGCAATGTTGCTAGTATGAATTCTTTAAATATCCATGATATTAATGATATGCAAAGACATAAGCTTGGGGATGCTATGTTTGATGAGGATGATATTTTTAGTCCCCCAAGTTTTGATGCAAATTTGTTATGATGATTGCACGCCTCCTATTTATGATGATTACAATGATGAATGTGGGTTTGGAAGAGTGTCAACTCTAAGTAATGATCCCACTATTTTGGAGGGTGTTGAATCTTGTCACAATATTGATAACAATGGATTCGGAGAGGTCATGACTTTATTTAGTAATGATTCCACTATTTTGGAAGAGATTTAAATTGATTATGATAAAAAGATGCTATCTATGATGATTTATTGTGATGAAATGTATGCTATAAAGAATAATGATAACCATGAAACTTGTCATCGTGATTTCAATTTTCAATTGGATTATTCCAATCAAGTATCACATGATAGTTATTTTGTTGATTTTTCTCCCACTACTATTCATGAGAATAAATTTGCTTATGTGGAGAGTAATAAAGTTTCTATGCTTGCGGATCATGAAAGGAATGCTTTATGTGATAGTTATATTGTTGAATTCATTCATGATGCTACTGAAAATTACTATGAGAGAGGAACATATGCTTTTACATGTCTCAATAATATCAAGTTTCCTCTCCATGTGTTGAAAGTTTTGAAGTCATCCTTGTTTTGCCTTCCTATGCTAGTTGATTCTTGCTCCCACAAGTTGTTTGCTCACAAAATTCCTATGCATAGGAAGTGGGTTAGGCTTAAATGTTCTAGTCATATGCTTCATTATGCTCCCGTTATGTTTCAATTCTTTACTTTTATGTGAGCATCATTGAAATCATCATGCCTAGCTAAAAAGGAATTAAAGAAAAGAACCTGTTAGGAGACAATCCAACACTATTACCTACAATTTTTGTGTGTTCACACGAGTAAGCTACTGTGGTAATCATGTTTTATAGCTTTTTTTTAATAAAGTGCCAAGTAAAGACTTTGGGATAGTGTGGATGATAGTTGACTTGATTATGTGCAAAAACAGAAACTTTTGCGCCCAGTAACAGAATTTTTTAAGTACACTGAAACGCGATAAAATTCTTATTTTTTAAAAAATGATTGATAAAAATTGCCTATGTTTTCCTAATTTTCAGAATTTTTGGAGTTACAGTAGTATGGTCATTGTTCAGATCATTACAAGTTGTTATGTTTTTGACAGATTCTGTTTTCAATGCATAGTTTGCTTGTTTTTGGTTTCTATGGCTTATATTGGTCAATATAAATTGTAGAAATGGTAGGGTACAATAGGCATTATTTGAGAACAATTATGAATCTTGTCTTTGACAATATCAAAGTTAATGATTTGCACTTTATCATACTAATCCATCTCATGAAGTTCCATTAAGTTTTGTGTGGTTGAAGTTTTCAAGTTTTGGGTGAGATATCGATATGAGGAGAATAAGGAGTTGTAAGACCCTAAGCTTGGGGATTCCCAAGGCACGCCAAGCTAATATTCAAGGAAGACCCGAGCAACTAAGCTTGGGGATGCCCCGGAAGGTATCCCCTCTTTCATCTTCAACATTATCGGTAACCTCACTGGGAGCTATATTTTTATTCATCACATGATATGTCTTTTGCTTGGAGCGTCATTTTATTTTATTTGTATTTGCTTGCTGCTATTTAGAATAATGTTTTGTATCTTTTACTTCAATAAAAGTGTCACGTGTAGCCTTTACCATGCTTATTTTGCAAGTCTATATGTTGTTGTTTGAAAACAGAAAGTTTTCTATCATTGTCTTAATTCCTCAAAAAACTCAGAACGTGATAAAATCTTGAAATTTTCATCCAGTAAGCCATAAAAAAATTTATAGTGTGGTAATTTTCAAAAAAAATTGGAGTTAAAAAATTATGATTCTTCTTGCATCCTTTATAGACTATCATGTTTTGACAGATCACTACTGCAGGATGCTACTAACGCGACACTATGATCAGAGACCCTTTGACGAAACTGTGTGTGATGCATTAATCGCAGACGATGGTGTAAAAGAACCGTCAAAAAAGGTGCAAAATGTTTGCGATGGCGGAGCATCAACCACAGTTCAGATTTTAGTTACGTGTGCGATGCAGAGCACACGGTTAGTCCATTCGAACTGTTTGCGATGAGGCAGAACAACAGAAACGGGCAACCATACCAATGTGTGTGCGATATATGGCATATAGTTCGCTCCAATGAGTTGTTTGCTATTAGGGAGTGCAACAAAAATGGTTAGCCAGATCAAGGTGTGTGTGATATATGGCATACAGTTCACTCGGACGAACTATTTCCGATTAGGGAACACAATAAAAACAGTTCAACTTAACAAGATGTGTGTGATATGCGGCATACAGTTCACATGGATGAACTGTTTGTGATGAGCCAAAAGAACACAAATGAGTCCTATAAACAAGATGTGTGTGATACATGGCAAACAGCCGACTCAGATGAACTATTTGCGATGAGAAATTACAACACAGACGATTAATACACTAAGTTCATGTGTGATTCTGTGTGTACAAAAAACTTTGAAAATGCAAACTAGTTGCTTGTGGGGGCTAGGAGTATCACACACAATGAGTCTGCGAGTACTCGTGTGCGATGATTAGTAAGTTACACATATGTTTCCTTATGTTAACATGTGTGTGAATTTGCAATATGGACAGTTAATATGCAAATGCCTTCTGGACATGGGGCACACACTTAAACTCAAAGAACTGTGTACAATACTAATACTTTTCAATAAAATTTAAGAACTTGGCTAACAACATTTGAGTAACATATATATAGTGGTTACACTATTTGACAAAAGGAGGATCTTTGTAACACGGTTTTGACAACCATATGGTCCATACTAGATACTTAACGTAGTAACAACTATCACATTTTAAGAGGCTAACGGCCAACAACCATATGGTCCATATCAACATACTTAACATAGTAACAACTAGCACATTTTAAGAGGCTGAAGGCCAACAACCACAACTATCCGCTAGAAGCAGCTTGATCACGGCGACTTGGCATCTCGTCAATGAAAAGGAAGAGCCCTCGTGTGCCTTGGTAGAGCATGAGTGGAACAATGTCTCCAATTTTCCAATATGGATGCATTGCCACGAGAAGCAAGAACTTGTTAATTGAATGGTTCCATTTCTGCGGGAAATGCAGTACCTTGCAATCACTTTGGCGTTATTAGCAGGCACAAGTGTAATTCGACCACGTCGGGAAATAGAACCAGGAACTGCTACAATGGGCATTTTTTGTTGAAATGTAGAATAAAAACTAATTGTAACATATCGTTGAAGATACATAGTTTATAAGCATCAACATTAAAATAAGACTTTTACCATCGTTTTGTGCACACATTTGGTACTGTTCAATGTGTGCACCATAGGTATAATTAATCCCATCCAAAATCCAAGGTTCATACACTGTGCTATCTCTGTCAGATTATCAACAAAGTTTATGACATGCTTCAAGTCCTTCCAGTGAAATTTGGTACGCGTAGTAACATACAGGTCGTTCACTATGCATCCAACATATCCTACTTAAAAGGTGGAAAGGTATTATTTATTCCAAACATGGCAGAAAAATATATAGAGCGCATAATTTGGTAAATAGAATTTGTTACTTCCTAGGAACAGAGTTAGAAAATGAAATCACCATTGGTTGCTTAAATAGTGATCAATTAGTCAGAACAAATACCCCGATTTTGCTAAGTAATGTGACAGCATGGAGAAAGTTGAAAGGACACTAACCTCGATCAGACTTTGATCGGCTGATGACGTTGGGGAAGTAAAAATCCATGTTAATTAGACCAGGCTATGGTGCACGCACTAGAATTTTATTGCCATCTTTCAGTTCATAACACTTAGACATTTTTCTCCAAAGGTCCGCATTAAAATAGGAGTGGCCATCTTTATCAAGTTTTACACTAACCGTCATTGTATGTCCATGTTGTGTTGTCAATATGGCATCCTGGGAGTCATCAACAAAGTAAAGCCCAAGGTTTCCTTCTACTCCTCTTCTTGCAAAGCAAGGGATGTACTGCTTGAAATGAAAATTAAGATCGTAAATTAGATATATTGAAATAACAGAGCAAGATACAAACGTGGGAGTAACTGATAGAACAAATCAATATATAGATGACAACAAAGTAAAATATATATATAATTAAAAATAGATAATGTAACAAAGATTTGATGCAAATATATAGATAATGTAGCAACAAAAGGTAGGTTGAGATTTAGCCATGCCGACCGTGGTAGGTTGAGATTGAACATACTGAGCGCTCCCTAAAGTCATCCGGAATGGTGAGATAGAACTTCGTTTCCGACTGGCCGCGACCACACTTTGCCTGATTTGTGCTTGCACTGTGGACACATGAATGAACACCCACGAATCAGCTAGAACAAAAATGATTCCACGGTGATTTCTATCGGATTAACAGCAACGGACAGATTGTGATAAGAGATGAGTGAATATTTTGCTAAGTTGATTACCTTCTCCATGAGAAAAATCCCCGTCCCAATCCCGCAGAAAACCCCAGTCAACCAGAGTCTAGAATGTTGGTGCGGATAGGCGGCGAAAAGCGGTAGGGGCAAAATCCCGTGTCGTTTGGAGCGTGACCTCCGCCCGCCAACAACAGCACCGTCGAGCTTAGGGTGGCCGCCGCGATAGAGGTTGATGAGGTGCAGAGTTGCTGAGGAGTCCGCGGTGAGTGGGTGGGGACGAAGGGGGCGAGGGTTTTCTTTTTCCTTTTGAATGTGTGAGTGAACACACACGGTTCGCAGAGGCGACGGAGATGAATCGTGTGCGATAGTAAATTACTGAGATTGAATGGGAATCCAAATTACCTTTGTCCTTTGTCCATGAGTTTTTTTTCTACGATGAACATAAACCCTGCTAATCACCGTGTTCAAATTTGGCACTTTTCCGGGTTCATTCACAATATTAAGGGGATCATGTGCATTTTCTAGGCATTAATGCACATAATTCAAATTCAAACAATCGATGCTTGAAAAGGTGCAGGAGAACGGTCTGCAAAACCATGATCGTGCTATTTAGTAAATTCTCATGCCTTTTACAAGGAATGGGCAGATATTGCAAGGAAATGTGTTTACTGGGTACTATACAAAAATGAAATACATGCTTGGAAACATGAACCCTGCCGTGGTGCCATATGGTATAGCCTCACCATGCCTTGGTAAAAAATTGAGAATGTTTGTCTTATGTCGTCATGCACGCCATTCATAAATCAAACCGTCATCGAGGAAATTTCATGGTTTCGAGAGGAATCAGCAAGATTGAAGGGGTTAGGAATCCAAATTTCCTTCCTAGCTTGTCATTCAATTTTTTCTACAATCAACATACCCCCTCGAATGCAACATGCTCAAATTTGGCATTTTTTTGGGCTCATTTACCATATTAGGGGATTATGTGCATTTTCTAGGCATTAGTCCACATAATTCAAATTCAAACAATCAATGCATGAAAAGGTGCACACAAATGGTCTGGAAAAACCATACTCGTGGTATTTAGTAAATTCTCAAGCCTTTTACATGTAATGGGCAGAGATTTCAAGGGAATGTGTGGCAATAGTCAACCACAAACACGTCATTTACTGGGTTAGCAACTATAGAAAGATGAAATGCGTGCTTGAAAAACATGACGCATGGCATGTTGCCATCATGGTATGGCCTCACCGTGCCCTGGTTAAAAGCTGAGAAGGTTTGATTAATGTCGTCATACACGCCCTTCATAAATCGAACCATCACTGAGAAAGTTCCGTGCTTTCGAGAGGGAAATCACCAAGATTGAAGGGGAATCCAAATTTCCGTCCTAGTTTGTCATTCAGTTTTTTCTAACGATCAACATACTACCTCAGATGCAACGTGTTCAAATTTGGAGTTGAGATCTCCAGAGCCCCGAACGGACTCCAGATCAGCCCTCCCAAGGAAGAACATGTCTTCAAATTTGGAGGATGGTTGATGATGACGATGGTGACGGATTCCCCTCTCTGGAGCCTCGAATGGACTCCAGATCATCCCTCCCGAGGAAGAACAGGGCTTGGCGGCGGCTCCGTATCATAAAACGTGATGAATCCTTCACTCTGATTTTTTTCTCCCCAAACGTGAATATATGGAGTTTGAGTTGAGGTCGGTGGAGGTCCAGGGGCCCATGAGGCAGGGGGGCGCCCAGGGGGGTAGGGCGCGTCCCCCAACCTTGTGGCCAGGGTGTGGACCCCCTTCAGATGATTCTTTCACCAGTATTTTTTTATTGATTCCAAAAGTTATCTCCGTGAAGTTTTAGGTCATTCCTAGAACTTTTATTTCTGCCCAAAAATGACACCATGGCAACTCTGCTGAAAACAACGTCAGTCCGGGTTAGTTCCATTCAAATCATGCAAATTAGAGTCCAAAACAAGGGCGAAAGAGTTTGGAAAAGTAGATACGTTGGAGACGCATCAACTCCCCCAATCTTAAACCTTTGCTTGTCCTCAAGCAATTCAGTTGACAAACCGAAATTGATAAAAAAAACATTGACAAACTCTGTTTGGTCTTGTTGTTGCAAATATGTAAAGCCAACATTCAAGTTTTCAGCAAAGATCATGAACTGACCATATTCACAATAACATTACTCATATCAATGGCATAATCAACTAGCGAGTAATAAATCTCGGATGACAACACTTTCTCAAAACAATCATGATATGATATAACAAAATGGTATCTCACTAGCCTGTTCTGGGACCGCAAAACATAAATGCAGAGCACCCCTGAAGATCAAGGACTGACTAGACATTGTAATTCATGGCAAAAGAGATCCAGTCATAGTCATACTCAATGTAAATAAATAACAATGCATACAAATTAAAGTGGTGCTCTCCAACTGGTGCTTTTCATAAGAGGATGATGACTCAACATAAAAGTAAATAGATAGGACCTCCGCAGAGGGAAGCAGGGATTTGCAGAGGTGCCAGAGCTCGAGTTTTGAAACAGAGATAAATAATATTTTGAGCGGTATACTTCCATTGTCCACATAACAACCAAGATATTTCGATATCTTCCATGCTACATACATTATACGCGATTCCCAAACGGAATGGTAAAGTTTATACTCCCCCACCACCAACAAGCACATTCCACGGTTGGTCTGAAACAACGGGTACCGTCCAACTAACAACAATCCTAGGGGAGTTTTGTTTGCAATTATTTTGATTTGATTTGAGCATGGGACTGGGCATCCCGGTTACCGGCCATTTTCTCGTGAATGATGAGCGGAGTCCACTCATCATGAGAATAACCCACCTAGCATGGAAGATATAGACAACCCTAGTTGCTACATGAGCGATTCGAGCGTACAAAATAGAATTTCATTTGAAGGTTTAGAGTTTGGCACATGAAAATTTACTTGGAACAGCAGGTAAATACCGCATATAGGTAGGTATGGTGGACTCCTATGGAACAACTTTGGGGATTATGGAAGTGGATGCACAAGCAATATTCCTTCTTAGTACAGGTGAAGGCTAGAAAGAGACTGGGAAGCGATCAACTAGAGAGCGACATAGTTATAAACATGCATTAAAATTAACCAACAATGAGTGCAAGCATGAGTAGGATCTAAATCACCATGAACATAAATAGCGTGGAGGCTATGTTGATTTTGTTTCAACTACATGCGTGAACATGTGCCAAGTCAAGCCACTCGAATCATTCAAAGGAGGATACCATCCTATCATACTACATCACAACCATTTTAATAGCATGTTGGCACGCAAGGTAAACCACACTAAATCGATGAGGAAGGTGAAAGTAGGGCCATCGGTATTTTACCGAAATCCATACATAAATCGTATTCCCTTTTTATTTCAGACCTCTTTTCCCCATCTCACTTCGACTGGTTGACTTCAATTGAGACAGAAATGTCACTGGTTAGGACAAAAAATCCAATTCGATTCAAAGATCGGAATCATACCTCCAGCGGGCAAGGTCGGCTCCCCCCATCATAGATGGTTCAGCCACACCCTATAAACTCCTAGCTAATTAAGCACGGCATGAGTAACTATAATCTCTAATGGTCATTGCAAACATGTTTCATTCATAATAGGCTGAATCAGGAACGATGAACTAATCATATTTACAAAAACAAGATAGGTCGAGTTCATACCAGCTTTTCCTCATCTCAATCATTTCATCATATATCGTCATTATTGCCTTTCACTTGCACGACCGAATGGTGTGGATAATAATAATAGTGCATGTGCATTGGACTAAGCTGGAATCTGCAAACATTTAATTCAAAGGAGAGGACAAGGTAATATGGGCTCTTTGTTAGATCAACAACAATGTATATGAGAGCCACTCATCATTTTCATCGTGGTATTCTCCTCTCGACCCCCAAAGAAAAGAAAAGAAATTCAAAGAACGAGAAAAACTATTTACACAGGAAAGCTCTAAACAAGCAAAAGAAGAACGAGAAATCTTTTTTTGGGGTTTCATTAAATACGACTACTACAAACATGGAAAGTAAACTAGCTAAAAGCTATAACTATTTTTTTGGTTTTTCTCAAAGTTTTTCAAACACACAAGAAGAAAGCAGGAAAAGAAAATAAACTAGCATGGATAATACAATGAAAAAGTATGAACACCGACAACTAGAATGAGCATGTGAACATGAATGTAATGTCGGTGAGAAATTGAAAGCACAAGTGCTCTCTGGGTGATTTTGGTAATTAATGTCAACATATCTCTTGTTGGACTAACACTTTTACCTAGTATGTTTCACACGAGTTCAACAATGAAGTGGCATGGACTAGAGGATGTGGAACCCCTTCAAGATGCTAAGGACAAAGGATTGGCTCAAGCTCCAAGCTCAAGACTCTACATTTTATATTTTAGTGATCCAAGATCACATTGAGTCTATAGGAAAAGCCAATACTATCAAGGAGGGATGAGGTGTTGCTTAATGGCTTAATGGCTTACTTGCTCAAAGTGCTTAGTGATATGCTCCAAAGCCCTCAACTACCTTCTCAGATCCACATTTGTCCTAAACCAAAAGTCTAACTCGGCCCCACTGATTCTTTCTATCCGGTGCCACCGAGTTCAGATGTCATAGCCACTGCCACAAACCCTAGGCAAATCGGTCTCACCGATAGGGATCTCGGTCTCATCGAGTTGGGATTGTAATATCTCTGTGTATGTCCATTACCAAAATCGGTCTCACCGAGTTTGAGTAATCAGTACTACTGAGATTACAATGCAAACTCTCTGGTTAGCTTATTACCAAAATTAGTCCCACCGAGTTTGTGTAATCAGTCTCACCGAGTTTGCCTGACCAACTCTCTGGTTAGCTTATTGCCAAAATCGGTCCTACCGAGTTTGTGTAATTAGTCTCACCGAGATTACGTTATGCCCTTACCCTAACCATATCGGTCCTACCGAGTTGCATGTCGGTCCCACCGAAAATCCAAACGGTCACTAGATTTGCTGAATCGGTCTGACCGAGTTTCTCAATTCGGTGCCATCGAGATTGGCAAGTTGTGTGTAACGGTTAGATTTTGTGTGGAGGCTATATGTACCCCTCCACCTCCTCTTCATTCGTGGAGAGAGCCATCAGAACGAACCTACACTTCCAGCATACATTTTCTGAGAGAGAACCACCTACACTTGTGTTGAGGCCAAGATATTCCATTCCTACCTTATGAATCTTGATCGCTAGCCTTCCCCAAGTTGCTTTCCACTCAAATCTTCTTTCCACCAAATCCAAATCCTGTGAGAGAGAGTTGAGTGTTGGGGAGACTATCATTTGAAGCACAACAGCAAGGAGTTCATCATCAACACACCATTTGTTACTTCTTGGAGAGTGGTGTCTCCTAGATTGTCTAGGTGTCACTTGGGAGCCTCCGACAAGATTGTGAAGTAGAACCAAGGAGTTTGTAAGGGCAAGGAGATCGCCTACTTCGTGAAGATCTACTGCTAGTGAGGCAAGTCCTTTGTGGGCGACGGTCATGGTGGGATAGACATGGTTGCTTCTTCGTGGACCCTTCGTGGGTGGAGCCCTACGTGGACTCGCGCAACCGTTACCCTTCATGGGTTGAAGTCTCCATCAACGTGGTTGTATGATAGCACCACCTATCAGAACCACGACAAAAACATCTGTGTCTCCAATTGCGTTTGAATCCTCCAATCCCTTCCCTTTACATTCTTGCAAGTTGCATGCTCTACTTTTGGCTGCTCATATACTCTTTGCATGCTTGCTTGTTATGTATTGTGATTGTTAAACTTGTGCCAAAACTCCACTTGAACTTAAAGAAGTTAAAAACTGCAACTTTTGGTACTTAGTGTCTAATCACCTCCCCTCTAGACACATCTTCTCGATCCTTTCAATTGGTATCAGATCTTTGGTCTCCATTGCTTTGGTTTAAACACCATTGGAGGAAGATGGATGAGTCTACAATTGGGAGTCTTAGACATAAAGTGCCTATACTTGATGGAGAGTATTTTCATGAGTGGAAAAATGAGATGCTTGTGATTTTCAATCAATATCATTTGAACAAGTACATTGCTAGTCCTTGTGTACCTCATGGTGATCCTATGCATCCTACTCTTGATGAGTCAATTGACATGATTCTCAATCTTAGAACTGTTGAACTTATCATTAGAGGCTTGCCTAGAAACTTGATTGGATGTTTGCCTACTCTTAAGTGTGCCTACACCATATGGAAATTTCTTGAGGAACGTTTTCCAAATTATTCCTTGAAAAATCTAGATGAAATTCTCCATAAGTCTATTGCCTTGAGTAAGATGAATTCCAATGATCCTATGTTTGGTGATTGTCTATTTGAGCTTACAAACCTTATGCATGCCAAAGGAGATGTTGGAATTATTAGTGATATTATTTCCGAAGCTATAAAAATTCATAAACAAGATCATTGCCAAACTCACTCTAATGAATCACCCTCTCTAGGATTTGATCCACCACATGACGATGTTGAACATGGATACTATGACGAGGATGATGATAGTGACTTTGATCTTGATGATGCAATGAGACACTTTGGTCTTATGGCAAATCTTCGAGGATATATGCCAGGAGGAAAGGAATGGGTTCTTGATAGTGGATGTACCGATCACAAGACCGGAGATAAAGATATGTTTCATGAGCTTTCTGAAAACGATGGTCCTCGAAAGTATGTCACTTTTGGTGATAACTCAAAGGGTAAGGTGGTTGGCCTCAGTAAGGTGGCCATATCACATGCTAGCTCCATACAAAATGTCATGCTCGTTGAATCTCTTGGCTACAACTTACTTTCAGTATCTAGACTTGCTAATTTCGGTTTCAATGTCCTATTTACTGAAGTAGATTGCCAAGTGTTTCGTAGAGATAATCATAAAATTGTCTTTACCATTGTACAAAGAGGTGATCTATACATTGTTGATTTCACTAAAAAGGCTCAACCTAGAACTTGCTTTATTGCTAAATCTTCTAAAGGTTGTTTACGACATAGACAATTAGGTCATGTTGGCATGCGAAACCTTGACAAGCTTATTAAAGGAAAGCATATCCTTGGCGTTAACGATGTCATATTTGATAAGGATAGACTTTGCAGCGCTTGTCAGGCAGGTAAACAGGTTGGAGGGAGGCATCCCGTGAAAAACATCATGACCACAAGGAGGCCACTCGAGCTACTTCACATGGATCTTTTTGGTCCCAACGCCTACAAAAGTCTCGGTGGAAATTCTTTTGGTCTAGTTATAGTTGATGTTTTTTCAAGATTTACGTGGGTGTTCTTTCTCGATGATAAATCGCAGGTTCAAAAGATCTTCAAAAACTTCGCTAGGAAGGCCCAAAATCAATTCAAAGTAAAGATCAAGAAGGTTCGCAGCGACAACGGAACGGAGTTCAAGAACGCAAATGTGGATACCTTTCTTGACGAAGAAGGTATTTCACACGAGTTCTCGGCTACGTACACACCTCAACAAAATGGAGTTGTTGAGAGGAAGAACCGGACGCTCATCGAAATGGCGAGAACGATGCTTGATGAGTACAAGACGTCGAAGCACTTTTGGGCAGAAGCGGTTGAGACAGCTTGTCATGCAACAAATCGCTTTTATCTGCACAAGCTACTCGGGAAGATGGCATATGAGCTCCTCACCGGTAACAAACCCCAAGTTGGATACTTTCGAGTATTCGGCTCAAAGTGCTACATTCTTGATAAGCATCGTCGTTCTAAATTTGCTCCTAAGTCCCATGAAGGTTTCCTACTTGGTTATGGCTCAAACTCTCACACATACCATGTCTACAACAATTTCACCCGAAAGGTTGAAGAAATGGTAGATGTGAAGTTTGATAAATCTAACGGCTCGCAAGTAGAGCAATTGCCAATTGATGTAGGAGACAAAGACCCCTCGGAAGCAATCCAAGACTTGTCTATTGGCAAGATTCGCCCAACGGAGGTGAAGGAGAGTACCTCGTCCATCCAAGTGGAAGCTTCTACCTCACGACAAGGTGAACCAAGAGTTGATATGGAAGCATCCACAAGTGGGACACACCAAGATGAAGAAAACGAGGAAGTGCACCAAGACGAACGTCAACAACCTCCTTCTCCACCATGACAAGAAAACGACAACACCAACAATGAAGAAGGCCAAGAAGAACAAGATGAAGAAGATGTTCAGCCAAGACCCAAGAAAAAGCTTTCACGAGTTCGAGCAAGAATTGCTAAAGACCATCCCGTCGAGCAAATCTACAATGATATCCAAACCGGGAGAATCACTCGCTCTAAAACTCGCTTAGCTAACTTTTGTGAACTCTATACATTCATCTCTAGCATTGAACCTATGAAGGTTGAAGAAGCTTTGGAAGATCCGGATTGGATAAACGCCATGCATGAAGAGCTACACAACTTTGAGAGAAATCAAGTTTGGACATTGGTTGAGAAGCCCGACAACAACCACAACATCATCGATACCAAATGGGTGTTTCGCAACAAGCAAGATGAAGATGGACCAGTAGTTCGCAACAAAGCATGTCTTGTCGCCCAAGGCTACACACAAGTCGAAGGTATGGACTATGGTGAGACTTATGCTCCCGTTGGTAGACTTGAGTCCATTCACATCTTACTTGCCTATGCTAATCACCATGATATCACCTTGTACCAAATGGACATTAAAAGTGCTTTTCTAAATGGTGAAATAGAGGAGGAAGTTTATATTAGGCAACCTCTGGGCTTTGTTAATCCTAAGAAACCTGATCATGTTTACAAACTTCACAAAGCTCTTTATGGTCTTAAACAAGCTCCTAGAGCGTGGTATAAATGCTTGACCAAGTTACTTATTGAAAAAGGCTTTGAAATTGGAAAATTAGATTCTACTCTTTTTACTAAGAGGGTCAATGGAGAACTATTTGTATGCCAAATTTATGTCGATGATATTATATTTGGATCAACTAACCCTCATTTTAGTGAAAAGTTTGCAAAACTAATGTCGGAGAAGTTGAGATGTCTATTATGAGTGAACTCAAATTCTTTCTTGGTTTGCAAATCAAGCAAACTAGGGAAGGTACCTTTGTCTCTCAAATGAAGTACACCAAGGATTTATTCAAGAAGTTCAATATGCAAGAATGCAAAGGTATGACTACACCCATGCCTACGAGTGGACATCTTGATTTGACCAAAGATGGTGAACCGGTTGATCAGAAAGTTTATCGCTCTGTGATTGGTTCATTGTTATATCTATGTGCTTCACGTCCCGATATCATGCTAAGTGTGTGCATGTGTGCACGATATCAAGCTGCTCCTAAAGAATGTCATCTTAAGGCCGTGAAAAGGATAGTGAGATACCTAATCCATACACCAAACTTTGGCATTTGGTATCCAAAGAGGGCCTCCTTCGATCTTGTTGGCTACTCTGACTCGGACTATGCCGGCAACAAGGTTGATAGAAAGTCCACTTTGGGTACTTGCCAATTTCTTGGTAGATCTCTTGTGTCTTGGTCTTCCAAGAAACGAAACTCGGTATCCTTATCCACCGCCAAAGCGGAATACATTGCCGCTGGTTCATGTTGTGCTCAATTACTTTGGATGACCCAAACTCTTAAAGATTATGGGATATATGTGAAACATGTTCCATTACTTTGTGACAATGAAAGTGCTATCAAGATTTCTCACAATCCCGTGCAACACTCTCGAACTAAGCATATTGAAGTTCGTCATCATTTCATTCAATATCATGTTGCCAAAGGGGACATTAATCTTAAGCATGTTCGCACCGAAAAGCAATTAGCAGATATATTCACTAAACCACTCGATGAGAAAGTGTTTTTCAGGTTAAGAGGTGAATTGAACATCATTGATGCCTCAAACTTGGAGTAGGAACTCCATTGGATACATGCATGACATGAGCTTATGACTAATCCTTGATATTTCTCTTATGATGATGATCTTATGTCTTGGATATATTTGGACCTTGCATGTTATCTAACCCATGTAGGTACTTGGATGAATCTAAATCTATGAGATTGCAACTCACTCACATCTTGAGCAACCTCTACATCACTAAGTCTCTACACAATGGTGGTTGAAGACAAGGAAGCACGAAACCACTCAAACATATGCTTTGACAAATTTATTATTGAACTTCATGATTGTCATTTTGGACACACAAGTGCTCTTTCTTGCAAAAACTAACCCATGTAGGTAGATGAACTCAAATTCCAAGTGGCGCTCCCAATTCTTGATGAGCTACATCAACCTTGAGCAACCCACATAAGTTCAACTACATGATGACAATCAACACCACCACCCAAGGTATGTTATTCCATCTTAGAGAAGCTTTACTCCAGGTCATGAGTCAAAGCAACTCGACAAGATGTGAATACATCAAGATGCTTAAACGAAAAATGGTAACCCCATTTTGAGCTTAAATGATGAGTATGACCTATGATCAAGTGATCTCACTTGACTCCTAAGTCAATATACTCGAACATAGGTGACTTTGTCGCCGACCATCTCTAGATGAAGTTTTCTTGTGTTCTTTTCTGTGCTCTTGCGTTTGTCTCATGCATATTTGTTTCCCCTTTCAAAAAAAACTTCATCTAGATTCCTTTTCTTTTCTATTTGTTCAGCATTCCCTGCATCCAATTTATTGCAAATCTTTCAGTTAATTCCTTGCAAATCCTTGTGAGATCTTACTTGTCTAGTGAGCTAAGGTGACAAGTGTTTTCTCTGTGATGAACTCGCTCACACCGGTCTCCTGTTTTTGGTTCAACCGAATTATTTTGGTGCAACCGAAGCATACCACTCGGTGCCACCGATTTCACTACAGGAAAGACATTTTGCCATTTATTCTTGCATTACTCTTGATCCAGCTCCACTCAATTAATCTTGTCCTCTACAAGCATCACATTTACCTTAGTGCTTTGTGCTGTGACTCAAGGACCAAACCCATTCACGACAAATTCCAGAAGACCCTTCTTGGAAATTGATGTCAAAGGGGGAGAGAGAGATCACATCAAAGCTTAATCACATCTCTAGGGGGAGAGAATACTCAAGGAGAGAGTAATCTTCAAGGATCCTAGATGCTTGGTGTTCAAGAGGAGAGATGCCACATGTCTTCTTGAGGGGAAAGACATGTTCATATGTGCTTATTTGCATTAGCTCTGTTCATTTGTTTCTTTGAGCTCTAATTTTCTGTTCCCTATCTTCTCCCAGTATCCCATGCTAGATTCAGGGGGAGCAAGACTTCTAAGGGAAAGAATTCCTTCAAATTCATTGCACATCTTTACCAGTACTTAGTACTCACTCTCTACATGTCATCCCAGTCTTGTTAGTCTTGTGGTTTCTTTCTGTTTGCTCTGGCTAGTAGGTGCATTTGTGTTATCTAACCTTGTTTATGCAGGTTCATTCCATCCTAAGCCAACTCAAGACCACAAGGTAAGTATATGCATCAAATCATGTGTATGAGGAGTTCTTGCTGATGTACATACTGTTTGCAAGAAGGACTCATGAACATGAAGGTACATTTCCCATATTCACATCTTTTGCTCTGATGCATATAGCCAAGATACATGTAACACATTGCCTACTCTGTCATGCTTATGCATTCACATGCTCCTATATTCCATATTCACATGATTGCATACATGTAGGGGGAGCCTATGCATGTTACATGTCTTTCCAAAGCATTACTTGTTATTCTCTATATCTTTATCTAAAGCTTTGATGTATGTTGTCATCAATTACCAAAAAGGGGGGAGATTGAAAGCACAAGTGCTCTTTGGGTGATTTTGGTAATTAATGTCAACATATCTCTTGTTGGACTAACACTTTTACCTAGTATGTTTCAGATGAGTTCAACAATGAAGTGGCATGGACTAGAGGATGTGGAACCCCTTCAAGATGCTAAGGACAAAGGATTGGCTCAAGCTCCAAGCTCAAGACTCTACATTTTATATTTTAGTAATCCAAGATCACATTGAGTCTATAGGAAAAGCCAATACTATCAAAGAGGGATGAGGTGTTGTGTAATGCCTTACTTGCTCAAAGTGCTTAGTGATATGCTCCAAAGCCCTCAACTACCTTCTCACATCCACATTTGTCCTAAACCAAAAGTCTAACTCGGCCCCACTGATTCTTTCTATCCGGCGCCACCGAGTTCAGATGTCATAGCACTACCACAAACCCTCGGCAAATTGGTCTCACCGATAGGGATCTCGGTCTCACCGAGTTGGGATTGTAATATCTCTGTGTATGTCCATTACCAAAATCGGTCTCACCGAGTTTGTGTAATCGGTCTCACCGAGTTTGCCTGACCAACTCTCTGGTTAGCTTATTACCAAAATCGGTCCTACCGAGTTTGTGTAATCGGTCTCACCGAGATTATGTTATGCCCTAACCCTAACCATATCGGTCCTACTGAGTTGCATGTCGGTCCCACCGAAAATCCTAACGGTCACTAGATTTGCTGAATCGGTCCGACCGAGTTTCTCAATTCGGTCCCACCGAGATTGGAAAGTTGTGTGTAACGGTTAGATTTTGTGTGGAGGCTATATATACCCCTCCACCTCCTCTTCATTCATGGAGAGAGCCATCAGAACGAACCTACACTTCCAACATACATTTTCTGAGAGAGAACCACCTACACTTGTGTTGAGGCCAAGATATTCCATTCCTACCATATGAATCTTGATCTCTAGCCTTCCCCAAGTTGCTTTCCACTCAAATCTTCTTTCCACCAAATCCAAATCCTATGAGAGAGAGTTGAGTGTTGGGGAGACTATCATTTTAAGCACAAGAGCAAGGAGTTCATCATCAACACACCATTTGTTACTTCTTGGAGAGTAGTGTCTCCTAGATTGGCTAGGTGTCACTTGGGAGCCTCTGACAAGATTGTGGAGTTGAACCAAGGGGTTTGCAAGGGCAAGGAGATCGCCTACTTCGTGAAGATCTACCGCTAGTGAGGCAAGTCCTTCGTGGGCGACGACCATGGTGGGATATACAAGGTTGCTTCTTCGTGGACCCTTCATGGGTGGAGCCCTCCGTGGACTCGCGCAACCGTTACCCTTCGTGGGTTGAAGTCTCCATCAACGTGGATGTACGATAGCACCACGTATCGGAAGCACGACAAAAACATCCATGTCTCCAATTGTGTTTGAATCCTCCAATCCCTTCCCTTTACATTCTTGCAAGTTGCATGCTTTACTTTCCGCTGCTCATGTACTCTTTGCATGATTGCTTGTTATGTATTGTGATTGTTAAACTTGTGCCAAAACTCCACTTGAACTTAAAAAGTTAAAAACTGCAACTTTTGGTACTTAGTGTCTAATCACCCCCCCCCTCTAGACACCTCTTCTCAATCCTTTCAGAAATACATACTCCCCCAAGCTTTGGCTTTTGGCCTAAGTTGGTCTAAGGCCACCACTGGCCCGGATGATATCCGACATCGTAGTTGGGGATGTACTGTGCTGCGGCAGCTGCCGCTTGACGAGCTACTTCCTGGAGACGAGCGGCCTCCACTGATCTCTCATACTCGTTTGCCTCCTCTCTGGTTATAACATATCTCTCATTTGACTCAAAGTTAAAGAAGGCAGGAGCAGGAAGGGTAATAATGACAACATGCCATCTGTAAAAGATTAGTCGGTACAGGAGGGACCGATCATTCCTCTCAAGAAACTGGTAACGAACCATAGCATTATAATCTAGAAAATCAGGTGGCAACTCAATATCATTTTCTCTTATGGATACACCAAGATAATTAGCTAAACGAGTTGCGTAAATCCCACCAAATAAATCTCCATCTTTAGCATTAAGATGTAACCTCCATGCAAAAATGGCTCCCAAGTTATCTCGCTTATCACCTAATACTGCACTCTTGAGGACACTAAGATCTGGGACGCAAATGTGACTATGCTCGTGCTTACCGTTAATGCATCTACCTCTGAAGAGAGCAAAGTAATGTATGGCAGGAAAATGAATGCTCCCCATGGTAGCTTGTGTGATATTTCTAGTTTCTCCCACAGTGATGCTAGCAAGGAAATTATTATATTCAGATTTGTGAGGTTCACTAAAGATGCCCACTTTGGGATTTTGCAAGCAGTATTAAAATCTTCAAGGTCCATGGTATATGATTTATCATAGAGGTCAAATATAATAGTGTGAGTGTTGTGCTTAGATGAAAATTCAAACCTCCGCACAAAGGAATCAGTGAGGTAATAGTATTGTCAGCACTTATCTGATACGAAGTACTGAAGATCAGCATTACGCACATACGCATCAAATTCATCCTTGAAGCCTGCTTGGACCATAAATTCATCTGACGGCCATTCACAAGGCCGCACTTGAGCTTCCCTTCGTGGTTTGAGGTCCGGATCACGTATCGCGAGCCTCGGTGCTTGCTTCCTCGAAGAACCACCTTGGTACATTTTCCTAAACATTTTTTCTTCCTCCAAAAAATTTCTAAAATTTTTAGTGACTCAAAATAAAAGTGAACCAAACTCAGCAAGATTGATAGCAACTACTCCCACAAGTGCCTAGAGACTATATCATGCATTTAAACTACCTTTGACCATATAAATTTGACATGCAAGCTCAAGAACAGGGTCACCTCAACAGCAAAATTTGCAATAAATAAAGCACTAGAATAAAAACTAATTGGACCATTGGAGGAGTCACATACCGAAGAACAATCCCCCAAAGCAGTTTTGTGAATGGAGCTTTGAGCAAGGAGATCGAAAATGGCAGCAACATGAGTAAGAACACGAGTTTGAGCTACGGGATGATTTTTTCTAGAGGAAGTCGAAGTGTGTGGGCGCTGGAATAAGTGGAGTGGGGCACGTGGGGCCCACGAGGCAGGGGGCGTGCCCTCCTCCCTCGTGTCTCACTGGTGCATCCCCAGGTGTGTTCTCAGTGCCATAAATTCTCAAATATTCTTAAAAAAACATATTTTCAGGGCATTTGGAGAACTTTTATTTTCGGGGTATTTTTTATGGGATTTTTATTTCTGTGCCCCTGGTTCCTTAGTTCTACTCATTCATCTCCACGCTCTTAACTTTTTCTCACTTTTCCCCACTCCCTTGCCCGAAACCCTCAGAGTTGGTCACAGCGTACATTGTCGTCGGGTCAATGGCTTGACCGTTAACTCTGGCAAGTGGGGCCGCATAGAGCTGAGTCCACATTTTGACCATTACGTGCTAACGAGTGGGGCCGCAAAACTGACACTCACTGTAACCTGAATCAGATCGAGTCGCTTCCGTGCTGCCCCGTCCGCGGCCGTCGTGCCGCCATCATGCTGCCTCTACCGCCGTCGTGCCGCCTCCGCCACATCAACCCTCTCTCCCCATCTAGGATTAGGAAGCGATGTCGGGGGAGCACCCTGTTCGGCCCATCGACCGTGGAGATGATTGGGTCGAATCAGAGGCGGATAATCATGGATTCCACCTGGGTAAGCATCATTTTCCTCTCACATTGATTAGGAGATCTGTAAATTAGGCTGAATTTGACCACCATCGGCGTGAATCAGTGCAATTTTTCTGAAAATTTTCGGCCTAACTGCCCCCTTTCAATCGAATAAGGTTGATCCTGCACTCGCTTTTCTTCTGGCGGTTAGAATGGAAACTAGAGAGCTGCATGGAACTATACCGTGTCTGATTTCTGGATTTTTCTATCTGAAAGTGGTAGAAATCAGCGTTTCGTTCACAGATTTCTGCGAGGCACTCTGTTGTGAGTATCCGTGGAGCCCTGCTGATGCTGTTGAACTGAGATATTGCGACAGTACCGAGCAGAGATTTGTCCCATTAACTTGTGATGGGCATCTAGGATTGCTATTTAGTTTGAATGCTGACAACGGTTTTGGTAAAATCCATATCGGTGTGCTTCAGGCACGCAAACAACGTATCCCGGGAAGGGTGTTCAGACATCATCTGTCTCTTCTAATAGCAAGCGTCCTCGCACTCCTTGTAGGTCGAGACCAAGCAAACCTAGTGGTTTTGAAAGCCACAATATGTCGGCTGCCGCTAATTCTGCCACTTCTCCTCTCCCTTCTACACCTGATGCAGAAGTAGATGTAGAACCTGACAAGGAAGTGCCTCGACATGATGATGAGGATGAGATTCTATTCCCTGAACTAGTAGATAGAGTCAGTCAACATGCAGTGGAAGATGAATATCCAGAGGAGCCTAGAAGCTGTGCTAGATTTGATGACACTGACGATGAAGAGAGGGAGGAGAACAACGACTCCTTAGTTTACCAAAATATGATGGTGAGGACATGCCAACAATTGAGTGGAACAGGGAGAATCCTCAACTTACTCCAGGAACCGTATTTGAATCGGTGGTGGACTGTCGTAATGTAGTGACTACATATTGCATTCTCACTGAAAACTCCTATGAGGTTGATAGGAGTGAGCCAGGAAGGTTCACTGTTCATTGCCCTTATGATAGGTGTAGGTGGAGGTTGCATGCATCCACTATGCTAAAGAGCAAATTGATTCAGGTATTACAACTGAATCTTTTTTCAGATTATTTATCCATTCTATATTCAGATCATGTGTACTGTTTCTTAATTGTATTTGACATCATTTTCATTTTGTTTCAGATAAAAAACAACCCACACGGGCACACTTGCCCACCTAGAGGGGGGAAGGACAAACCAAAGCTTGCAAAGACTAGGTGGGTGGCATATGCAATTTTGGACTGGATGAGGGAAACACCAACAATTGGTCCAACAACACTCCATGGGAAGCTATTTGAGAGGTACAAGATTAATATACCTTACATGAGGATTTTCTATGCTAAGAAAGGGCTCTTGATAGGATTAATGGTCCATGGAATGAGAGTTTTTAGTTGCTTTACACCTTCAAAGCTGAAGTGGAGATGGCTAGTTCAGGGAGTGTTGTAGAGATTGAAAAGCATACAGTTAAGTACAAATTAAAAGGGAAGGCATTGGAGAAGGAGTGCTTCAGGAGGGCTTTTGTTTGTTTCAAGGCTTGCTGGCAGGGGTTTCTGAATGGTTGTAGGCCCTATTTGACTGTCGATGCAACTGATTTGAATGGAAGATGGAGAGGCCAGCTAGCAGCAGCTTCTGCAGTTGATGGACACAACTGGCTATTCCCAGTTGCATTTTGTGTGTTGGAGGTAAAGTCCGAGGAGAGTTGGGTCTGGTTTCTGTAGCAGTTGCGCAACATTATAGGTACACCCTCAGGTTTAGTTATACACATAGATGCTTGCAAGGGTTTAAAGACTGCAGTAGAAATTGTATTCCTTGGAGTGGAACATAGGGAATGTATGCGACACCTAACGTGGAATTTTAAAAAGAAATTCAAAGGCAAAGTTTATGATGAGAACCTATGGCCAGCATCATACACATGCAGCTTGAGGAAGCATGAGCACCATTTGAGAGTGTTGTATGCTCATAATCCTTTGGTGAAGGAGTACATGGATCAACATCATGGAAAGGTGTGGTCAAGAAGCAAATTCAATGAAATCTGCAAAGTAGACTATGTGACCAATAACCTCGCTGAGTGTTTCAATGAAAGTTCAAGTCAGTGAATGGGCTTTTGTTGTGGCAAGAATTTGATAAGATCAGGCAGATGATCATGATAAAGATGGCTCTTCGTAGAAACACAATATGTTGGCCATCTTATGCTCCCATCTCTGATTAAGGCATTGCATGCCAATGCAAGAGGTTTCAGGATGAAATGCATTCGACCGTCGACATACGAGGCTAAGGTGACATACACTGACAGTAAAAATAGGGAATGGAGATATCCAGTGAACCTTGCAACTAAGGAATGCAGTTGTAGGCAATGGCAGATCCGCGGGAAGCCGTGCATACATGCCCTACATCTCATGACTGTTACTAGAGGTAAAGATGGTGAAGTTGATCAGTATTGGTCTGAATATTTCTCTATCGCCAAATTTAGGGTTGCTTATGCTGAAAATGTGCCTGCACCCTTGGGAAAAGACCAACCGAACATAGTAGACCCAGGGTTCAAACTCTATTCTCTTGTACTAACTAGACCACCAGGAAGACCAAGGAAAAACAGGATAAGAGCTGGTGAAGAGGGTCGTGTAAAAAATAGCATAAGTGCAAAAGATGTGCTATTCTAGGGCATATTGCTAGGATTTGTACCAATCCAGTTGATTCATCATTTGGAGAAGAGGAACAATGGGCAATAGCAAATGCAGAGGAGAATGCAGCAAGTTTACAGGAGAATGAAGCAACTGAAGTAGCAGCTTGGCATGTGTGCAACCTTTCCCTTTTTTGCATTTGCTCTCTTTTCTATCGATGGCTAAGCTTATTTCTGTTTGACCCAACACTAGGATAATTAGAGGCATGGGACAGAAAAGACCTAGAGAGGAAGAAACTTTGGTTGAACCATCATCTGATGCAGAATTTGAAACCATGGTTTATGAAGGTTTTGAAGCTATAAGAGAGGAGGAAGTTATTTTGTCTGAAGTTACTTCAAGGATTAGTGAACCCACAAATGACCGTCAACTGGTCATCACTTGCTTGGTCAGTCAAAGCTCAACTAAACTGCCACCACCAGAAGTGAAGATCAGAAGCGACAAGAAAAAGCTTTCAAAAGCACAAAATATCCCAGCTAGGGAAACCAGGAGCAAGATGGTTAGCCCATCCCGGAACACAAGGAGCAAGGCAAAGATTTGAATTTGAACTTTAATGCTAGTCATAAAGTTTGAACTTTAAGGATTTGTAATAAGGATTCTGTCATCAGTTTGACCTACTGTGAAAACTTGTAAGGTGTAATAATTCCATTTGTAATTTGATGTGAAATTTGAGGTGGATTACAAAACTGAGGCAATATTTGAATTTTAGGAAAACTTTGAATTTGAACCAACACTTGAAGTCTATTGTCCTGTGGTGTGAGTTGCAAAGTTTGCTGAACTATTATAAACGTTAGGTGATCAATCCGATCTCTTTTGCATGCTAAAACTTGTAGTCATGAAAAATGTGCTCCAAATGCGCTCCTAAGCTAGGGTAAACAGCCTAGTTGTAATCAAGTTTTTTTGGACCTACTCTAAATGGAAAACTAAGTTTAGGTCCTTCTTATTAACTTTGAAATCAAGCTTTGGTGAATTTTTTTATTTTTTTTTTAATTTTCAAAAACCGAAGGGAACCCTACCTCCTCTCGTTGGACTCTATGAGATGTTTTACGTCATAGCTCATATGTGAGACAGTTTTTTCATGAAAATGTCCATAGACAAAGTTTATGATTTTTGGTTGGTAACATGTCACACAAGGCAACATTGTGCGCAGGTTTTATATTTTTTGATTTTTTCAAAATTAATGGTGCTCATTTGACCTCGGTCGTGCTACCTAGGTTTTTTTGTAAATGTCCGTATACGAAGTTTAATATTTTTCCTCGTTAGTGTGTCTTATAAAACGACGAATGGCGAAGGATTCATATTTTTTTGATTTTTTAAATTAGTTATGCTCAGTCAAAGCCTTGGAAACCCCGTTGACCAGCTCAAAACCCCTGTAAACCCCGCGGGGTTTTGCCTAACCTTAGCTCCGATTGTCAGCCGTCCGATCATACCCTAGCGTCAAGAGACAACCCTCAGATGTGGTCTTCTAGAAGGAATTCTGAGGGCAGGCTGCGTGCAGGCTCCGCGCTGTTGGATCACATGGATGGCTCCGCATCGTTGGATCGTGGGGCGATCTGCAAGAGGCAATCTGTGAGAGTTGTTGATTGTGCTCGCCCACCCTTACCTCCCATTTCTTTTGCTGCTTATTTTGCGGCGACGAGAGGAGCCACTCCTCTGCTTCTTCTTATTCTCCGGCGACGAGAGGAGCCACTCCTCTACTTCTTCTTCTCCGGCGATTTTGGGCGATATGTCGAGCTCCACTTCAGCCTCCCGCCCCTCATGGACCCAGTATGGTCCACTTCCCATGGAGAGATGTCCTGACTGCCCATGCAACGCGCCACTGATATGGTTGACTTCGGAGAAGGTCAAGAATGGCAACTATGGGCGCTAGTTCGTGAAATGCGAGAGCAAGCCAGAGGGGCAGGATAGATCTCATGATTTTCTCTGATTTCTTTTTCTAATTACTTTTTATTCTTTTTCCTTTGGATCTGGGATTTAGGGTTCATGTTTTCGTTTCAGATCGTGAAGAAATGCACACATTTTGAATGGCTGGATGACTATGTTAAGCGGATTCAATTCAATGGGGCCCCAACCCGGGAGTTCAATCTGCCGTCAGCACCAACAAATTTGGTCTCTGAAAGTGCTGCTCTGACAGTTGGGGATGCAAATCTGAAGGGGGAATTAAAAAACATCAACAAGAACTTGAAGCGGATAATTGAATTGAACACGCAGGCGAATCTGATAGCTTTAGGGTTTTATCCCTTTCTTTTTTGTATAGTTGCTCTAGGATTTGCTATCTTGCTGGTCATCACTCATTAGAGATGTTATTAGTGTGGTGTCGTGTGCTCTAGGATTTTTATATTTGTGGATCATGTGCTCTAGGATTTTCTTAAATTTGTGGATCATGTGCTCTAGGATTTGCTTAAATTCGTGGATCATGTGCTCTTTGCTCCGTGTTGCTAAATTTGTGGATCATGTCAATTTTGTCAGTTTTGTACACTTCCAGTTTCTTTAGTTTCATCAGACAACACCGACCGCAGAAGAAAAAAATGTAGTTCTAGGGCCCAAGTTGAAACTAAGCTCTGGTTGGGCCGTCGCATTGCATTGAGTGTCGAAGGCCCACAAAGATAAAAGAGGCCTAGAAAATAGTGCACACGTTGGCTCTGTTTTTTTTGGCTTGATTATTGCCATGGTAAATCCATTTATTGCCATGCCGAACAAAAAAAGTGCATGATGGTAAATCGATTTATTGTTGACCTTGCCCATGTCAAATTTATTTGTACATATCGTGGCAATTTCCTTCTGTATATAGCCTATGGCACAACACTTTGATTTTTTTGACATGCAGGTATTATAAACATGCTTTTGTTGTAAGAAAAATATTGTATACACGATTTTTTGTTTCCGTTTTTGTTATTAAGAGAATGTCATGTTTAATTATGTACATCATGATATCTATCTGAAACCACGTCTAAAATGAAGTCCGGTTGCACAGTTAGCCACCATATCCATCTAGAGAGCATGTCTAGGGCGCGGCTACGGCACCATATCTATCTAGAGAGCATGTCTAGGGCTCGGCTACGGCACCATATCCATCTACCGATATCTCACGTAGCAAGCATACATCCATAACATAGAAAGTAGCAAGCATAGCATAGTTCTTACATAAAACATAGGGTGCCCTAAAACATTTTGTGCGGGAAATAATGTATTACTCATCACAAAAGGTTCAAACAATCAATGATAGCTAGCTTTGTCGCTACCAAAGGCCCCGACCCTATCCAAGTCATAGTTCTGCCTTCTAAATGAGCAAAATTACCTAAGCTATCACTAACGAGGGAGTCCATATGGATCATATATAACAGGAAGAGATAATGACAAACCCGCCATACATGCACATAGTTCAGCTTCGAGGGTAGCCGATGACATAACATAAATATATAACACGTTGTACATAAAAGAGTTCACGGTACAACCAACGACATAACATAAAAATATGGGATAAAATATATTAAATCCCTAACGATCAAGGCAAGCTTCATGAGACCGGCCGGGCCTTCACCACCATCTTCACTGCGCCTTCTCTTCAGTGCTCCTCCTCCATGCCATCTTCGCCAAGGTAGTAGGGGAGGCTGTGCATACTGTTTCGGGTGGGGAAGATGCTATCGAAGTCCATGAAGATGTTGTAGGTGGTGAATGCGATGAACTCGCACCCACACCAAAAAACCTTGCCGGGGAGGTAGTACGCATCGAATCTGTTGGTGAAGTTGGCGATGAGCCCTATCGCTGGAGTTGTGGAGTTTGGATGCACTTCCTCCAGTCGGAACATCACCGGCAAGCCCGCCGGGAGGTGGGCGTAGCCTGCACCAAGGAACCACTGGGCAAACTCCTTTCCACCCCTCCAGTGTGAGAACGCCCACACACGGAGCGTCGTCTCCACGACGACACCGGCGGGATACCGCCTCTCCGGCGTGGTCGGTGGGAGCTCGAAGGTGGGACCGTTGTAATGCATCCTCGCCTGGCTTTGAGAGTGCTCTGGATTTGGGTGAAGAAGAGAAGCGGGCGGCGCAAATGGATGTGTGGAGAATAGGTGGAGGCGTGGGTGGTTTAAATAGAGAAAGGGGAAGGGAAGGGGAGTGGCACCGGCCGCGCTTTGGATTTGCTACGTTCAAACGAGTGGTGTCGATCGATATGCCACTTTAATTGCCACGTTGAATAGATGCAAGTGGATCGAGGAGACAAGAGTGCGACATGAGACGAACCAGTAGTAGTGACCGTCCTGCGTCTGTGGCGGCTCGCGTGCAGAAAAATTACGGTCAGCGTCCGTGGTGGCTCACGTGCAGAAAGATGCCGGCCAGCGTCCGTGCTGGCTCATGTGAGAAAGAGGGGAGGTCAGTGCATCATGGCGGCGAGCATCAACGCATGTAGGCAAGCTAGCTACGTGCATGCATAGCAGGCTCCTATCGTTGCAGGGTGCGTAGGGCCCAACAATCTAACCACAGCCCAATGGGCGAGCAGCGGCACCGTCCGACGCGGCCCCAATTGTCAGGTCCAACGGGCGACACAGTCCAGCACGCCCCACTCGTCAGAGTTAACGGTTAAAACACTGACCCAATGGCATCCACTGCTTGTGACCAAGTATGAGGGCTTCTGACAAAGGAGTGGGGAAAAGTGAGCAAAAGTTAAGAGCGTGGGGATGAATTCAAAACCTCCAATAGAATTGATACTATGAACTTGAGGTTGTTTCTTCGAAAACTGTACGTATGCTCATTACCATTAACATGAAAAGTGACATTGCCTTTGTTGGAATCAATAAACAGACCCTGTAGTATTCAGGAAGGGTCTACCAAGGATGATCTACGTACTGTCATCCTCGGGAATATCAAGAATAACAAAGTCCATTAAAATAGTAACATTTGCAACCACGACAGGCACATCCTCAGAAATACCGATGGGTATAGCAGTTGATTTATCAGCCATTTGCAAAGAGATTTCAGTAGGTGTCAACTTATTCAAATCAAGTCTACGATATAAAGAGAAAGGCATAACACTAATACCGGCTCCAGGATCACATAAAGCAGTTTTAACGTAGTTTCTTTTAATGGAGCATTGTATAGTTGGTACTCCTGGATCTCCTAGTTTCTTTGGTATTCCACCCTAAAAAGTATAATTAGCAAGCATGGTGGAAATTTCAGCTTCCGGTATCTTTCTTTTATTTGTAACAATATCTTTCATGTACTTAGCATAAGGATGCATTTTAAGCATATCAATCAAATGCATACGCACAAAGACAGGTCTAATCATTCCAGCAAAGCACTCAAAATCCTCATCATCCTTTTTCTTGGATGGTTAGGAGGAAAATGCATGGGTTTCTGGACCCATGTTCTCTTTCTTTACCGTGCTTCCTAGCAACAAAGTCTCTCTTATCATAACGTTGATTCTTTGATTGTGGGTTATAAAGATCCATAGCAGGTTCAATCTCTACATCATTATCATTACTAGGTTGAGCATCAACACGAACATCATCATTAGCATTATCACTAGGTTCGTGTTCATCACCAGATTGTGTTTCAGCATCAATAGAAATATCATTGGGATTCTCAGGTGTGTCAATAACAGGTTGACTGGAAGCATGCAAATTCCTATCATTATTCTTTTTCTTTTTATTAGAAGGACTAGGTGTATCAGTGTTAATTCTTTGAGAGTCTTGCTTAGCTCTCTTAGGATGGCCCTCGGGATACAAAGGTTCATGGGTCATTTTACCACCTCTAGTCATAACTCTAACAGCATTATCATTATTCTTATTATTCAACTCATTGAGCAAATCGTCTTGTGCCTTAAGTACTTGTTCTACTTGAGTCATAACCATGGAAGCATATTTACTAATAAGCTTAAGATCACTTTTAACTCTAGACATATAATCACTCAAGTGTTCAACCATATAAGCATTACGTTTCAATTGTCTACCAACATAAGCATTGAAGTTTTCTTGTTTAACAATAAAATTATCAAACTCATCAAAGCATTGACTAGAAGACTTGTTATAAGGAATATCACCTTCATCAAATCTATAGAGAGAATTTACCTTTACTACCTGTGTCGGGTTATCAAGACCATGTATATCTTCAATAGGCGGTAAATTCTTAACATCTTCAGCTTTAATACCTTTTTCTTTCATAGATTTCTTTGCCTCTTGAATATCTTCAGGACTGAGAAATAGAATACCTCTTTTCTTCGGAGTTGGCTTAGGAGTTGGTTCAGGAAGTGTCCAATCATTATCATTACTCAATATATTATTCAATAGCAATTCAGCTTGCTCAATAGATCTTTCCTTGAAAACACAACCAACACAACTATCCAGGTGGTCTCTGGAAGCATCGGTTAGTTCATTATACAAGGTATCAAGTATTTCATTTTTCTTGAGAGGATGATCAGGCAAAGCATTAAGTAATTGGAGAAGCCTCCCCCAAGCTTGTGGGAGACTCTCTTCTTCAATTTGCACAAAATTAAATATTTCCCACAAGGCAGCTTGTTTCTTATGAGCAGGAAAATATTTAGCAGAGAAGTAATAAATCATATCCCGGGGACTACGCACAAAACCGGGAGCAAGAGAATTAAACCATATCTTAGCATCACCCTTTAATGAGAAAGGAAACAATTTAAGAATATAGTAATAGCAAATTTTTTCCTCATGAGTAAATAGGGCGGCTATATAATTTAATTTAGTAAGATATGCCACAACAGTTTCAGATTCATAGCCACGGAAAGGATCAGAATCAACCAAAGTAATTATCTCAGGATCGACAGAGAATTCATAATCCTTATCAGTAACATAGATAGGTGAAGTGGCAAACGCGGGATCATATTTCATTCTAGCATTCAAAGACTTTTCTTTTAGCTTAGCTAACAATTTCTTAAGATCATATCTATCATTGCAAGCAAAGAAGTCTCTAGCAGTTTCTTCATCCATAACATACCCTCGGGAACAACAGGAAATTCATATCTAGGGGGAGAATCTTCATCACCAGATTCATTAATATCATTAGTTTCAGTAATTTCATTCTCTCTAACCCTAGCAAGTTGTTCATCAAGAAATTCACCTAGTGGCACATTATTATCAAGCACATAAGTAGTATCATCATAACCATCATGCATAGCAGAAGTGGCATCATCATTAACTTGCGACATATCGGAATCAATAGCAGGTGTAGGTGTCGCAAGTTTACTCAAAACAGAAGGTGAATCAAGTGCAGACCTAGATGGCAGTTCCTTACCCCCCCCCTCGTAGTTGAGGGATAAATCTTGGTTTTGATGTCTTTTAGATTCCTCGTAGTGATCAACAGATATAAATCCCAAGTGACTCAGAGAATAGACCTATGCTCCCCGGCAACGGCGCCAGAAAAAGGTCTTGATAATCCACAAGTGTAGGGGATCGCAACAGTTTTCGAGGGTAGAGTATTCAACCCAAATTTATTGATTCGACACAATGGGAGCCAAAGAATATTCTCAAGTATTAGTAGCTGAGTTGTCAATTCAACCACACCAGAAAGACTTAATATCTGCAACAAAATATTTAGTAGCAAAGTAGTATGGAAGTAACGGTAACTGTGGCAAAAGTAACAGTAGCAGTTTTGTAGTGATCGTAATAGTGGCAACGAAAAAGTAACTTAGCAAAGATCAATATGAAATGAGCTCGTAGGAAATGGATCAATGATGGATAATTATGTCAGATGGCATTCATCATGCAACAGTTATAACCTAGGGTTACACTGAACTAGCTCCATTTCATCAATATAATGTAGGCATGTATTCCGAATATAGTCATATGTGCTTATGGCAAATAACTTGCATGACATCTTTTTTCCTACCCTCCCGTGGCAGCGGGGTCCTATTGGAAACTAAGGGATATTAAGGCCTCCTTTTAATAGAGAACCAGACCAAAGCATTAGCACTTAGTGAATACATGAACTCCTCAAACTATGGTCATCACCGGGAAGTGTCCTGCCTATTGTCGCTCCGGGGGTGCCAGATCATAACACGCAGTAGGTGACTATAACTTGCAAGATAGGATCAAGAACACTCATATATTCATGAAAACATAATAGGTTCAGATCTGAAATCATGGCACTCGGGCCCTAGTGACAAGCATTAAGCATGGCAAAGTCATAGCAACATCAATCTTAGAACATAATAGATACCAAGGATCAAACCCTAACAAAACTAACTCGATTACATGGTAAATCTCATTCAACCCATCACCGTCCAGCAAGCCTATGATGGGATTACTCACGCACGACGGTGAGCATCATGAAATTGGTGATGGAAGATGGTTGGTGATGATGATGGCGACGGATTCCCCTCTCTGAGGCCCCGAACGGACTCCAAATCAGCCCTCCCAAGGAATAACAAGGCTTGGCAGCGGCTCTGTATCGTAAAACGCGATGAATCCTTCTCTCTGATTTTTTTTCTCCCTGAACGTGAATATATGGAGTTGGAGTTGAGGTCGGTGGAGGTCCAGGGGGCCATGAGCCAGGGGGCGCGCCCAAGGGGGGTAGGGCGCGCCCCCAACCTCGTGGACAGGGTGTGGGCCCCCTTGAGCTGATTCTTTCGCTAGTATTTTTTATTAATTCCAAAAGTTATCTCCGTGAAGTTTCAAGTCATTCCGAGAACTTTTATTTCTACACAAAAATAACACCATGGAAACTCTGCTAAAAACAACGTCACTCCGGGTTAGTTCCATTCAAATCATGCAAATTAGAGTCTAAAACAAGGGCAAAAGATGTTTGGAAAAGTAGATACGTTGGAGACATATCAGGCCTCACCGTGCCCTGGTAAAAATTTGAGAATGTTTTCCTTATGTCATCATGCACGCCTTTCCTAAATTGAACCATCACCGAGGAAGTTTCATGGTTTTGAGGGGAAATCACCAAGATTGAAGAGGGATCCAAATGTCCTTTGTCCTTTGTCCATGAGTTTTTTTTCTACGATGAACATATACCCTGCAAATCACCGCATTCAAATTTGTCACTTTTCCAGGTTCGTTTACCATATTTAGGGGATTATGTGCATTTTCTAGGCATTAATGCACATAATTCAAGGTCAAACAATCGGTGCATGAAAGGGTGCACAAGAATGGCCTGGAAAACGATGCTCGTGCCATTTAGTAAATTTTCATGCCGTTTACAAGGAATGGATGGATATTTCTATGAAATGTGTGGCAATAGTCAACCACAAACGTTTGTTTATTGGGTTTTCAACTATAGAAAAAATGAAATAAATGCTTAAAAAACATGACGCCTAGCATGGTGCCATGGTATGACCTCACCATGCCCTGGTAAAAATTTGAGAAGGTTTGGCTTATGTCATCATGCACGCCCTTCATAAATTGAACCATCACCAGGGAAGTTCCATGCTTTCGAGAGATAAACACCAAGATTGAAGGGGAATCCAAATTTTCTTCATTCTTTGCCCTGGAGTTTTTTTTCTATGATGAACGTACACCCTGCAAATCATTGTGTTCAAATTTGGCCTTTTTCCGGGCTCATTTACCATATTTAGGGGATTATGTGCATTTTCTAGGCATTTTGCGCATACGAATCCAATCCAGCTACAGCTGCACGGATGTGAGATGAGGGACATGGATTGTCATTCGATTGCGGCGCATCCTACAGTGCACACACACGATCCGCGTGGCTGGGATTCCGTCCAATCATAACGCAACACACAATTGCCTCGGGGCACACTGTTTTCGGAAGCGACGGAGATGAACTGTGTGCGATAATGAACGAGCAAAATTGTAAGGGAAGCCAAATTTCCTTTCTTGTTTGTCGTTGAGCTCTTAAAAACCACCGCACTGTACGGCTGCCCGGCCCCTTCGTCCCAGAGCTCTCTCCAAGTGTGTTCATGGCACCGCGGCGCACAGTAACTGGTAAGGAAGCGATGGCATCCCGCTGCACCGCGTTCCTCGCCGCCTGTGACCGCACACATGGTAAGGAAGCGATGGCATCTCGCCGCGCCGAGTTCATCACCGCCGTCGGCCACACAGTTATGTGGGCGGACTTGGAGGCTGCCATGGCCAAATGGGCGGTGGATCTAGAGGCGACCAAAGCCACACAGGAGGATCGAAAAAGGTAGAAAGCAAGGAAGAAAAGAGAGTCCCACCACTGCAAGAAAGAAGAGGCCGCACACCATGGTGAGGAGAGCTTGGTGGAGATAGAAGCACGGTGGGCTGTCGCCTACAAGGCCGGGACGGAGAACGCTGGTGTCTGGCCAGCATGCCTTGATGGCAGCATGTGAGAAGTAGTTTAAGTTTGTAGTATTTGAGCAAATTACCAGTAGTACTTTAAGTTTGTAGTATTAACGTACAATGTCGGTAAGAGCATCCTTTGAGGGCTTTGAGCATTGATTAGCATGTGTGCCCGTGTGCATTTTTTGCGTTAATCATTAGAAGATCACAAAACACACGGTTTCTATGCCGTACCCGTGTGCGTTTTTTGCGTTAATGATTCATAAGTCAGTTACCTATGCGATGGTTCCTAATAAACTAGGCATAACATTGACCTAAAAAATCAACTACACGTGTACATTTTTTGGAGACGGGATCTGCCAATTTTCTGTTTTCTCGCACACGAGTATTTCACGTGCTTCGTCTGTGTTCTATGTTTCCCCACCCAAGTTTCAAGTTCCGTAGCGAAATTTTCATTAGGCACACGATTTCAAAATTTATTCCTCCAACCACATCCCCACCCATCATATTTCCTCAGTATCTCCCCCCACCTACCCCCACCCCCCCCCCACGCCTCCCCCTACCGGCAGCTCAAACCGTCGTTGCCACAACCACAGCTTTAACCACATCTATGTTCTGCTCGGATCCAGTCAGGTAACCCACCAATCTCTATCACGGGCCCGGCCTGATTGCTTAAATGGCGCCTGCAAAACATCCTCATGCCTCCAAGTCCCCATCACCCTACCTCTAGAGCATCGTCGTGCAAGCCCAACCACATATCACATGGAGGTCGAGGAGCTGATGGCGGTCCATGGCGCAATGGCCGCTGTGCGTGTTGACCCGGAGGAACACCTCACCTCCGTCGCCGTTGACATGGTGCAGGCTCTGGCCCAGAAGAATTGCCCTGGTGACTACCCCCAAGACTTAATAGGTATGATCTAACCAGCTAAATCTTACCAATACCACTTGCAATGGCTATGTTTTGTACGGTTAATGTATTAAGCATGTTCGTGCCTTGTTTATTTCAGTATTGCACATTGTGTTATGTTCAAGTATTAACTGTCCAGTTCAATTTCACCAATACCAGCAACAAACTTACAATACATGACTCAGGATATCACTAGAGATGCTGCCCATTTGCTATTTTTGGTGGATGCTAACCCTGTTGTACTTAGCATGCCTGTCCATGTACTTACACAGGGTCATAATGGACGAAGCTATTGTTTTCTGTCGAGGTTAGCTGCATCCCATGTCTTATAGTATTTCACATCATTTGTGCAATTGCAGTTTTATTTCTACCATTTTATTGGTTGCCTGTAGGTACACTGTTAGTGGCACTGATCCACGGTTCGCCCCGGAGGAACAGCTCGCCTCCGCCGCCACTGACTTTGGGCGGGCTCTGGCCAAGATGAAGTGCCCCAGCAACTACCTCTCAGGAGTTACCAAGTATGTACTCACCAGTTCAATCTTACCAATACCAGTTGCAATCAATGGCTATGTTTTGTATGGTCGATGTATTAAGCATGTTCTAGTAAACATGTCCAACATGTTTTAGCTACTTTGCCTACCCTTTTATAGACAACTGGGCCATTATCTTCTCTGGCAGCACCTGCCTTGTGATGTTTAACTCTGCCAATTGCATTTTTATCAGTACTGGTTTCAATGGCTATTAAGCCTGTTGCAATTAACAGTTGAATCCATTTTTAAACAGTTGTATTTCAATGGCTACAAACTTAGAAAAGATGACTTAGGATGTTGTTAAGCCTGTTGCAATTAACAGTTGTATCCATTTTTAATCTGTCCCTTTGCTACCATGATACTCTCCGCAATGAAGATATACTAGAGATGATGCCCATTTGCTATTTTTGGTGGATGCTAACCCTGTTGTACTTAACACCCTATCCATTTACTTACGCAGGGCCATAACAGGCGATGTTGTTGTTTGCCGTCGAGGTTAGCTGCATCCCATGTCTTACAGTATTTTACATCATTTGTGCAATTGTAGTTTGGCTTCTAACGTTTACTTGCTTCTTGTAGGTACACATGTCGGGGGCACTGGTCCACGCTTCGACCCGGAGGAAGAGCTCGCCTCCGCCGCTGCTGACTTTGGCAGGCTCTGGCCAAGATGAAGTGCTCCAGCAACTACCTCTAAGGACTTACCAAGTATGAACTCACCAGTTCAATCTTACCAATACCAGTTGTAATTAATGGCTATGTTTTGTATGGTCGATGTCTTAAACATCTTGTAGTAAACATTCCTAACATGTTTTAGCTATTTTCCCTACCTTCTGTAGACAACTAGGCCATTATCTGCTCTAGCAGCACCTGCCTTGTGATGTTTAACTCTGCCAATTGCATTTTTATCAGTACCGGTTTCAATGGCCATTAAGTCTGTTGCAATTAACAGTTGTATCCATTTTTAAATAGTTGTATTTCAATGGCTACAAACTTACAAAACATGAATTAGGATGCGGTTAAGCCTGTTGCAATTAACAGTTATATCCATTTTTTAATCCGTCCCTTTGCTACTGTGCTACTCTTTTGCAATGAAGATATCACTACAGATGCTGCCGTTTTATTACCATTTGCTATTTTTGGTGGATGTTAACCCTGTTGTAGTTAACATTGGCTTTTGATGTACTTACACAGGGCTACAATGGGAGATGCTTATGTTTGCCGTCGAGGTTAGCTGCATCCCATGTCTTATACACCATCTATTCCTAAATTTAAGTATTTTTAGAGATTCCAATATGGACTACATAAGGAGCAAAATGAGTGAATCTAGATTCTAATCTAAACTATATCTATAATTCTATATACATCCGTCTGTGGTTCATATTGAAATCTCTAAAAAATACTTGTCCTTAGGAATGTAGGTAGTTGTATTTTACATCATTTGTGCAATCTCAGTTTAGCTTCTAACATTTACTGGTTGCTTGTAGGTACATATATGAGCGGTATTGATCCACGCTTCGATCCCTTTTGCGTATGGGGCAATGAAATATTCATGAACAAGCATCAAGTGAGGAAACTAAGAAAGATTGTTAGGCGAAAGAAACGGGTGATGGGAATTAAGCTCTTTATTTACACTTTGTCCAAGACAATAGTGAACTTTAGGATGGTAAGTAAAATGTGTTGCCTTTTCCCCCTGCCCACAACAAGTTACTCTATTAGACCTCATGATCTGATATTTTTCTCTTTTCAGTGGTTTCCATTTACTGATGATTACCTTGCAATCTACATGACCGGAGTGGAGGCAACTAAGGTTAAAGTATATATTTCATGCTACCATGATAATACTCTAGAAGTCTTCCTGAAGGCGGTGAAGGATGGGCAGGCGATCGTCACAAGGGTTTGGACAAAAGTTTTTCGTGCCTATGGCATGCAGGAAGGCACATTATGGGCATTCCACTTCTTCAACACCATTGGCAGTCAAAATGATTTACACTTGTCTCTTCACCTTTACCGCCTGTAAATATTGTGGTTCATCATAGTTAATTGCTGCCTAATCCTATAATTACTGAACATATTGTACTGACAATTTTATTTATGGATTCATCGTTGAACCATTGCACTGAGAATTTGAATTGCACGTTTTATATTTCAAAATTTCCAATTCGAATAATGAATTACAAAAAAACACATGTACAAGAGCGAATAGAATAATGTGCACACGGTTAGAAAGAAAACAGCATGTGCGATGAAAAAAGAAAACAGACGGTTCTTTGACATGAAACATTTGTGATGCCCGACGGACCCACACACGATTTCGTCTCATATGCGTGTGCGATTCATGGTAATACGACAAATGTTTCAAACCAGTGTGCATGTGTGATAGGAATACCAATTGCAGACAGTTATGAAAATGTACATGTTGGCGTTAGTAGAGGCACCACACACATTTTACATTCTTGAACCGTGTGCGATAACGTACCTATCACAAACATATCAGCAGATTAAATGTTGATGTCCACCTTTTTCACATGACTATAGCGGCGTAATCGTTTGGGATGTCTCTCTGATCAGAAACGTAACATCGAGATGTAACGTGTGGGACTAGGGCGGCTTCTCATACGTTTATTCTATGGCGATCGTCAGTAGCTGCTCGCCCATCCCTGACGGTTTGTGGGTCATGTGGGAAGGACCCCCCCCCCTATCGCCCACACTCACTTGGTGACAGTTCCAAATGCCGTCGCGGAAAGGGGTTAAAAACCGTTTGTATAGCACCTTATGGTACCAGTGGATTGTTGTTATGCTTGCACTGTTTGCATATGTTTGTCTGTTTAATGATTCTATTTGAGAATAGGAGTATTAAATATGCAGAGGCATTTAGTATGCAATGTTAAATTATAATTTTAGTGATTTTCTACAGTAGAGAATGGTAAGGTTTTTGCATTGATTTATAATAACTTATCTCATGAGTTCTTGTTGAGTTTTGTGTGGATGAAGTATTTAAGATTTAGGGAAATCGTGATATGTGAGGAATTAAGGATACACAAGGTATCAAGCTTGGGGATGCCCAAGGGATACCAAGATAGTATTCCAAGAAGTCTCAAGCATCTAAGCTTGGGGATGCCTCGGTAGGCATCCCACCTTTCTTCATCAACAATTATTGGTTAGAATCGATTGAGCCAAAGTTTTTGCTTCTTTGCATGACATGTGTTATTCTTGGAATGTCATCTTATTTTGTTTTCTTTGCTGTTTGAATAAAATACTTAAGATCTGAATTTTAAATGAGAGAAAGCCCTCACATAGCTACCTATTTATTTAATGACTTGTTTGATCTTCACTTATATCTTTTTGGAGTAGTTTGTCAAACACTCTCATGCTTCACTTATATTATATTGAGAGTTGATATTAGTGATGACAATTTGCACAAGCTATTAAATTGGTCCTAATATGATGAATATCCAAGAAGGATATAATAAAAAATCATGTAGATCGTTGGATATGATAAGCTTGATTCCTTGCAATAGGTTCGCGATATGGAGATAATAATATGTGAGTCATGTTGGTGAGTAATTGCGCTTTAGTAGGAATATTGTTGTTAAGGTTTGTGATTCCCTGTGCAAGCAGTAAAATCAATAATTATGCAACGAAATTACATCCTACTTGTGGTTCATTATTCAGCGTTAGTTATGTTCAATGCATGTTTATGAACATTTTTGTTTTTTGGTTGGTCACTTCTCAATCTATTTGCTAGCCTTTATTTGTACTAAGCGGGAATACTGCTTGTGCATTCGATTCCTTAAACCCAGAGTTGTGCCAAATGAGTCCACCATACCTACCTATATGCGGTATTTGCATATTATTCCAAGTAAATTTGCATGTGCCAACTCTAATCATTCAAAATAATTTTTCGTTTTGTGTGCCCGTACCGCTCATGTAGCAGGAGGGGGCGGCCAATATTTTCCATGCTAGGTGGGTTATTCTCATGATGAGTGTTCATTCATTTGTCATTGCACGGGAGTGTGGCGGGTAATAGGGATGCCCAGTCCCGAAATGACAAAAAAATATGATGATAATAATAAATTCCTTGGAAAGTGTTGGTATGGAAGGCACCCATGGATACGGCTAGCCATGGATTGTGAAAGAATGGTGGAAAAGAAATAAATTTATTTTCTATTTGGGAACCGCCTATGATTTGTCTAGTATGGAAGATATTGGGAAATATTGGTTGTTTTCGTTGACAGGAAAAGCATGCCCCTCAAAATAATTTTATCTCTCAAAGGCCTTGAGCTCTGGCACCTCTAAAAATCTTTGCTTCCCTCTGTGAAGGGCCTATCTATTTACTTTTATGCAATTTTTATTTTTATTTTTGAGTCTCCATCTTATCTTACAAAGCACCAACTAGGGAACACTATTGTCATACTTGTGCATTGGATGTAGCTAATATTTGAGTGTGATTCATGATTGAGCATAATGAGCTAGGGATAACTTTCTTTAGCGTTGATATTTTGAAAGGCATGGTTGCTTGTTAGTATGCTTGAGTATTGATTTCTTCATGTCAAATTATAAACTATTGCTTTGAATCATTCAAGTCCAAATGTCCATGCTACAAAAGAAAAGAGTATATGATGAATATGATAGGTAGCATTCCACATCAAAAATTCCGTTTTCAATTTCTACTTTATCATGATGAGTTTTATGACAAAGAGTTGTTGTTACAATGCTAGGAAAAGTGATGTTATCATTGATCAAACTTATGCACTATGCTAGCATTCACACTTCATAAATTATTTCTATTATCATTTACCTACTCGAGGACAAGCAGGAATTAAGCTTAGGATGCATGGTTGTCAGAATCGCAATTATATTATACGATTCTATGACTTTACGATCCAATCTAACCCCTATGATTCTACAATTTTAGTTCTTAGAATCTACATTTCTACGATCCTGATAGTGCAGATTCTATGATTTGCGATCCTGCAATCAAAGCTCCGCCCGATACAAAATCGTGATTCTGACAACCTTGCCTGATATGTCTCCAACGTATCTATAATTTATGAAGTATTAATGACATGTTTACAACAATTCTATATGGTTTTGGTATCATTTAAATGGAACTAACCCGGACTGATGCTTTTTTCAGCAGAACTACCGTGGTGTTATTTTTTGTGCTGAAATAAAAGTTCTCCAAATGCAATGAAACTTTTTGATGATTTTTTGGAACAAAAGAGGCACTAGAAGCTTCGTGGGAGGTCCAGAGGGCGAAGGAGGCGGCCACTACCCAACAGGGCACGCCAGGGGCCTTGTTCGTGGGCTAGTAGGTACTGGGCACCCTTTGGCCAATCTTAGCGTGAGACCGACGCCAAAAAGTACTATAAATAGAGAAACCACCAGAAATAACCCTAGAACTTGGACTCCGCCACCGCACGCCTCTGTACCTTCGAAATACCATCTGGAATCCTGTTCTGGCAACCTGTCAGAGGGGGAAATCATCACCGAAGGCCATCTTCATCATCCCGGCGGCCACCATGATGAGGAGGGAGTAGTTCACCCTCGAGGCTATGGGTATGTACAAGTATCTACTCTCTCGAGTTCTTCATTTTGCACGATCTTGATGTACCGTGAGCTTTGTTAATATAGTTGGATCATATGGTGTTTTCCCCTCTCTATCTTGTTGTGATGAGTTGAGTTTTTACGTTTGAGGTTTCACTATTATCGGATCGAATACTTGTTGGATTTGAGAACATTTGATGTATGTCTTGCATATGAATCCCCATGGTGACAATGGGGTATTATATTGATTCACTTGATGTATGTTTTGGCACTCAACTTGCGGATTCCCGAGGTGACATTGGGTTAATCTATTCATAGGGGTTGATGCACGTTTTCGTCCTACTTTCTCCGGTAGAAATCTTGGGCACTCTTTGAAGTTCTCTGTGTTGGATTGAATATTATGAATCTGAAGTTGTTTGATGCGTATTGTATAATTGACTCACGGATACTTGTGGTGACATTGGAGTATCTAGGTGACCTTAGAGTTGGTTGATGCGTATCATATGGTGTTATTTTAGTATGAACTCTATGGCTGATCATGACACTTATATGAATAGCTCAATAGATTGGTCGGAAAGGATAACTTTGAGGTGGTTTCGTACCCTACAAACAATTTCGTCATCTGTTCTCTGCTAGATAAGAACTTTGGAGTGATTCTTTGTCGCACACTGAGGGATTGTTATATGATTCAATTATGTTAGAACTGTTGAGAGATTGCACTAGGGAAAGTATGAACCCTAGGCCTTGTTTTCAAGCATTGCAATACCGTTTGTGCTCTGTTTTATCACTTGCTACCTTGCTAATTTTTTATTTTCAGATTACAAAAAACCTATATCTACTATCCATACTACACTTGTATCACCATCTCTTCGCTGAACTAGTGCACATATACAATTTAACATTATATTTGGTATGTTGGAGACACAAGAGATTTCTTGTATTCGATTGCAGGGTTGTTTGAGAGAGACCATCTTCATCCTACGCCTCCCACGAATTGATAAACCTTAGGTCATCAAGTTGAGGGAAAATTCCTACTGTCCTACAAAACTCTGCGCTTGAAGGCCCAACATGATTCTACAAGAATAAGTAGTGTAGTAGACATCTTAAGAATTGAACCATAAAAGAGAGCATCATGAAGCAGTTATTAGACATATTTAAGCCTAACCCACTTCCTATGCATAGCAATGAGAAACTTCCAACCAAAATAGGAATGTTAGAACATAATATTCAGATACAGGTCCCTTATGGAAATTCTACTTGGAGCAGGAGATTCAATTAAGCGAGGTTTGGAACACATTCTTGGCAGGAACACATTTTAAGCTTTATAAGCAAACAATTTATTGGAATAAGAATCAACTAGCATAGGAAGGCAAAACAAGTGTAACTTCAAAACTTTCAACATAAAGAGAGGAAACTTGATGTTGTTGAAATATATATAAGCATATATTCCTCTCTCATAATAATTTTCATTAACATCACTAACAAGTTCAACAATATAAATATCACATAAACATTCTTTTCATGACCCACAAGCATAAAGTTTTTATTACTCTCCACATAAACAAAAAAATTCTCATTCATAATAGTGGGAGCAAGTTCAATGAAATAACTATCATATGAATCTTGTTTGACATAATAACTATGAGCATTAAAATCATGATGCTAGGTTTCATGGTTATCACTATTTTTTATATCAGAAGTAACTTTGTAAACATCAGAGGTAGTAACTTTGTTCTCATAATAATCAATTGACACATCTTCCAAAGTAGTGGATTCAACACCAAATAAAGTCCTGACCTCTCCAAATCCACTTTTATTAATATAATAAGATTCAACACCCTCCAAAATAGTGGGATCATTATTACCTAAAGTTGACACTCTTCCAAACCCACCTCCATCCTCATTGTAATCATCATAAATAGGAGGCATGTTTTCATCATAGTAAATTTTCTCATCAAAACTTGGGGGACTAAAAAATATCATCTTCATCAAACATAGCATCCCCAAGCTTACAGCTTTGCATATCATTAGCAGATATTCAAAGAAGACATACTAATGACATTGCAATCATGCTTATGATTCAAGGAACTCACATTAAACATTGTATTAAATTCTTCTTTTAACACTTCATAGCAATTTTCAGATTCCACGTTTTGAACAAAAACTTTGTAAACATAAGCAATTTGGCACAACTTCACTTCCATGTTTTTGTAGTTTTCTTTTATAAACCAAACTAGTCAAAAACAAGAAACCAAAAGATTCAATTGCAAGTTCAAAATAAGATACCTTCAAGCAGTCACCTACCCAGCAACGACGCTAGAAATATCTTGATGTCTACTATAGAACTTTATTCTTGTATACTTTGTTGGGCCTCCAAGCGAAAAGTTTTGTAGTATAACAACAATTTTCTCTCAAGTGAATGACCTAAGACTTATCAATACATAGGAGGTGTAGGATGAAGATGGTCCTCTTTCAAACATCCTACAATCGAATACAAATAATATCTTGTGTCCCCAACACACGTAATACAATTGTCAGTCGTATAGGTGCACTAGTTCGGCTAAGAGGTGATGGTAGATGTGTAATATGAATGGTAGAAATAGCTTTTATGATCTGGATTAATACAAATAGCAAGGTAGAAAGTAACAAAAGTGTGTGAAAACAGTGTCTCAATTCTTAGAACCAAGGCCTAGGGTTCGTACTTCCGCTAGTGCAATTCCTCAATGTCATTAACATAATTAGACCACATGATAATCCCTCAAAGTGCAGGAAAGAATCACTCCAAAGTTTCTATTTATATTGGCGAAAGTAGGATGAAATCGCGGAGGTAGAAAACCACCTCAAACTTGTGTTTCCAATCAATCTATTGAACCACCCCAAGTGACACGAATAGTCCTAGAGATTGTACTACGACAACACCATATGATATGTATCAATTACCCTTTATGTCACCTAGAACACCCTAATGCCACCACGAGTATCCGCAAGTTAAGACATGCATCGAGGGATATCAAACACAAAGTATTCAATCCAACATAAAAAAACACAAAGAGCAAGACTCAATTCATTGATACGTCTCCAATGTTAAGTATCTATAATTTATGAAGTATTCCTGCTATTATATTATCATTCTTGGATGTTTTACAATCGTTTTATAGCAACTTTATATCATTTTTCGGGACTAACCTATTGACCCAATGCCCAGTCCCAGTTGCTACTTTTTGCTTGTTTTTTACATTGCAGGAAATCAATATCAAACGGAGTCCAAACACCGCGAAACTTTTTGTCAAATTTTTATGGACCATAAGACATCCAGTGGGACAAAGAAGCGCCTGGGGGTGCCCCGAGGGGAGCACAACCCACCAAGGTGCACCTGGGGGCCCAGGCGCGCCCAGGTGGGTTGTGCCCACCTCGGTGGCCTCCCGCACCCCCTCTTTGCCCTATAAATCACCAAATGTTCCAAAACCCTCAGGGTAACCCTAGATGAGAAGTTCCACCGCCGCAAGCCTCTATAGACACCGAAAACCAATCTAGACCATGTTCCGGCATTCCGTCGGAGGGGGAAAATCATCACCGGCGGCCACCATGATGAGGAGGGAGTAGTCCACCCTCGGGGCTGAGGGTTTGTACGAGTAGCTATGTGTTTAATCTCTCTCTCTCTCTCTCTCTCTCTCTCTCGTGTTCTTGAGATGTCACAATCTTGATGTATTGCGGGATTTTGTTAATATAGTCGGATCATATGGTGTTTTCCCCTCTCTATCTTGTTGTGATGAATTGAGTTTTTCCCTTTGAGATTTCATTGTTATCGGATTGAATACTTTTGTGGATTTGAGATAACTTGATATATGTCTTGCAAATGAATACTCATGGTGACAATGGGTATCATATTGTTTCACTTGAAATATGTTGTGGCACTCAAGTCATGAATTTCCGTGGTGACATTGGGTTAATCTATGCATAGGGGTTGATGCACATTCTTGTCTTTGTTTCTCCAGTAGAAATCTTGGGGCACTCTCTGGGGTTCTTTGTGTTGGATTGAGTATTATGAATCTAAAATCATTTGGTGTTATTTTAGTACGAATTCATGGATAGATCAATCAGAAAGAATAGCTTCGAGGTGGTTTCGTACCCTACAAATGATTTCTTCTTATGTTCTCCGCTAGATAGGAATTTTGGACTAATTCTTCATCGCACGTCGAGGGATGGTTATGTGATCCAATTATATTAGCATTGTTGAGATATTGCACTAGCGAAAGTACGGACCCTAGGCCTTGTTTCTAAGCATTGCAATGCCGTTTTTGTGCCCATTTACTATTTGCTACCTTGCTCTTTTTATTTATTCAGATTATTAAAATATATTTCTACCATCCATATTACTCTTTTATCACCATCTTTTCGCCGAACTAGTGCACCTATACAATTTGCCATTGTATTGGGTGTGTTGGGGACACAAGAGACTTTTTATTATTTGGTTGCAGGGTTGTTTGAGAGAGACCATCTTCATCCTACGTCTCCCAGGATTGATAAACCTTAGGTCATCCACTTGAGGGAAAGTTGCTACTGTCCTACAAAACTCTGCGCTTGGAGGTGCAACACGAGTCTACAAGAATAAAGTTGCGTAGTAGACATCAAGCTCTTTTCTGGCGCCGTTACCGAGCAGGTGAGTGCTTGATGGTATATCTTTAGATTTTGCAACCAAATCTTTTAGTTTCTTATTTTATGACTAGTTCGGTTTATAAAATAAAACTACCTAAAAAGTGAATTGAGGTTGCGTCATATTATTGATCATCTTTATAATGTCTTTCTTGAAAATGATGGATCGGAAAATTGTGCTCAGTTGTTAGAAGAAGAAGACAATAAAATGTTTGGCACAAAATATTTGAACGATGAGCATGATTGCAATGTTGTTAGTATGAGTTCTTTGAATATCCAAAATGCTAATGATGATTGCACAAGTCTTGTCAAAAATGTTTGTTATAAGCATGTCAATTTTTGTGGAGTGCATAAAGTTTGTGAAGAAGTGCCTTATAGGGAAGATAGATTTTGTAAGAAGCATAAACATGATAGAATCAATTCTTTGCTCAAAGTGATAGATGAATTTGCTACAAATATGCTCTCTTTGTCCTATTACTTGTGAACTTTGCCATAAAGTTGGTCACCCTTAATTTCCAATGTATTCTTTTTCATGATCGAGTCATGTCCAAATATTGCAATAACTTTATAATCAGCTTTGTCTGTTTTTGGGGAGTGAAGAATTGACACATAAAAATGGTTGGTTTGAAGCATTCATTCTCACGGACATCATTGAAACTAAGCTAAAGAATATCTATATGTTTTGCATGGTAAATTGCAATGAGAATGTTTATATTGCCAACTATAGAAAGATGAGAGAACCAGTAAATTATAAAAAGAATACTAATGAAATTGTAAAGATTTCCACTTTCCCTCCTATTGTCTCTCATGATGAAATAGGTGGCGAGGAGGAGCTCCCTATTCAACCAATCTCATCAATAAGAAGCTTTAAAAGTTAATTAAACCCACACATGATGTGGTGACGAAGAAGAAAAGGAGAAAGAATAGAGGTAAAAAGGTATCTCTCCTAAATAATGTTGCTCCTATTATTGTTGTGCCTCATGAAAATGAATCAAAAATAATTGTGGAAGATGATGCACTTGATGATGATATTGCTTCTATGTCTTATGGCACAATGTCCGAGAGCACTATTGATGACGATTTTTCATGCCTATTGCCTGTTGTGATGATTATGATGGGGAAGATAATGATACTTCTTATAATCTTAGAAATCTTTTTGGCACCAACTTGGTAAATCATGATGATAGCAATTGTTATACCGGTGGTGCTATTCATACTATTAATGATGAGAGTGATTATGCTTATGATGTGCCAAGCCACAAGCTTGGGGATGCCATGTTTGATGAGAATGACATGTTTGAGAATTTATTTGCTGCAATTAATGTTTGTCCCAAGCTTGGGGATGATGTGCTTAATGAAGATGATATTTTTAGTCCCCCTACTTCGAATGGTCAAATTGGATTGCATGCCTCCTACTTATGATGATTATTGTGATGATACTTATTCTATAAAAAGTAGTGATAATTATTGTCATAATTTTGAATATATTTTACTGAACATTACTCTTTTAGTGTGGAAACAGTTTTTAGTATTCGAGCTTCATATGATACTCCCACTATTGTGAGTGAGAATAAAATTGCTTATATGGAGGGTAATAAATTTTCTATGCTTTTGGATCATGAAAAGAATGCTTCTTGTGATGTTTATATTGATGAATATATTCATGATGCTATTGAAAACTATTATGAGAGAGGAACTTATGATTCATGAAGCTCTTGTTATGTTTCAATCCTTATCTTTTATGCAAGCATCATTGAAATCATCACGTCTAGCTGAAAGACATTAAAGAAAAGAGCTTATTGGGAGACAACCCAACACTTTTACCTACTGTCTTTTTGTGTTCACATGATTACACTACTGTAGTGCAAAGTAAAGCCTTTGGGGTAGTGTGGATGATAGTTGACTTGAATCTGTGCAAAAACAGAAACTTTTGCGCTCAGTCCAGGAATTTTGAAAATTCACTGGAATGTGCTTTTGATCTGAATCTTTTACATCTGATATATATACAAATTATTGACGTTGTCCTAATTGTTTAGAATTTTTGGAGTTAGGGAAGTATGATGAATCTTTCATTCTTTACAGACAGTCCTGTTTAGACAGATTGCTGTTATGTTTGCATTCTTTGCATATGTTTGCTTTTTTAATGATTGTATTTGAGGATATGAGTATTAAATATGCAGAGGCATTTAGTAGGCAATGTTAACTAATAATTTTAGTGATTTGCTACAGTAGAGAGTGATAATGTTTTGCATTTATTTATACTAACTTATCTCACGAGTTCTTGTTGAGTTTTGTGTGGATGAAGTTTTTGAGATTTAGGGAAACCGTGATATGAGAGGAATTAAGGAGACACAAAAGCTCAAGCTTGGGGATGCCCAAGGCATCCCAAGTTAATATTCCAAGAAGTCTCAAACATCTAAGCTTGGGGATTCCCTGGTAGGCATCCCACCTTTCTTCATCAACAATTATCGGTTAGTATCGGTTGAGCCTAAGTTTTTGCTTCTTCACATGATGTGTGCTATCCTTGGAATGCCATTTTATTTTGCTTTGATTGCTGTTTTAATAAACTACTTAGATCTGAATTTTTTAAAATAATAGAGAGTCCTCAAATAGCTACCCAATTACTTAACTACTCGTTTGATCTTCACTTATATCTTTTTGGCATAGCTTGTCGTTTACTCTTGTGCTTCACTTATATCCTATGAGTAAATTGTTGAATGAATTGAATATCATGAAGTTGAAAGTATATGTTCATATCATGCCTACTGGTAGCTTCACATTGGGTTTAGAAAGTGAAATCCTTTGAGGCTTGACAATCACAATATTGGTCATACAAGCAATTCCTGAATGATTACTATAAGGAAGAGAACTTTCACATGCAAATACACTATCTTGGAAATCTTTTGTGTTTGTGAGCTCCCATCAAAATATTATATGACAAAATTGTTGACTTTGGACAAGGAAGACAATGTAATGGTTTATGTTTGTTCATATTCACATAGAAGTTATATTGTCATAGATCCTTCAACATGGGGTGCTTGCCCCCCTCTTTGCTAGCCAAAAATTCCGCACCAAGTAGAGATACTACTTGTGCTTCCAAAAACCCTTAAACCCAAATCTTATTTTCAAGAGTCCACCATACCTACCTAAGGATTGAGTAAGATCCTTCAAGTAAGTTGTCATCGGTGCAATAAGGCAATAAAAATTGCTTCTAAAATGTTTGATCATTTGGTGTAAGAGAAAATTGAGCGTTGTACGAACTTGTGATAGCAAAGGATAAAAGTGATAGAGTGCATAATAAAGGTTTCTATCAATAGAGGAAATATAACATGACGTTCTTTTGCACTAAGGGGTTGACCATACAAACAAATAAGCGCATGGCAACCTCTGCTTCCCTCTGCAAAGGGCCTATCTTTTACTTTTTTGTATTTACTTTCATGCAAGAGTCAGAGTTTTTCTCTCTATTCCTTTTTATTTTCCTCTTTTGGCAAGCATGATGTGGTGAGGAAATATCTAGGCATATATATCCAGTTGGATATGGGTAGCATGAGTTATTATTGTTGACATCACCTTTGAGGTGAATACGTTCGGAGGCGAAATTATAAGCCCCTATCTTTCTATGTGTCCGGTTGAAACGTTTTGCTCATGTGTATGCGGTGAGTGTTAGCAGTCCTAGAAGACTATATGATGGTTGAGTATGTGGAGCTCTTACTTAGACTCTGTTGAATAAGTTGAATTGCAATTGTTTGGTGACTAAGAATATAGGTTGTTGAGTTTCAAGAGAATTCGTTGTTTGAACCTGAACATGTGAATTGGTTGATACTCTGTCATGATGAGTTTTATGAGAAAGAGTTGTTGTTATGATGCTAGGAAAAGTGATTGAAATTATAATTGATCAAACTTATGCATTTTGCTAGCATTCACACTTCACAAATTATTTATTTTATCATTTACCTACTCGAGGACGAGTAGAAATTAAGCTTGGGGATGCTGATACGTCTCCAACTTATCTATAATTTATGAAGTATTCATGTTGTTATATTATCATTCTTGGATGTTTTACAATCATTTTATAGCAACTTTATATCATTTTTTGGGACTAACCTACTGACCCAGTGCCCAGTGCCAGTTGCTGTTTTTTGCTTGTTTTTACATCGCAAAAAATCAATATCAAACAAAGTCCAAACACCGCGAAACTTTTTGTGGATTTTTTTATGGACCAGAAGACATCTAGTGAGCCAGGGAAGCACCAGGGGGTGCCCCGAGGGGGACACAATGCACCAGGGCGCGTCCAGGTGGGTTGTGCCCACCTCGATGGCCTCCCGCACCCCCACTTCACCCTATAAATCACCAAATATTCCAAAAAAAACCTCGGGGTAACCCTAGATGAGAAGTTCCGCCCCTGCAAGCCTCTGTAGCCACCGAAAACAAATCTAGACCACGTTCAGGCATTCTGCCGGAGGGGGAAATCATCACCGGTGGCCATCTTCATCATCCCGACGGCCACCATGATGAGGAGGGAGTAGTCCACCCTCGGGGTTGAGGGTTTGTACCAGTAGCTATGTGTTTAATCTCTCTCTCTCTCTCTCTTGTGTTCTTGAGATGTCATGATCTTGATGTATCGCGGGCTTTGTTAATATAGTCAGATCATATGGTGTTTTCCCCTATCTTGTGATGAATTGAGTTTTCCTTTTGAGATTTTGTTTTATCGGATTGAATACTTTTATGGATTTGAGAGCACTTGATATATATCTTGCAAATGAATACTCATGGTGAAAATGGGGTATCATATTGATTCACTTGATATATGTTTTGGCACTCAACTCACAGATTCCCGAGGTGACATTGGGGTAATCTATGCATAGGGGTTGATGCACGTTTTGTCTTTGTTTCTCCAATAGAAATCTTGTGGCACTCTTTCATGTTCTTTGTGTTGGATTGAGTATTATGAATCTGAAATTATTTGGTGTTATTTTAGTACGAACTCATGGATAGATCGATCTGAAAGAATAGCTTCGAGGTGGTTTCGTACCCTACAAACGATTTCTTCTTATGTTCTCCGCTAGATAGGAACTTTGGAGTGATTCTTCATCGCATGTTGAGGGATGGTTATGTGATCCAATTATATTAGCATTGTTTAGAGATTGCACTAGCGAAAGTACGGACCCTAGGCCTTGTTTCTAAGCATTGCAATACCATTTTTGTGCCCATTTACCATTTGCTACCTTGTTGTTTTTATTTATTCAGATTATAAAAATATATTTCTACCATCCATATTACACTTTTATCACCAAACTCGTGCACCTATACAATTTGCCATTGTATTGGGTGTGTTGGGGACACAAGAGACTTTTTATTATTTGGTTGCAGGGTTGTTTGAGATAGACCATCTTCATCCTACGCCTCGATTGATAAACCTTAGGTCATCTACTTGAGGGAAAATTGCTATTGTCCTACAAAACTCTGTGCTTGGAGGCCCAACACGAGTCTACAAGAATAAAATTGCGTAGTAGACATCATTAATCACAAAAGAGATAGAGAGGGAAGAACATCATAAGATCCAACTATATTGATAAACCTCATGATACATCAAGATTGTGTCAAATCAAGAACACGAGAGGGAGAGAGAGGGATAGAGAGGGGGGAGAGAGAGGTAGGAAGAGAGAGAGTGAGAGAGATAGGGAGGGAGGGAGAGAGAGAGGGAGAGAGAGAGAGAGAGAGAGAGCTAAAACACATAGATACTGGTACAAACCCTCGGTCCCGGGGGTGAACTGCTCACATATCACCATGGAGGCAGCAAGGATGACGAAGAGGCCTCCCGTGATGACTTTCCCCTCCCGTGATCCGCCGATGAAGCCTTTACCACCAGAAAGGCATGAGCAACACCGGGATGCCATTGGTGTTAGAGAACTTATGTAACTAGATTATTGACTCTAGTGCAAATGGGAGACTGTTGGAAATATGTCCTAGAGGAAATAATATTTGTATTATTTATTTACATGTCCATTATTAAGTTTGTATATTTGTGCTATAATTGTATTAGTTCTTGAATATGAAATTCAGAGGGAACCCCAAATATATATATGCTGAAACATTAACACTAATACGATCCCTAGTCATGCCATTAAGACGAGCTCATGTATTGATGATGACTTGTTGTCTTGATCATGAGCATTTTTATTGTAACAAGAATGCTATAAATAATGAGAACACATTGTTATTGGAACAATGGTGTTGGATCGACCGAACTTATGAATTACTGAGAGATGTTATGTTGTCAGTATTTCATATAGCTTGTTCATGATTTCTGAGTTCCTTAGACCATGAGTGTATCATATGCCAACATGCCCGATGGTTAATTTTGGGGTTACCAGCATCACTCTGTAACTAGATTTGAACAAAGGTGACTTATGAGTTGATAACCCACAAGTATAGGGAATCAATTGTAGCCTCTTTCGATAAGTAAGAGTGTCGAACCCAACGAGGAGCTAAAGGTAGAACAAATACTCCCTCAAGTTCTATCGACCACCGATACAACTCTACGCATGCTTGACATTCGCTTTACCTAGAACAAGTATGAAACTAGAAGGACTTTGTAGGTGTTGTTGGATATGTTTGCAAGATAATAAAGAACACGTAAATAAAAAGTAGGGTCTGTTTAGATGAAGACATAACTAAGTTAGTTTTAGTAGAGAGCTTTTTGGCACAAGAAAGTTATTTGTCCCTAGGCAATCGATAACTAGACCGGTAATCAATATTGCAATTTTATTTGAAGGAGAGGCATGAGCTAACATACTTTCTCTTCTTGGATCATATGCACTTATGATTGGAACTCTAGCAAGCATCCGCAACTACTAAAGATCATTAAGGTAAAACCCAACCATAGCATTAAAGCATCAAGTCCCATTTATCCCATACGCCACAACCCCCTTACTCGGGTTTATGCTTTTATCACTCAAGCAACCCACTATAAGCGAATCATGAACATATTGCAACACCCTACAGCAGGAATCCCTCACGCTTGCACGACACAGAGGGCACAATAGGACAACACCAATAATAAAACATGCAACTCAAACCAATCATGATCATCAATTAACCCATAGGGCAAAACGGATCTACTCAAACATGATAGGATAGCCATACATCATTGGGAAATAATATATAGCGTTGAGCACCATGTTTAAGTAGAGATTACAGCGGGTAAAAGAGGGGTTACACTGCTGCATAGAGGAGGGAAGAGTTGGTGATGAAGGCGGTGAAGTTGTTGGTGTAGATCGCGGTGATCATGATGGCCCCGACGGCGTTCCGGCGCCACCAGAAGCGAGGGGGAGAGAACCCCCCTCCTTCTTCTTCTTCCTTGACCTTCTCCCTAGATGGGAGAAGGGTTTCCCCTCTGGTCCTTGGTCTCCATGGCATGGGAGGGGCGAGAGCCCTTCCGAGATTGAATCTGTCTCTCTGTCTCTCTCTGTTTCTGCGTTCCCAGATTCTGCCCTTCCATCGTTTCTTATATATCCGGAGATCCGTAACTCCGATTGGATTGAAACCTTCGCCAAGATTTTTCTCTGAAAATTAGCTTTCTTGCGGCAAAAGAAGAGCATCAACCGCCTTACGGGGTGCCCACGAGGGTCAGGGGCGTGTCCCCCTGCCTCGTGGCCCCCTCGGGCACCATCTCACGTTGGTTTTTCTTCCCAAAAATTATAAATATTCCAAAAATATTCTTTGTCCGTTTTTATCCCGTTTGGATTCCGTTTGATATGGGTTTTCTGCGAAACATAAAACATGCAACAAACAGGAACTGGCACTGGGCACTAGATCAATATGTTAGTCCCATAAATAATATAAAAAGTTGCCAAAAGTATATGAAAGTTGAATAATATTGGCATGGAGCAATCAAAAATTATAGATACGACGCAGACGTATCAGCATCCCCGAGCTTAATTCCTGCTCGTCCTCGAGTAGGTAAATGATAAAAAGTTAATTTTTGATGTGGAATGCTACCTAGCATAATCTTCATCATGTAATCTAATCATGGCATGAATATTAAGACACGAGTGATTCAAAGCAATAGTCTATCATTTGACATTAAGACAATAATCCTTCAAGCATACTAATAAAGCAATCATGTCTTTTCAAAATAACATGGCCAAAGAAAGTTATCCCTACAAAATCATATGGTCTGGCTATGCTCCATCTTCACCACACAAAATATTCAAATCATGCACAACCCCGATGACAAGCCAAACAATTGTTTCATACTTTTGACATTCTCAAACTTTTTCAACTTTCACGCAATACATGAGCGTGAGCCATGGACATAGCACTATAGGTGAAAAAGAATATGATGGTGGAGGTTGGGTGGAGAAGACAAAAAGGAGAAAGTCTCACATCGACGCGGCTAATCAACGGGCTATGGAGATGCCCATCAAATGATGTCAATGTGAGGAGTAGGGATTGCCATGCAACAGATGCACTAAGAGCTATAAGTGTATGGAAACTCAAACTGGAAACTAAGTGGGTGTGCATAAAACTTGCTTGCTCATGAAGACCTCAGGCATTTGAGGAAGCCCATCATCGGAATATACAGGCCAAGTTCTATAACAAAAATTCCCACTAGTACATAAAAGTGATAACTCAAGAGACTATCTATATGAAGAACATGGTGCTACTGAAAGGGGCTAGTTATCGACTAGAGGGGGGATGAATAGGCGATTTTTATGAAAGTCTTCAAAATGTGGGAGTTTTGAAGACAAACGATGTAAACAACACTATTCGATTGCAACGGAAGGTAGACTACACTAGACAAGCCATAGTCAAGTATTCAATGAAGTGAAAGCTCGAAGACTAATAGCAACTAGGTAGTGAAGATCAGGATGGAAGATAGTATGAAGCCAATCAGAACAGGTAGTCACACAGTGAAGTCAAACAGATAATGCAAGCAGGCAATGACTTCATGAAGACAAACTATACGTAAAGAGAAGTAAGAGATAGAACCAGTGGCTTTAGAAGGACGGGGATTTGTTCGACCAGTTCCAGTTGCTGTGACAACTGTACGTCTGGTTAGGGAGGCTGAGATTCAACTCAGAAGACCGCGTCTTCACCTTATTCCCCTCAAGCTAAGGACACTTAGTCCCCGCCCAATCACTCTGTTAAGTCTTCAAGGTAGACTTCCGAACCTTAACAGATTTCGTTCACCGCCAATCCACAATGGCTCTTGGATGCTCAGAACACGACGCCTAACCGGCTGGAGGATTCACAGTCCTCAAGTGTAACAAGTCTTCAGATCACGTGGACAGAAAGACTTCAGTGATGCCAAACGCTCTTTGGGCTCTGGGTGGTTTGGGCTTTGTCCTCGCAAGGATTCTCTCTCGAAAGCTTCGGCGGTGGGTTGCTCTCAAATGACAAAAGTTGTATTCTAACTCTGAGCAGCCACCAATTTATGGTGTAGGGGGTGGGCTATTTATAGCCACTCGGCAACCCGACCTGATTTGTCTGAAATGACCCTGGTCACTAAACTGACACGTGTCGCAACAGTCAGATTTCAAACACACGCGGCAGCTTGACTTGGGCTACAAGTCAAGCTGACTCATCCGACTCTGGATGAGATTTGCTCTCATTGTCTTCGCTGGAAGACATAGGATTTGGTTGAGCATCACTTCAGTCACTCTGACTTTGTTCACTTGGACCCCACTTAATAGTGCAGTGGTTCCTATGACTCAACAAAGAAGAAAAGGAAACAACAAAACAACTAAGTCTTCGCGCTCCATAGTCTTCACTCAATGTCTTCTCGTGTCATAGTCTTCAACGTGAATGGCTTCACAGACCACCATTGTCTTCAATGTCTTCACACATTTTTAGGGGTCATCTCCGGTAGGTAAACCGAGTCAATGAGGGACTACTACCTGTGTTATCCTGTAATTCTCACAAGCACATTAGTCCCTCAACCAGGTTTGTCGTCAATACTCCAAAACCAACTAGGGGTGGCACTAGATGTACTATCAATCTCCCCCTTTTTGGTGATTGATGACAAACTGGTTGAAGTTTTCAACGGGGATTAAAGTATGTGAAATTGTAAAGGATTAAGATATTGTCTTCATAGATGGCAGAAAGGCTCCCCCTGAAGATGTGCATATAAATGTTTTGCGTTGGAATGCAAATGCACATGGCAGGTTATACTTGTGGAGATCCTCTTCACCATATGAAGACAATACATCATGCATGAACAGATATATAGGAATAATGACATGCATAATGAAAAATGGACGTCTGTGAAATGACTTCATGCGGGATTTATCATCGCATATGTGGAATTTATCATCGCATCACACAGAATGGCAGAAAAAGTAGCAGACGACCATCAAGTTTAAGTGTTACAACTCAAAGAACCAAATGTATCAAAACGAGAGTTGTAAGCACTAGGCAAAAAGTATATCAACCACTCATCAGGACCCGCTTGAAGACTATCAACATATGCTTCTCCCCCTTTTGTCAGTAAGGACCAAAAAGGTTTGAAGAAATAGTCGCTACTCGTTCCCATGAGGAGTAGGTGAAGCAGCAGGGTCGTCGTGGAGATTTGGTGGTGTAGAAGAACTTGGTGCAGTGTCTGTCGGTGTCAAAACCGGCGGATCTCGGGTAGGGGGTCCCGATCTGTGCGTCCAGGCTGATGGTAACAGGAAGCGAGGGACACAATGTTTACCCAGGTTTGGGCCCTCTCGATGGAGGTAAAACCCTACTTCCTGCTTGATTAATATTGAAGATATGGGTAGTACAAGAGTAGATCTACCACGAGATCGTAGAGGCTAAACCCTAAGAGCTAGCCTATGATGGCATGATTGTAATTGTGATCGGCCTTCTAAGGACCAACCTCTCCGGTTTATATAGACATCGAAGAGGGCTAGGGTTTACATGGAATCGGTTACAAGGAAGGAAACACAATATCCGGATCGCCAAGCTTGCCTTCCACGCAAAGGAGAGTCCCATCCGGACACGGGCCGAAGTCTTGAGTCTTGTATCTTCACGCTTCAATAGTCCGGACGATGTATATAGTCCGGCTGTCCGGATACCCCCTAATCTAGGACTCTCTCAGTAGCCCCTGAACCAGGCTTCAATGATGATGAGTTCGATGCGTAGTCTTGTCTTCGGCATTGCAGGGCGGGTTCCTTCTTCGAATACTCCAAGGTAATTATCGAATACGTGGACCGTGTCCGGATCTGCAAAATGATCTTCACATACCACCGTAGAGAGAATGATATTTCACAATGCAATCTGCTGACAACTTTTTAGGCAACGTGACGCGTCATTACGGTCGGGCCATTATTCGAACCATTTTACCACAACCAGCCACAGCGCATATTGCGAGGCGGTTTCTTTGACACGTCTTGTCAAAGCAGAGATCGTGTCCCCTTATCACGGGATTCTCATCAATACGGGTATGGATAATCCCACCACGCCATCAATCGTGGCGCTTGGGAAGCAAGCGATTCCCAACGGGCAAGTGGGGAGGTGCACCTCTTTCGTCGCCTCTATAAAGGGATAATAGTTCCCCATTTTTACCCACGCCTTCTTCCTCCTTTGCCCATTCTTGCCCCCTCGAGCTCCAGCACCCAAGCCCAAGTCTTCTCTTCATAGCTAAACATGTCTGGAGCAGGAGGCAAGTGGGTGGCTTCCACCGTCAAGGAGAAGCATATCGCAAATCTTCGGGCGGCCGGATACTTGGCCGCAGACATAACGCACCGACTACCAAACGTCGGGTAGGTCATTCCGACCCCAGGACCCCACGAAAGGGTCGTGTTCATCGCCCACTTCGTCCGTGGACTGGGGTTTCCACTTCACCCCTTCGTCCGCGGGCTCATGTTCTACTATGGTCTAGATTTCCATGATCTAGCCCCGAATTTCGTCCTCAACATCTCGGCGTTCATCGTCGTATGCGAGGCCTTCCTCTCGCATCCGGCCTCACTTCGGCCTGTGGCTACAAATCTTCCGCGTGAAGCCGAAGATTGTAAGCGGCCAGCAAGCGGAGTGCGGAGGGGCCATGGTGGGCAAGATGCCTAACGTCACCTGGCTTGACGGCTCCTTTGCGGAAACTGTGAAGGGGTGGCAATCAGGGTGGTTCTACATCACCGAGCCGTGTGGCGGCAACTGGACGGCCGCCCCGAGTTCCGATCCAGAACTCCCATGCGGCTCACCTCCTTGGAAATGAAGGGCCTGTCCTGGGGCGAATCTACAGAGCTGACCGGACTCCAGACCTGCATCAAGAGCATGAAGGACAAGAATATCAAGCTTGTCAATGTGATCCAGGTCATGCTCGTTCGCCGGATTCTCCCGTGCCAAAGGCGGGCATTTAACCTGTGGGAGTTTGTCCCAGCCGAACACCAAACGCTTCGGAGACTCTATGACATGACGCATAAAGGCGCATGGAAGGTGTTGTTCAAGGCCTCCGAAGTACCTCCTCCCACATTCAAGGACCGTGGGCTTCACGCCGCGCGGCCTCCTAGTCAGGTGAGTTCTCAGACTACCACCGGATTCGGTTCTTCCCAATATATTCATGGGGGAGTCTTAAGTAACTGTGCCTATTTGCTCAGGATTATGTGGAGACAGCGGAGCAGATTGACTGTCCGGCTTCGCTTCCAGAAGGCCCTGCTGATGCTCTCCTGACGGAGATGCTAGTGCCGGCGCCCTACAAGGTGCCGGAGAAGAAGGCCCTGGGGATCCGAAAGGGTCTCTGGCATAAGGTTGTGCCGGAAGCCTCGTCCGAAGACGAGAGGCACCCTCCTCCCACGAAGGGGAGGAAGAAGAAGAAGAAGCTGCCCCATCCGGAAAGGATGAGGGGCCTGGGAAGGCAGACCAGGGGGCCAAAAAAGGCCCTCGGTGTAAGGCCGTCATACCCACGTCGTCCGATGACGACGAGACAGATTCCTCCCGCGGAGGCGGGAGGAAGCAAGAAGAAACTCTACCTCCCCGCACTAGGAGGAGAAAAAGAGGAAAGCCGCCCCAGAGGGGGAGGCTGGGGCATCCAAGAAGGGAAAGGTGTCCCTTCCGGACTACTCTGCCACGGCCGCCCATAGCGAGGAGGGGTGGCTGCCCAGGGGGAAGCCCCTAGCGCGATCGTAAGTATCCGCACTCTGTTATGACTTTACTTCATACTCTTTTTATAACGACGAACATATATGCAGTCCGGCCAGGGTTCATCCGGATCCCTGAGCGATTCAGAGATGAATTCGCTCCCGACGGCCACCACTCCTCAACCCGCGGATGACACGGAGGTGTTGTCCCGAAGGCTCCCATAGCAGGGGGAGGTGACTCTGGAGATGCCCCAAGGCGGAATTCCAGATATCGGACACGCGGGGTTCACGATCCCCGCGGATCGTGTCGATGAGAGCCACAGTAGGCCGGGCTCTCAGCCGAACACTGTTTCGGAACCGTCAAAGGTTTCGGACTTAGGCGGGCAGCCCCTCGTTAGGGAGGGCGAACCATCTGTGTCGAGGACTTTCGTCGTGCCTGAGGCACCGGATTGTCCACTGGAAGCGCTTCGCGGCACTTCCATGGATGAAGAGCACCGTACTCTTATGAGTGCGGTGATTCAGAAGGTTTCGTCTGCCAAGAGCGGACTAACCGAGGCTTGCGCCAGCCTCCTGACAGGCTTTGAGGTAAGTAATAAAAATGTGTGAAATTACCACCTGATAGGTAGTAGCCCCTGATACTCTGTTTGGTGTTCGGAAAGAAAAGCCAAACGGAGGGTCGATTATAATTCGCAGGAGTCTAATAATGAGTATTCATGTGAATAAGCAGGCTGTGCTGCTTGCCACTGCTGCCCGCACAGTCGAGGTTGCCGAACTAAAGCGAGGCCTGGAGCAAGCGCAGGGAGAGCTCAACCTCACGAAGAGGCAGCTCGAAGAGAACAAAGGTGAGTGACTCTTCGCTCTTATGTATTTAAGGATAGATAAAATTAGTTAGTCTAACGACGAAGCATCGTGACTGTGTAACAGGGGCCCCCGCCGAAGTGGCGTCCCTGAAGAAAGCATTGTCCGAGGCCGAAGACAAGGCGGCCTTGGAATGCAAGGAGCGCGAAAAGCAAAGTGCTAGAGTGGGCGAGGTACAGCAAGAGCTCCGACAAGAAGTTTGAGTCCGTGGAGCATGATCTAAAGATGAAAGAGGCCGAACTTGCGAAGGCCCTTGTGAATATGAAAGATGCCAAGGCCGAAGCCGAGAAGGCACAACAGGAAATCCAGGAGGCCAAAAATATAGCGGCGGCTAAGAAATTCTTTATGCAAAGCAAACATGTGGAGGAGGCATTTCTTTTACTTACCCGAATTCGGAGCTCTCCAGGGGCATTCACAGATCTGCCACGCAACGTATCAGATGCCGCAGAGTTCTACCGTGCCTAGTAGGGGAGCTCAACGGAGAAGATGTTCTGGTCCCAGTATACTGGGGCCGAACACCCAATGCCTCTGAGTGACCAACTGAAGCAGTTGGTCGAACTCCACAGGGCGGCCGAAGTGGCTATGAAAGATTTCATAGTCTGGATGTGGCCTGGTGAGCCCCTTCCCACTAGCTACTTCGGCCTAATCAAGCGGATGGTGAATGCATGTCCGCAGCTTGAAGTCATCAAGTGATCTATTTGCATTGAGGGTGCCCGCCGGGCCTTTGCCCGTGCGAAGGTGCATTGGGGCAAGCTGGATGCTGAGAAGCTGGTGAAGGACGGTCCGCTAGAGGGCAAGGAGCATCGCCATCCCGAGAAGTACTATGATGTCGTTATGAAGGGCACTCGTCTCGTGGCCGATGAATGTACCAAGGACAAGATCTTTGACTAAATGTACCTCTGCCGTTGTTGTAATTTAAAGATGAAGTTACTTCTGCTATGTAGCACTGTTTGATTTAAAATATTACCTTCTGTGCGGCTATTTACAAAGTTCTGAAAGTAGGCCAGTCGTCGGCTTCCGCCCCCATGTAACTAGTACTGGGGTGTTCATGGAAAACCTGGACACTCTTTATCCAAATGTTTGGTCCCGGCAATCGGACTATGCAGCTTTATAACTTTCACTTAGCCACAGAAGTCTACAATTTTAAATTTCGGCGAAGCCCCTAGAATCCGGAAGGCCGAATTGGGGCACTATATACGCCTAGATCGGACAAAGCCGATTTATCACCTAAAGCGGAAAAATCTTTAAGGATTTTAAGACCTCTCGAACAGTGACCAGCTCTCACCACATCATGCCGGTCAGTTTTCGGCTTTCTCTACTGAGGTGCTCGTCCGGAAGAACCGGGACACAATCGCAGTAGTTCTCCCTGCGCTACCTTAGCCGATATAACAGAACGTAAGGTACCAAAACAAGGGAGCTGGGCTAACCCAACTGTAGACCCAAGACATGATTCGGAGCTGATGCATATAGTGCTATAAGTTCGGGGTGCCGCACTGTTGAAAGTGTTCGGACTTGTCTTGCCGTATTATGGGGCACCATAAGAAGCCCCTGGCAAACTAAACGTACCAAGGTATACGGATGCAATATCAAATAAACATTTGTGAGAAAAATGCTCAAATAAGACTGATAAGCTGACGCTATATGTGATCTCCCATTGATGAATAATACGTTTAAGCGTATGTTTACAATGAATGTGTTACGCGGAGATAAATAGGACTATTTGACATGTCCTATCCGGGGGCAGGTCACGTACAGATAGATAAAACAGGTATAATGATCGTAAATAGATTCCACCTGGGTGTTTCCTTCTGTGCGCAAGGCCTGTTGCCTCCTTGGTTTTCTCTCCTATGTAAGTCCGGCAATCCGGCTCTTCTGAAGAGGCTACACTAAAGCAATGTCCTGAAAGGTAAAAAGGAAAGATTATGAAGGTATGTTGCGCTGATACCGAACTGTTGACTGAGTCACTGATGCGCCTCTGCCTGTGCCCATGGTATTTTGAGTGCGTAATTGTGTACGCGTGGCACGAATGCTTCTTTAATGGGGTTTGAGTGGAGGCTGGACTGCTAATCGCGCTCTTGGCGTGCCTGATGATCCTGTTGTGGGGTGCTCCGGACTCTCTTGACGGTGCTTGAGGTTGTCGTCGCCGGATTGGTGGTTTGCCGGAGGAGGCCGCATTGTACTTCTGCCGCGAGGGCTGCAGTATGCTCTTCTGTAGGAGAGATCGGTCCATCTTTCCGTTGACTATTATGACCCCACGCGGGCCTGGCATCTTGAGCTTGAGGTATGCATAGTGTGGTACCACATTGAATCTAGCAAATGCAGTTCGTCCAAGGAGTGCGTGGTAACCACTACGGAAAGGGACGATGTCGAAGATTAACTCTTCGCTTCGGAAGTTGTCCGGAGATCCGACGACCACTTCCAGTGTTATGGAGCTCGTACAGCGGGCCTCTACTCCAAGAATCGCACCTTTAAAGGTGGTTTTAGTGGGCTTGATCCTTGAGGGGTCGATGCCCATTTTGCGCACTGTTCCTGATAAAGCAGGTTCAGGCTGCTCCCGCCGTCCATAAGGACTTGCGTGAGGTGAAATCCATCGATGATTGGGTATAAGACCAATGCGGCTGAGCCGCCGAGACGGATGCTAGTAGGATGATCCCTACGATCAAAGGTGATCGGACAAGCTGACCATGGGTTGAACTTGGGGGCTACTGGCTCCATCGCGTAGACGTCCCGTAGTGCCCGCTTCCGTTCCCGCTTGGGGATGTGAGTGGCGTAGATCATGTTGACCGTTTTCACCTGGGGGGGAATTTCTTCTGTCCCCCCGTGTTAGAACGCCGGGGCTCCTCGTCATCATCGCTGTGCAGCCGCTTGTCCTTGTTTTCGGTGTTTATTTTGCCGGCCTGTTTGAATACCCAGCAGTCTCTGTTGGTCTGGTTGGCTGGCTTGTCCGGGGTGCCATGAATTTGGCACGAGCGCTCCAGTATACGGTCCAGACTGGACGGTCCCTGATTGTTTCTTTTGAACGGCTTCTTCCGCTGATCGGACTTGGATCCGCTGAATCCGGCGTTTACTATCGTGTCTTCAGTGTTGTCGCTGTTGTTCCGTCGCTTATGTCTGTTGCATCGTGGCTTGCTGTTATTGTCGGGGACATCCAAAGTGCCGGAATGTGGCGTGGTGCCGCTACGAGCCAACCAGCTGTCCTCGCCCGCGCAAAAGCGGGTCATTAGTGTTGTGAGAGCTGCCATGGACTTGGGTTTTTCCTAGCCAAGGTGTCGAGCAAGCCACTCGTCACGGATATTATGCTTAAAAGCTGCCTGGGCTTCGGCGTCCGGACAGTTGACTATTTGGTTCTTTTTAGTTAGGAACCGAGTCCGGAATTTCCTGGCTGACTCTCCGGGCTGTTGAGTAATGTGGCTCAGGTCATCAGCGTCCGGTGGTCGCACATATGTGCCTTGGAAGTTGTCGAGGAATGCGTGTTCCAGGTTTTCTCAACTGCCAATGGAATTTGCTGGCAGGCTGTTTAGCCAGTGCCGGGCTGGTCCTTTGAGCTTAAGGGGAAGATACTTGATGGCGTGTAGATCATCTCCGTTGGCCATGTGAATGTGGAGAAGGAAATCTTCGATCCATACTACGGGGTCTGTTGTGCCATCGTATGATTCGACGTTTATGGGTTTGAACCCTTCTAGGAATTCATGATCCATCACTTCGTCAGTGAAGCAGAGGGGGTGTGCAGCGCCTCTGTGTCGGGCTACATGGCTACGCAGTTCGAATTGGTCTGGGTTGTTGTGTTCGGCCCGGCCGGACTTGTTGATGATGTATCCGGCGTGACGGTCATCGTCGCGCGCTGGGGCGCGCCCCCGTGATCCGTAGATCGATCTTGGTTGTCCTGCTTTGTTTTCCAGAATATCTTGCAAGTCTTGCCTGTTGCCCCGGGCCGTAATGTATTGGCGTGGGGGTGCGGGCTGGTATTCGGGGTGATATCCCATTTTATCCCGGCCACGGGGTGGCCGGTCAGCCATTTGGCGCTCGAGTCTGTATTCCTCGGCTGCCAGGACTTTAGTCCATCTATCTGTGAGCAGGTCTTGATCAGCCTGGAGTTGTTGCTGCTGCTTCTTTAGGCTCCTCGCAGTGGCAATAAGCCGGCACTTGAAGCGCTCCTGCTCCACGGGATCCTCAGGCACGCCGAACTCGTCGTCGCCGAGGCTAATCTCGTCTTTGGAGTGGGGCATATAGTTGTCCTCCTCCGGATATCCGTCAGTCGCCTGTTCGTCTGGGCTGACCTGCTCATCTTCCTGTTCGGCCTGCTCGAAGGCGTACCGGATTGCTTTCATCTCCGGGTTCGGTGTTGCTGTGGCGGGGCTTGGAGCGGCGCCGACGACGCCCATGCTTTGCTTTTCTCCCTGAGGGGTTATCCTCCGTTGCCTCATCGCCATTGGTTTCTTTCGGAGTGTCCACCATGTATATATCGTATGAGGAGGTGGCCGTCCATCGCCCTATGAGCGGTGGCTCCTGTAATTCTCATGCATCGTCGTCCATACCGTCAATGTCTTCGGAGTCGAAGTCAAGCACGTCAGTTAAATCATTGATCGTGGCAATGAAGTGGGTGGTGGGTGGGCAGCGAATTCCTTCATCGCCCACTTCCCACTCAAGCCGGACATAGTTCGTCCCAGAGCCTCCTGACAAAGAGAGAGACTTTAATGAGTTCGGCATGTCGCCAAAGGGCGAGTGCTGGAAGATGTCCGTAGCGGTAAACTCCATTACCGAAGCCCAACCAGGCTCAGCTGGCTCGAGGGTGTGCGGACCGGAACCAACAACCGGATACGAGTCCGGGGGCCCGGGGTTACAGGCTTCCACAGAGGTGAGACTTGTGTTCGATTCCACCGCCGACGAGTGTGCGGCCTGCAGGGCGGGGTCCACCCCTCGTCCTTAGGCAACGCAACTTGCTCCGGATTTAGATCCGAGGCTACTGCAAGGGTGATATCCCGAGCTTTGTCCGACAGCAGGCCCAAGCCGTGCTCATCGTGACTGTTCGGTGCTCCTGGCGCAGGCCCAAATCCGTCGGAGATCAAGTCTTCACGAATATCCGCCGTGTAGTTCAAGTTTCTAAACCTGACCTAGTGGCCAGGGGCGTAGCTATCGATCTGCTCCAGATGGCCAAGCGAATTGGCCCGCAGTGCGAAGCCACCGAACACGAAGATCTGTCCGGGGAGAAAAGTCTCCCCCTGGACCGCGTTGTTTACGATTGAAGGCGCCATCAAGCCCTGCAGCAACGACACAGAGGAACTCTCAATGAAAGCACCAATGTCGGTGTCAAAACCGGCGGATCTCAGGTAGGGGGTCCCGATCTGTGCGTCTAGGCTGATGGTAACAGGAAGCAAGTGACACAATGTTAACCCAGGTTCAGGCCCTCTCGATGGAGGTAAAACCCTACTTCCTGCTTGATTAATATTGAAGATATGGGTAGTACAAGAGTAGATCTACCACGAGATCGTAGAGGCTAAACCCTAAGAGCTAGCATATGATGGCATGATTGTACTTGTGATCGACCTTCTAAGGACCAACATCTCCGGTTTGTATAGACACCGGAGAGGGCTAGGGTTTACATGGAGTCGGTTACAAGGAAGGAAACACAATATCCGGATCGCCAAGCTTGCCTTCCATGCAAAGGAGAGTCCCATCCGGACACGGGCCAAAGTCTTGAGTCTTGTATCTTCACGCTTCAATAGTCCGGACGATGTATATAGTCCGGCTGTCCGGATACCCCCTAATCCAGGACTCCCTCAGTGTCGACACGCGCTGAGGTTGGAGGTGGTGAGGTAGCATCATCTGCGTCATCCAAGGCTCTGGCATTCATAGTTGTTGTGGAGGAGGAGTACTCTGAATCTTGAAGAGACGGGGTTCGGCGTAAGTGGAGTCGAACTTGAATCTCTCAGTGAAGCCATCGTCTTGAAGATTAGCTTCAGCACTTAGCAATGTCAGACTCTTCCAGGACCTACGACAGGTTTCATGAGTGACAAAGGCATTCTTGGTGGCAAGATGGCGAATGTGATTGACATCCACCAAGAGGCTTTGCATTTGACGCTTCATCCAGTAGTGATGCTTGTCATGTTTTTTATACAAGGCCATGAGAAGCTCTCGGTCATTGAGCACAAGAGATCGCTTCCGAGGCCTTGGAGCAATGGTTCTTTCTGTGGCTTCAGTGCGTGCATGGAAAGTGTTGCCGGCCAGAGGGTAAACATGAGAAGCAACCTGAACACCTTCAACATGCTGGGAAAAGCTTTGACGATCTGCATTATGAAGATATAGTGCTTCCTTGGCAGGCTCTGGGTAAATGGCTTCAATAGACAAATCAACCTCTGGTAGAAATATGAGATGGTTACGAGCAGAGGGGTGATAGTCAATGGCAGAGTGATGCTTGATCAGACACATAATCCAAGGAGCATAGAATTTCAGACCAAAGATGTCAGACCCAGATGCAGCAAACTGGCGAATGAAGAAATCCTGAGTATTAAAGCTTTTGCCATTGAGAATATAGAAGACCAATGTCTTCATCGCACCTTCAAGCTTTGCTGAGGAGGAATGCCCTTTGATGGTCCATAGAGTTTGCCTAATGATATGATAGATAGTGCGGATCAGATACTCTAGGCCTTCAACAAGGAATTCCTTGGGATACTCAGCATCCTGGGGCAGTGGCTTCATCATACTTAGCATCTGGCTCATGTTGGGCTCTGGCTTCTGAAAGATTCTCTAAAATGCATCATGGTGAAGCTGACAACCAGGTTCGTACAGTTCGCCTGGAGTGGAAAGGCTGGTAAGCTCAATGAGATCAAGGGCTTTGGCTTCATGATGGACATTGCATGTCATCCACTCAAGGACCCATGTCGTTGTATCCCTGTTGTAGCCGCGAATGTGGAGGGTTGCATAGAATTGCAGGAGAAGCTCTTCATTCCAATGTTCCTTGTCAGTGACAAACTGCAGAAGGCCAGCATCGCGAAAGCAGTCAAGGGCTTCTTCTAGGCAGGGCAGACCAGCAATGGCTTCAGTGTCCAGACACATATGAGGAAATATGCGCTCCTGGTTGTATAGAATACAGGAGTAGTAGATGTGCTGCTGATAGCTCCAGAACCGATATGATGATATTCTTGGCTTGGAATATGGGTTCTTGGCAGTATCGAAGAAGGTGTTGTGTGCAATGAAGCTGTTGACATTGAATGAGCCTGGCACCGATGCAGTACTTGGGAACCTTGGCAGCCTTGGTTTTGGCTTCTGAACCTGAGGCATGTGCTCCACATGATAGTCAAACTGAGGTCCAGGAGCAGGCGGAGGAACCAGAATTGGCCATCTGATAGGAACAAGCTCGTCTTGGTAGAATGCATGCTCAATGGTGTGGGGCCTTGGAGGAGGAACAGGAGCAGTGGCATCAGCAGAGGCGTCAGGCTGCACATTCGTTGCAGGAGCATCAGTGGCTTCAAGCACAGTGTTCATTGTAGGCACCACATTGTCTTCAGCCATGACAACGTCATTGGCTTCAGTAGTGTTGTTGGTGGCCGCCGCAGGATTCTCAACCTCCACTCGAGTAGATGAAGGGTCGGGCATAGACACATTCTCCTCGAGAACAACTTCTTGGGTGGTAGGGGGAGTAGCAACATACTCTTCTTCTTGTCTTTCTTCGGTTGATACAGCCGGATTGTCTTCAACAACATTGGTTTCGGACAAGGGAACCGTCACAGAAGGATTATCTTCAGAGAACACTTGACGTGCCACTGAGCTGGACTGGTTTGAGTCTTCTTCTATGATGGTAGTCATGGAGACATATGGCCTGGGACCTTTGCAAAGCCGTTGAAATACGGGCGACGCCTTTGGTGAGGGTGTGGTCTCCATGTAATTATCATCATTCACCAACGGACTGGTGACTTGTGCTGGTGGAGGACGGGGTGTACTTGGTGGATCTTGACTTGGAGTTGCTGATTGGGGGCGATTAGCCCACGAGGCATCTTGACAGATTGGCGTCAAAGGACGACCAATACTGATGAGCCCGTTGTTCGTGAGAACAGGAGATGATACCGTTGGGCGCTCAATCTAAGGAAGGACTTCATCATCTTCTACATTGTCTTGAGGACCAATGTCTTCAGTCGCGATGGGGTCAACGACTGGAACTCCTTAGGCCAGAGGAGCCTTTGTGGAAGCAGACTCATGGACTATCAACCGACGCTCTTGATTTTCAGGGTCTGGGTGAGCAAAAGCAATGGGTTCAACTACAAGGGGCTCTGTGGGAGCAGCCCAATCTCTCTTCTTGGTTTTTCTCTTTTTGGGTGGTGGTGCATCATCAGCAGTGCACTTGATTTTTCGCTTTCTGGCTTCGGCTTCAGCTGCCTTTGTTTTCTGCTGATCTGAAGACACAGTGGGGACCTTAGGCTTCGTGCCTGTCATGCTGGCAGGGAAGACAATGTGAGGTTCTTCCCGTCGTGGAGCTTCAGTCAGGGCCACAGTATGATTCTTCTTCTGTTTGGCAGCCATCTTGGGGTCAATGCCAGGACACCCAAGAGCCTTGCGCTTTTCAGCTTCGTTGTAAGCCTGAACACACTTGGCCGCAAGATTTTTCATGCGCTCTCTTGAGCCTTTCGCTTCCTCACGTTTCTTGTGAAATGCCTCCTTGAGGTCATTCGGCATCACCTTGAATTTCTGAACATCAGCCACACTAAGCTTGGCCACATGCTTCTTGAACTGCTCTCTCTCAAAATCAATCTTGTGCTTCAATTCAACAATTCGTTGAGCCAAAGCAAGCTCAGGAGCAATTGCGCCTTGAAAGGAGACGCTGATGCCAATGGGGAGTTGAAGATCATCAAAACTGAGATCTTGATTGTCGAACCACTCATCAATGAAATTGTGCAAGATATTCACGTCAAAGAGGGATAGATCATTGAAGATCTCCGCCTCTTGCTTGCTCTTAATCAGCTGCTCAAGAGCATCATTGCCAAGTTCTTCATCTGAAGACAGATCAATGGCTTCAGTTTCGTTCCTCAGAACGGCAGCTGGTGTCAGTGCTTGACTGGATCTCTGAACAGTTTTCTTCGGTGGCTTCTCGTGCTTCTTGGAGATGCGAGAGAGATCTTCAGAGGTGTTACAGGGAGCAAGAGGGGCAGTTACCAATGGCTTCACTTGAGAAGCTTTTGGAGCAGCAGATGATTTTGAAGCTTTAGCCTTCTTTTGCTTCTGCGGCTTTGGAGTGGGAGCTGGAGCCTCGTTAGTGTCAGCACCATCATTAGAATGATCCACTTTGGCACCTTGGATAGCAATGTGTGTGATGAGGCCTACAAGGTTGTAGAAGGGGCCGATCCTGTTCTCATTGGCTTCACGGGTGCCATCTTCCCGAGGTGAAGAAGGACCAGGGTTGAAGTCAAGTCCTAGAGCCTTCTTGTTCTTCGCAGCTGAGTATTTGGCGAACCGGTAGTTGCGCTTGAACATATGGTCTTCACGGCACCACAGCAGAGAAGAAGGGTCAGCGTTCTCTGGCTGCGGTCCGCGAATCATGCATGGATAGAATTCTCGTTGAATGGCTTCAGGAAGGGACTGGGGTTGAAGATTTTTGTACACAATATCTCCCCAGGGTCCTTTGACGGCATTCTTCTCTGCATATTCTTCAGTGATGAAGCGGTATTTGAACCATTCCTCCGCCCAATATCTTAAAATCCACTGGATTCGATTCTTGTGACCTGTGTAGGTTTCCTCAGGGTCTATTTTGTACAGCTCGTACAAATCTAGAGGCAAATCCTTGGAAGTGTTCCCACAGCGCTATCCGCCTCCCTTTCTTGCTGACTTCTCAGAGGCCATGAAGCTTAATCTGAAGGGCTTCAGTACTTGCAAGGGCTTCAGACGGCTGGTTAGACAAGAACTGGCTTCAGGTAAATTGATGTGACTCTATAAGAATTCTGCAAACGAATGCAGACTATGAGAACCAAGGGATTCTCCCATGGACATGTACCTGTGACAGCATTAGAGGTGCGAGGGAAGGGGAAGAGGTCATATGCATTCTCAAAAGATTTTGAAGATAAATCAGTTTGAAGACATTGACCTCATAACGCGAAGACATTCACTTATTTGATGAGAGTTGGTTCCAGAGTTGTACAAATCCAAGAATAAGTACAAGTGAGGAATCTAACTTTTAAAGAAGCATAAGTGAATAGACTAGGCAGAGTATGAGATGCAGAAAGAGATAGATTCAACTTGGAGATCTAGAAACCACTTTTGGTAAAGAAGGATGAATCTATCAGATCGAAAAGACGGCAAAAAGTGAATTTTAATTACCACACGACGAACTGCTAGACGGAGCTAAGTTGGAGGCCAAGCAGTTCGATCTTCCGTGCCCTAACTTGGCGACGGAAGACACCTATGGCGACGGCGGAGAAGACGAGGTCCACAGCTGGCGTGAGGACGGCGTGGAAGAAGTCACGGCAGCTAAGCGCTTCGTCGTCAGCATCGTCGAGAGCTAGGAGAGGCGCTAGGGTTTGCGAGAGGTGGCGAGGAGGAAGAAGAATTTTTGACCGAGACGTGATGGGTATTTATAAGGAAAGAGACGACACAACGCAATTACGCAGGTGCCCCTGGCAGTTCACATCTGACAGACACGTGGCAAGCATGCAACACCTTGGGAGTTGCTCCATGTTCCCACGCACGCCTGGATTGTCGGGGTGGTCGTTCCGAATTCTCCGGGTTTCAGGCAAAAAGGATATAGCATTAAAGACAGATATAAATGTTTGTCAGATTGACTTTAGCTGGCAAGGTCTCAATGAAGACAATCGACAGTTTTCAATAGAATGCATATGATTTGGACAGATAGAGTTGAGGTAGAAGCATAGATAGGTTAGGGTCCGATCACATTCACTTAGTTCAAGAGATTCAACACGAAGCCATAGCTATAAGTGAATGTTGTAGAGGACAGAACACAAATATATATATATATATATATATATATATATATATATATATATATATATAGGACAACACTATTCTAATCCTGGGATTAGAATAGTTATTTGGATCACAGCCAGCCCTATATAGGGGCGATCACACGTTCCTGAGATCGTGAAACCCACCGGACTGATTAATAAAAAAACACCACACCCCACACCCCACCCGCTGCCCTGATCCCTGCCTCCTCCCTCGATCCACTCCCCGCCGAATGACAGATCTCGCCGCCACCTCCTCCCCAAACCACCGTTGGGGCCGCATCCTCCCCAGACCACCACCGGGGCCGCCTCCTTCCCCAGCCGCAACCTCTACTCCCCTGAGCCCCTCATCCCGCCGCCGTCCTCTGATCCCGCCGCCACGCGCCTTCCCCTGAACCCCACGCCGCGCGTGCCCTCCCAGGAATGCCCCATCACCACGAGCCCTCCCGGGAACCCCCGCCGCTGCGCACCCTCCCCAGAACCACTGCCCTCCTCAAATCCCGCGGCCAGTGCCGTCGCCCTCCCCGGATCACCCAGCCACCTCCCTCCCTGGTCGCACCGCCACCACTCTTTCCCTCCCCAAATACCACCGCAACCACCATCTCTGGCCTATCCTGCATCGCGCCCATGCTCCTCTACCTCCGGGCGCGGCTCTGCGCCGCAACCATCGCCGTTGACGAACCCCGACAACCATTAGCCTGGGCGCCCTCCCTCCCGCCCGCTCGCTCCGACGTGGATCCGGTCAACCCCGCAACGGTGAGCCTCCTCTTCTCCTTCTCTACCTCCGGCGTCCCACCCCTTCCCCCACCTCCCCGACCTTCTCTGGTTGCCTGGACAAGACTGCCCTTGCCATTGGGCGCGACCAGTGCATGTACTTTGCCCACGACCAAGCCACTGTGCTCATCTTCAGTTTTGCGTTGCCCAGTTGCATAACAGCAGCGGTATGTTGATGTTCAGAGCACATGTTCTGTTGAAAAGTTTCCCATTTTGCCTAATTATATTGCAATCCTGCAAGTCTATGAGCCATGCTCTGTACTATGAACATATACTGATAATGCAAGTTATTTGGTGCACTGTCAAGGTTCAGGAAAGGATGCAGGCTTCCACACGATGCCTGAAAAATGCCACTTTCCAAATCTCGTCTCCGTCCGAGCGTGAAGCCGCTGCTACCCGTCAGTGCTTGGTGCACCAGGAGAAGTTCGTCACCTCACTCGCGAGCAGTCCATCTATCGCCTCTCATGCAAGCACTCCATCACCTCACACAGTGTCCGTTCGACAGAGTTTGTCCTTTTGAAGAAGCAGAAAATGGAGTTTGAAGCGGCCGCGGGCGGGTGGTGATGTGGTTGCAGAATTAGAAACGCTGGTGTGAACTCGTCCATCCGGTGCTAGTATACCAGTATGATTTGGAGGCGAAGAATTTGTTGTCTCTTACCATGCATCTGTGTAGCTATGGAAACTTGGCTTCCTGTAAAATTTTAACATATATCGCTAGCACTTTGTTCCCCAAGTGTGTTTGCATTAATGCGTGAGAGGAAACTATTCTGGGTAAGTATTCGCCTGCGATTTTCCTATGCTTTGCATTGCTATGTGCTCCGACATAGTTTGAAAATGTAGTTTTAGAGTCCAATATGGCTCCAGGTTGAAATGTAGTTTTGGATTCGCCCAAATCTAGTGCTCGTCACGCCGTCACCTGGACGGATCGCCCGCGTCCCCCGGCACGGCTCACGCGCTTCACCTGGATCCTGCTCGAGCACGTCGTGTGCGTCAAAGGCGGCTGGATTCCCGTGTCACCGATCCACCTTCTCTGTTTAGCGAGCACAATGAGCGGATGATCCACCTCAACATGACAGCTCAGCCAGTTGCGGAAGAGATGGTTTTACACATTAGATATGACGGCCAGAAATGTTTAGATCACGAAAATGGACGGTCAGAAACACAAATCGCTGATTGAGCTCGCTTTAGGCTCGGTTTTACTGTCCTTAATAAATGCATAACACTTCTTGTCCGCTTATACATGATTGTGTAGTCCAATGCATAACATGGTTCTAAAAAAACTAGAGGTTTAAATTGAAATAACAAAGAAGTTCAATATTTATTACAATATCAAGAAGGTCAAAAAATTGAAAAAACGAGCAGTTCAGAAAGTTTAAAAACACATTTTCCTTCTTTTAAAAATAAGCCTAGAAGTTCAAATTTAAAGAAGTGAACGGTTCAATATTTATTACATAACTAGGACTTTTCCCGTTACTAATGAATAACACCAAGAAGTCCAAAATTAAAAAAAATATGAAGTTGTTTAATGTTTATAAAAACTCAGATTTTCCCCAATGCTAAAGATTAAAACCAAGAAGTTCAATTACGAAAAATGGAGTAGTTCAATGTATATAAAAAAAACTCAGGTTCTCACGTTACTAGAGAATAAAATCAAGATGTTCAATTTGAAAAAGTGGAGCAGTTTGATATCTATTTAAATAAACAGAATTTTCCAGTTAGTAAATAATAAACCAATAAGTTCAATTTGAAATAACAAAGAAGTTTGATGTTCTAAAACCTCCAATTTTCACATTTCTAAAAATACACAATGATGTTCAAATAAAAAAGGTAGAACAGTTCAATGTCTATAAAAAACTCAAATATTTTCGCGTAACCGATAGAAGCTGCCAGAAGTTCACGTACTACACAGAGTGCATTTTATATTAAAAAAAGAATGAAAAAGCAAAGGCTAAAATTTTTGTTGCTAGAAGTTCAAGTGCTCGACCCGAGAAAGTTCAAAAATTCTCGTGGGAGAGGTTGAACGAAAATACGTGACAGAAGTTCAAGGTGAAAACAGCGGGAAGTTCAACTACTACATGGAATGCGTTTCAGATAAGAATATAAGCATACAAAACTAAAAGCTTCAAAGGTTTTTTGCAAGAAGTTCATGTGCTCCTCCCGGTGGAGTTCCAGATCTCTAGCGCGAGACGTCCAATCTTCAATTACATGTTAAAAACAAGGAAAAATGATGTTGTTTTTGCCATTTTAATACTACTCTCAAACGATAACGAATTTGTAACGGTTGTCTTGATGAAAAATTTAGTTGCTCGAAGTTCAAGTGACCTTCCCGAGAAAGTTCAAAAAAGGATTTTCCCCATTATTACCAAATAAATTTAAGAAGTTCAAATTTATAAAATGGTGAAGTTCGATGTCTATGAAAAATGCAGTTTTTTCTCATAATTTTTCCCGTTACTAATGAAAAAACCAAGAAGTTCAGTTCGAAAATATCCAAGAGGTTGTACGATGTTTGTTACAAAATTAGGATAATTTTTTTCCATTACAAATGAATAACACCAAGAAGTCCAAATTGAAAAAGTCAAGAAGTTCAATTTTAAAAAATACAATAGTTCAATGTATATGAAAACTCAGATTTCCTCGATACTAAATAATAAACCAAGAAGTTCAATTTCAAAAAATGGAGCAGTTCAATATTTATCAGAAAAAACTAAAATTTCCCATTGCTAACGAATAAACCAAGGAGTCCAGTTTGAAATAAGGAATAAGGTCTATAATGTTTATTACAAAACTAAGATTTTTTCCATATAAAAATCAAATACAATTCTTTACTCAAAATATAAAAAGGTGAAGTTCAAACTGAAATAATAGAGAAGTTTTGGAGTTTATTAAAACCTAGGATTTACCTGTTCAAAAAAATAAAATAAAACGTCATTTTCTGCACTTTTAAAAACAACTCATAAACGAAAACAATGCTTGCTAGAAGTTCAAGTGCTCGGCGAGGAAAAGTTCAAAAAATTCTTGTGAGAGAGGTTCACCGTGTATTTAGATGTCCAAAATACATAAAAAATATGTTGTTTTTGTGTTTTAAAACAATTTTCTCAAACCAGAGAGAAGTTCAGAGTGATAAAAACCGGAAGTTCACGTACTACATGGTGTGTATTTCATATAACAAAAATAAAGTGAAACAGAGTGAAGTTCAAACAGACATGCCCCAGAAGTTCAACTACTTCACGCAGTGCATTTCCGTTCGCGGTGAACGCAGAAATCATGATCTCGCCATTTTTTAATTTGCTTCAAGACGGCAAGAATATTATTTGTGTAAGTTCAAGTCCTCAGTCGAAGAAAGTTAAAAAATTTATTGTGAGAGACGTTTGTACAAAAGGAATATCATTTGTGTAACACTGACGAATGGATGAGAAAATTACAAACAAAAATACGTCACAGAAGTTCAACGTGAAAACAGCAGGAAATTCAACTACTATGCTAAATGAATTTCAGATGAAAAACTTTTAAAACCGTCGCGAGTATGAAAAAATGATCAATACGGGAAAGTTGCGTGTTTATAGCAACTTTCCATCGATATATCACGTGCTCAATTCCGGTGAGTGGACGGAGAGCTACAAGCAAAAAAAAGGATGTGAAAAACAGAGTGAAGTTCAAGCAGAACTGCCACAGAAGTTCAAGTACTTCACGCGATGCAATTTCGACGAATCTATTTCGCGATAAAGGCAGAACGAGTGATCTCGTCGTTTCTGATATTACTTGAAAATGGCTGGTATTCAAAGAAAACCATCAACATAAAAGAGTTTTGCATTTTTTGTAGCTCTTCAACAGTATATTATTTGCCCCATTCCGATGAAGTTTGTAGAAATTACGACGAAAATACGTTTTTAGCCATTTTCAAAATCAACGTAAAACCATAATGAATTTGGAGAAACAATATATACCAAAAAGTTTCGCATTTGTTCAGGCTTTCCAACGCCATATCATTTTCTACATTCGGACGTATGATTAAAAAAATAGATCGGAAATACAAACTTGGTAGAACTTGTACCATTTTCTAAATTACTCTTAAACCATTCAAAACTAGAAAAACTTTCAACATGAGAAAAAAGCGCATTTTCATAAGCTTTCCAACGCCATATCAGTTGTCTCAATTGGATTAGGCGTTTAGAAATGGCATCGAAAATACGAACTCGGTTGTTTGGTTTGCGAAATTTTACGAGTTTCCACATTACTCTTTAACCATGGGGAATTAGAAAAAACTTTCAGCATGTAGAAGGAGTGATTTTACAGCAGCTTTCCAACGCCATATTATTTGCCTCATTCCGATAAACGGTTTAGAAATGCGATCGAAAATATGATTCACGTTTTTTGTATGAAGAAAAAATGGTTTTCAAAATTGCTCTTAAACCACTTAAATTTTGCCAAAATTTGAAGTTGGGTCATGATACTGGTGTCCATAGCTTTCCAATGGTATATCGCAAGCCTCATTTGGGCAATATTGACGGAAGTTCAACCTAGCACTAGGGGAAGTTCAGGTCGAACAACTCAGGCAGTAAAATTGCAAAAAAGCAATTTCATCACGACCCCGAGAGCAAAATCCGCCAGCGAGCGAGATTTCTATTTAAAACCAGTATTCAGTTGCTAAAAAACTTTTCTAGATTACAGTAACATCATATAGAACACTACTAACCAAAATAATTCGCGGAGGAAGCCACGGTTGCAAAGATAGCCCGAAGGTCGGGTTTGTATAGAGGGAAGTTCAGGCGCGTGTACAAAACAAAAATACGTCACAGAAGTTCAATGTGAAAATAGCATGAAGTTCAACTACTATGCTGAATGAATTTCAGATGAAAAACTTTTAAAATCATTGCGAGTATGAAAAAATGGTCAACACGGGAAAGTTGCGTGTTTACAGCAGCTTTCCATCGGTATATCACTTGCTCAATTTCGGTGAGTGGATGGAGAGCTAGGAGAAGTGGATAGAGATATACGAGAAAAAAAGCACGTGAAAAACAGAGTGAAGTTCAAGTACACCTGCCGAGAAGTCCAGGTTCTTCACGCGGTGCATTTTCAAAGAATCAGTTTCGCGATAAAGGCAGAACGAATGATCTCGCCATTTTCGCAATTACTCGAAAACGGCTAGGAATCAGAGAAAACCATCAAGATGAAAAAGTTTCGCATTTTCTGTATCTTTTCAGCGGTAAATTATTAGCCCCATTCCGATAAAGTATGTAGAAATTATGCCAAAAATACGTTTTTATTTATTTTCCAATTTGACTTAAAACTGTAAGGAATTAGGAGAAATAATATATAGAAAAAGTTTCGCATTTGCTCAAGCTTTCCAACTCCGTATCATTTGTTGCATTTAGACGTACGGTTAAAAAATTAGCTCGAAAATACGAACTCGGTGGAACTTGCCCCGTTTTCTGAATTACTTTTAAACCTTTCCAAATTCGAAAAAACTTTTAACATGAAAAAGTAGAGCATTTTCACAAGCTTTCCAATGCCATATCATTTGCCTCAAATGGATTAGCCGTTTAGAAATTACATTGAAAATACAAACTCGTCTTTTCGGTTTGTGAAATTTTACGATTTTCAAAATTACTATTTATCCATAGGGATTTAGAGAAAACTTTCAACATGTCTAAGCAGCGGTTTTGCAGCAGCTTTCCAACGCTATATTATTTACCTCATTCTGATAAACGGTTTAGAAATGCGATCGAAAATGTGATTCAGGTTTTTTGTATGAAGAAAAAACGGTTTTCAACTGCTCTTAAACGACTTATATTTTGCCAAAAATTTAACTTGGATCATGATATTGGTGTCCATAGCTTTCCAACGGTATATCGCAAGCCCCATTTGGACACTTTTTAGCTGAAGTTCAACCTAGTACTCGGGGAAGGTCAAGCGCGTTACTCGGGAAGTTCATGTTGTGATCAGAATATTATTCAGATCCCGTGATCAGAATAGTGTTTATATATATATATATATATATATATATATATATATATATATAGCTAGTATAAGGCTAAATCAACCAATTGAAGATAAACTTGAATATAAGCCAAGGATGAATATGAATCCGATATTTAGACTATGCAAACATAACGCCAAAAGAAACACTTCAAACAAAAGTTTGGTGGTGGTGTTACCCACCATATAGGAAGTATTAGACCCAGACACGGCGCACAATTATCGTGGCGCTTCGAAGTCAAATTCCGCGTTAATGTATTCACACTTAGAGTGTATGTCTTTATTGATCGAAGATATACATTACTTCGTGTGTTGCACATCTAAGTCACCAAAATGCATAAGTGTTAGGATGTGTGCCTAATCACAGGACATTTGAGGATTCCAAGATATTTAGCTCACATCGCAACTTGCAAAACCTTTTCTCATCCAAGGGCTTTGTGAAGATATCAGCCAACTGCTCTTCTGTCTTGACGTGAATGATATCAATATCTTCCTTCATAACATGATCTCTGAGAAAGTGATGACGAATTTCAATGTGCTTTGTCTTCGAGTGCTGAACTGGGTTGTTGGCAATCTTGATGGCACTCTCACTGTCGCAGTAGAGAGGCACATTCTTCAGATGGATACCATAGTCCTTGAGAGTTTGCTTCATCCAGAGAAGCTAAGCACAGCAAGATCCAGTAGCAATGTATTCAGATTCATCAGTGGAGAGGGATACACAATTCTGCTTCTTTGAAGACCAACAGACAAGAGATCGTCCTAGAAAGTGACATGTGCCTGATGTGGACTTGCGATCAACCTTGTCACCAGCATAATCAGCATCTGAGAATCCGACTAGATCAAACTCTGAGCCCTTTGGATACCATAATACTAGTGTTGGGGTGTAAGCAAATATCGAAGAATTCGCTTCACAGCTAAGTGATGCGATTCCTTTGGTGCCGCTTGGAACCGGGCACACATGCAAACACTAAGCATTATATCTGGCCTAGATGCACATAAGTAAAGCAAAGAACCAATCATGGAGCGATATACCTTTTGATCGAACTCTTTACCATTGTCGTCGGGACCCAGATGACTTTTGGTTGGCATTGGCGTCGTGTATCCTTTGCAGTCTTGCATTCCAAACTTCTTCAGGCAGTCTTTGAGGTATTTTTCTTGAGATATGAAGATGTCGTTACGTTGTTGACGGATTTGGAGACCCAGGAAGAACTTCAGCTCGCCCATCATGGACATTTTATATTGCTCTTGCATCATGTGACCAAATTCATCACTGTATTTCTTGTTGGTGCAGCCGAAGATAATGTCATCCACATAGATTTGGCACACAAATAGTTCACCATCATATGTCTTCGTGAAGAGTGTAGGATCTAGTGAACCAGGTTTGAAGCCTTTGCTCTTCAGGAAGTCTTTGAGCATATCATACCAAGCACGAGGGGCTTGTTTGAGGCCATACAGTGCCTTGTTGAGCTTGTATACCATATCAGGATGTTTTGGATCTTCAAATCCAGGAGGTTGTGCGACATATACTTCTTCTTCTATCTTTCCATTGAGAAAGGCGCTCTTCACATCCATTTGGTACAGAAGGATGTTGTGATGATTTGCATAGGCTAGCAGTATGCGAATGGCTTCAAGTCTTGCTACCGGAGCAAATGTTTCATCGAAGTCAATTCCTTCCACTTGAGTGTAACCTTGTGCAACGAGACGAGCCTTGTTTCTGACCACTTGTCCATGCTCATCTTGCTTGTTGCGATATATCCATTTGGTGCCAATGATATTGTGCTTCCGAGGATCAGGACGCTTGACCAATTCCCACACATTATTCAGCTCAAACTGTTGAAGCTCTTCTTGCATAGCTTGAATCCATTCAGGTTCCATGAAGGCTTCATCAACTTTCTTGGGTTCAGAGATTGAGACAAATGCAAAATGCCCACAGAAGTTGGTTAGCTGTGTTGCTCTTTGAGTTGCTTTTGAACGAGTGAGTGGACCAGGTGCATTTAAGCTGTCAATTATCTTATCAATCTAAACTTCATTTGCAACACGAGGATGAGCAGGACGAAGATTTTGCTCTTGCTGATCAATGTCACTATTTGGGGGATTGTCTTCAGGCTGAGCATTGTCTTCTGGTTGATTAGGTGCAGGAATGACAAGCTCCTCTTCAGTTTGATTCTCAAAAGGTATGATATCTCCAATTCCCATCTGCTTGATAGATTCACTTGGAGGTACTTCATCTAGCACATTTGGCAGGCGCTCTCTTTGCGAGTCGTTAGTCTCATCGAACTGCACATCCACAGTTTCAACAACTTTATAGTGAAAGAGGTTGAAGACTCTGTAGGAGTGCGAATCCTTTCCATAACCAAGCATAAAACCTTCATGTGCTTTCGGTGCAAATTTTGAAGTGTGATGTGGATCCTTGATCCAGCACCTAACACCAAATACTCTGAAGTAGCTTACATTTGGCTTCTTACCAGTTAGGAGCTCATAGGATGTTTTCTTCAGAAGCTTGTGAAGATAGACACAGTTGATGATGTGGCAAGCAGTGTCAATGGCTTCAGGTCAGAACTTCCGTGGAGTCTTGTACTCATCAAGCATCATTCGGGCCATCTCAATGAGAGTTCTGTTCTTGCGCTCGGTGATGCCATTCTGTTGATGTGTATAAGGAGCAGAGAACTCATGAGTGCTACCAAGTGTATCTAGGTAGAGGTCTAGGCCAGTGTTCTTGAACTCAGTGTCGTTGTCGCTTCTGATGTGCTTGATCTTGACGCCATAGTTTGTCATGGCACGATTGGCAAAGCATCTGAAGACATCCTGCACTTCAGTCTTGTAGAGGATTATATGCACCCAAGTATATCTAGAGTAATCATCAACAATGACGAAGCCATAGAGGCAAGCAGTAGCAATGAGAGTAGAGTAGTGAGTAGGGCCGAATAGGTCCATGTGAAGCAGCTCGAAGGGTTGAGATGTAGTCATGATTGTCTTCGAGGGATGCTTGGCCCTAGTCATCTTTCCAGCTTCGCAGGCGCCACACAGATGGTCCTTCTTGAACTTGACGCCTTTGATGCCCACGACATGCTTCTTCTTCGCGAGAGTGTGCAAGTTCTTCATGCCAGCACATCCTAGCCCTCGATGCCAGAGCCAGCATTCTAAAGCCTTTGCTAGAAGACATACGTCCATCTGTGGTCCTGCTGAGAAATCTACCATATATAGATCGTCTTTCTGATACCCTTCAAAGACTAGATACTTGTCAGATTCCATTAGTACAAGGCATCGATATTTTCCAAATAGAACAATCATGTTTAAGTCACAAAGCATTGAGACAGACATTAAGTTGAAACCAAGGGATTCAACAAGCATCACTTTATCCATGTGTTGATCCCTTGATATAGAAACTCTGCCTAGACCCAATACCTTGCTTTTACCAGTGTCAGCAAATGTGATGTGACTTTTGTCTGATGGACGTAGCGTTGAATCCATTAGAAGACTTCGATCGCCCGTCATGTGGTTAGTGCATCCACTGTCCATAATCCATTCTAAAGTACGAGGTGTCATAGCCTACTGTGCAATTTGGGGGATATGCTTCACCAAGCGAGTTGTGAAGCATAAACATTTGACAAACAAGTGGAACATGAAAATTTAGATCTTGGTTAGGATAGATAGGGTGAGTATCAAGGAATCCTGGAACGAAGTACATAGTAAGACCATTTGGGCATTTTATCTTGCTCCCCACAAGATGTTTAAGGTCCCCAGCATTAGTTTTGGATGCCTTTGATTTCCGGCTGGAGACCTTTCCCTGCAAAAGAGAGTTAAGTTTTCTTAACCACCCACATTTTCAGGGGTGGCTTAGAAGCAATGAGTCTAAGTGCAGCATCTGAGAACTTCAGCTTTGAAGCCCTAGTAAATAGCCTTGCAGGAGGTGAATAATACTCATAGGAATAAGCAAAAAAATTCTTTGTTTTGTGAACATAGCGGTTTGAGGAAACACGCTCATATTCATGGGTCTGAGTATGATTTCCCTGCAAAACATTGACGTTAGGGTGACTCTGATGAGTCCTCGGTCTATATGAAGCTTTTGGACCATATGAAGCCTTTGGTATGGGATTTGTCTTCTTCACAGGTGGTGTCATGATGACATTCACTGGAAGATTCTCAAGACAACTTTTGGAAACCCATGTCTTCTTCATAGGTGGCCCATTCCTGCAGTTAGTACCAATATACCTGGCAAACACTTCACCATTCTGATTCTTAAACAGTTTATAGTTTGCATCAAAGGATTCATCAATGATAATGGGGTTAGCACAAGTGAAACCAGATAAGGTGGATGGATCAACTGAAGGTTCCTTTGCAGCAACCCATGTGGTTTTGGGGTACTGCTCAGGCTTCCAATATGACCCATCAACATTCATTTTCCTCTCAAACCCAACACCCTCTTTCCTAGGGTTTCGGTTCAGAATATGCTTTTTGAGGACATCACATAATGTCTGATGCCCTTTGAGACTTTTGTACATCCCTATCTCAAGCAGTGTCTTCAACCTAGCATTCTCATCAGCAATAGTAGTGGTATCCTCAGCAGAGGGGTTAGTTTCCACATCAACAATTGAAGATATTGCAATAGTAGCAGCAGTAGAGCATTCAGCAACAGAAGCAGCTTTATCACGCTCAATGCATTTTAGGCATGGTGGTTCAAATCCTTCTTGAATGAGACTGATCTGTTGGGCGTGAAGTGACTCATTCTCCTTTTGAAGATCTTCATGATCCGATCTCAATTTCTGAAGTTCCTGCTTCCTTTGAAGATAATCATAGGAAAGATTTTCATGAGAAGTTGTGAGCGATTCATGTCAACCTTCAAGTTCCTGGTACTTAATATGAAGATTTTTTATGTCTTCAATTAAGGACTGAAACTTGGTCATTTCTGCGTCCAACAAGTCATCGCTTTTGTCTAACAGTTTTTGAGTATGTTCCATAGCTTTCTGTTGTTCAGTTGCAATTTTAGCAAGTGTTTTGTAACTAGGTTTGGATTCACCATCAGAGTCATCTTCACTTGATGTTTGAAAGTAAGCATCGCGTGATTTTACCTTGGCACCACGTGCCATGAAGCAGTAGGTGGGAGGCGAGTCGTCCTTGTCATTATCATCAGCGTTGGTGACGGAGTCATTGTCTTCGGTGTTGAAGATGGACTTGGCAACATAGGCTGTAGCCAGAGCTAGACTCGCAACACCAGAGTCCGACTCCTCCTCAGATTCCACCTCCGCCTCCTTAGAAGCTGACTCCTCCTCTGAATCCATTTCCTTGCCAACAAACACACAGCCTTTGCCAGATGAGCTCCTCTTGTGTGACGAAGACTTGGAAGAAGACTTTGAGGATTTCCTCTTCTTCTTGTCATCAGAATCATATTCTTTGCTCTTCTTCTTCTTCTTCTCATTGTCCCACTGTGGACACTCAGAGATGTAATGACCAGGTTTCTTGCACTTGTGACAGGTTCTCTTCTTGTGATCATAGGCAGAAGCTTCATCATTCCTTGAGCTGGATCGTGAAGACTTTCTGAAGCCTTTCTTCTTGGTGAATTTCTGGAACTTCTTCACAAGCATAGCAAGCTCCTTTCCAATGTCTTCAGGATCACCAGAACTGCAGTCAGATTCTTCTTCAGATGAGGAAGCAGCATCCTTTGCCTTCAACGCTCGAGTTCGGCCATAGTTGGGGCCATAGATATCTCGTTTCTCGGATAGCTGGTACTCATGTGTGTTGAGCCTCTCAAGTATGTCATACGGATCGAGAGTCTTGAAATCAGGGCGTTCTTGTATCATCAGGGCTAAGGTGTCAAATGAGCTGTCAAGAGATCTCAGTAGTGTCTTCACTATCTCATGCTTTGTGATCTCAGTGGCGCCGAGTGCTTGGAGCTTGTTTGTGATATCAGTGAGGCGATCAAATGTGAGTTGGACATTCTCGTTGTTGTGTCTCTTGAAGCGGTTGAAGAGGTTGCGGAGAGTACTGATACGTTGATCTCGCTGAGTTGAGACGCCTTCATTGACCTTGGAGAGCCAGTCCCAGACTAGCTTCAATGTTTCCAGAGCACTCACACAACCATACTGTCCTTTGCTAAGTGACCGCAGATGATGTTCTTAGCAGTAGAGTCCAGTTGAATGAACTTCTTGACATCAGCAGGGGTGACACCTTCACCAGTCTTGGGAACGCCGTTCTTGACGACATACCATAGATTGACATCAATGACTTCAAGATGCATGCGCATCCAATTCTTCCAGTAGGGATATTCAGTGCCATTGAAGATGGGGCACGCAGCGAAGACTTTGATTATCCCTGCAGTCGACATAGCTAAACTCCAGGTGGTTAAACTGAATCACACAGAACAAGGGAGTACCTTGCTCTGATACCAATTGAAAGGGGCTACTTATTGACTAGAGGGGGGTGAATACGTGATTTTTATGGAAGTCTTCAAAACGTGGGAGTTTTGAAGACAAACGATATAAACAATACTATTCGATTGCAGCGGAAGGTAGACTACACTAGACAAGCCATAGTCAAGTATTCAATGAAGTGAAAGCTCGAAGACTAATAGCAACTAGGTAGTGAAGATCGGGACGGAAGATAGTATGAAGCCAATCAGAACAGGTAGTCATATAGTGAAGTCAAACAGATAATGCAAGCAGGCAATGACTTCACGAAGACAAGCTGTAAGTAAAGAGAAGTAAGAGATAGAACCAGTGGCTTCAGAAGGATAGGGATTTGTTCGACCAGTTCCAGTTGCTGTGACAACTGTACGTCTGGTTGGGGAGGCTGAGATTCAACTCAGAAGACCGCGTCTTCACCTTATTCCCCTTAAGCTAAGGACACTTAATCCCCGCCCAATCACTCTGGTAAGTCTTCAAAGTAGACTTCTGAACCTTCACAGACTTTGTTCACCGGCAATCCACAATGGCTCTTGGATGCTCAGAATACGACACCTAACCGACTGGAGGATTCACAGTCCTCAAGTGTAACAAGTCTTCAGATCACGCGGACAGAAAGACTTCAGTGATGCCAAACTCTCTTTGGGCTCTGGGTGGTTTGGGATTTGTCCTTGCAAGGATTCTCTCTCGAAAGCTTCGGCGATGGGTTGCTCTCAAACGACAAAAGCCGTATACTAACTCTGAGCAGCCACCAATTTATGGTGTAGGGGGTGGGCTATTTATAGCCACTGGGCAACCCGACCTGATTTGTCTGAAATGACCCTTGGTCACTAAGGAACTGACACGTGCCACAACGGTCAGATTTCAAACACACGCGACAGCTTGACTTGGGCTACAAGTCAACCTGACTCATCCAACTCTGGATGAGATTTGCTCTCATTGTCTTCGCTTGAAGACATAGGATTTGGTGAGCATCACTTCAGTCACTCCGACTTTGTTCACTTGGACCCCACTTAACAGTGCGGTGGTTCGTATGACTCAACAAAGAAGAAAAGGAAACAACAAAACAACTAAGTCTTCGCGCTCCATAGTCTTCACTCAATGTCTTCTCGTGTCATAGTCTTCAACGTGAATGGCTTCACAGACCACCATTGTCTTCATTGTCTTCACACATTTTTAGGGGTCATCTCCGGTAGGTAAACCGAATCAATGAGGGACTACTACCTGTGTTATCCTGCAATTCTCACAAACACATGAGTCCCTCAACCAGGTTTGTCGTCAATACTCCAAAACCAACTAGGGGTGGCACTAGATGCACTTACAGCTACTTTGAAGCACAAGTGTGGTAAAAGGATAGTAATATTGCCCCCTTTTTTTGCGGGCTTCTTTGGCCCCCTTTTTTATTTAGGTTTCTTTGGACTCTCTTTTTTCATGGGGCAATGCTCTATAATGATGATCATCACACTATTATTTACTTACAACTCAATATTACAACCCGATACTAGAACAAAGATATGAATCTATATGAATGCCTCCGGTGGTGTACTGGGACGTGCAATGATCTAGCATAGCAAATATATCAAAAAACGGACAAGCCATGAAAACATCATGCTAGCTATCTTACGATCATGCAAAGCAATATGACAATGAATGCTCAAGTCATGTATATGATGATGATGGAAGTTGCATGGCAATATATCTCAGAATGGCTATGGAAATGCCATGATAGGTAGGTATGGTGGCTGTTTTGAGGAAGATATAAGGAGGCTTACGTGTGACAGAGTGTATCATATCACAGGATTTGGATGCACCGGCGTAGTTTGCACCAACTCTCGAGGTGAGAAAGGGCAATGCATGGTAGCAAAGAGGCTAGCAATGATGGAAGGGTGAGAGTGCGTATAATCCATGGATTCAACATTAGTCATAAAGAACTCACATACTTATTGCAAAAATCTATTAGTCATCAAAACAAAGTACTACGCGCATGCTCCTAGGGGCATATATTGGTAGGAAAAGACCATCGCTCGTCCCCGACCGCCACTCATAAGGAAGAAAATCAATAAATACCTCATGCTCCAACTTCGTTACATAACGGTTCACCATACGTGCATGCTACCGGAATCACAAACTTCAACACAAGTATTTCTACAATCCACAACTACCCACTAGCATGACTCTAATATCACCATCTTTATATCGCAAAACTATTGCAAGGAATCAAACATATCATATTCAGCAATCTACAACTTTATGTAGGATTTTATGACTAACCATGTGAATGACCAATTCATGTCATCTCTCTAAATAGATATAAGTGAAGCAAGAGAGTTTAATTCTTTCTACAAAAGATATGCCCATGCTATAACAAATATAAGTGAAGCAAAAGAGCATTCTAAAAATGGCGGTTTTCTATGTGAAGAGAAACTGGCAATCCAGACTTCAAATGATATAAGTGAAGCACATGAAGCATTCTATAAAGCCGTACTCAAAAGATTTAAGTGAGGTGCAATGAGAATTTTATAAATCAAAACCATTGACTATCTCATACTAGCATGGTGCATAAAAGAAAAGTAAAAACTAAATGCAAAAGACGCTCCAAGATTTGCACATATCGTATGAACGAAACGAATCCGAAAACATACCGATACTTGTTGAAGAAAGAGGGGATGCCTTCCGGGGCATCCCCAAGCTTAGACGCTTGAGTCTCCTTGAATATTTACTTGGGGTGCCTTGGGAATCTCCAAGATTGAGCTCTTTCCTCTCCTCCTTTTCCTGATATCGAGACCTCCTCGATCAAACACTTCATCCACACAAAACTTCAACAGAAAACTCGGTAAGATCCGTTAGTATAATAAAGCAAATCACTACTCTAAGTACTGTTGCAAACCAATTCATATTTTGTTTTTACATTGTGTCTACTGTAATATAACTTTTCCATGGCTTAATCCACTGATAGAAATTGATAGTTTCATCAAAACAAGTAAACTATGCATCAACAACAGAATCTGTCTTAAACAGGACAGACTGTAGTAATATGAACATTCACCATACTTCTGGTACCCAAAAAATTCTACAAAAATTAGGAAAAATAAAAAATTTGTACATAAAGACCATGCAAAAAGTTTCAGAACCGTTTGACATTCCAGTAAAAAACGTAAAATCGCGCACTACAACCAAAGTTTCTGTCCTGCATCGCACAAACCAACAAGCATTGTAAACATCCTAAAGGCAAACCTTGGCACATTATTTTTATAATACAATGGAATTTTACAAGGGTATAATTATTTTTGATGAAAAGTTTCTGTAATTAAGATTCACAAAGTTTCCGTGAGCATGAACAAAGTTGAAGGAGCTCCCCCACTTCAACAATGCTTGTCTTTCTCACTTTCACTTTCCTTTTTGAAAAGTTTTGGGTCCCCCCCCCTTTTAGACTATATAAAAGAACTCAACATAAATAGATGACTCTCTAAAACTTCCGGGTTGTCTCCGTGGCAGCGCTTTCTTTAAAGCCATTAAGCTAGGCATAAGGTGCTCAAGTAATGAATCCACCCGGATCCCAAGGTATATCAAAGCCAATTTTAATTAACAATGCTTTGTAAATTAGTAGTGAGCACAAAGTAACATATATCAAGCAACAACAAAGTCTAACTCTCTTCCTATGCATCGGCATGTCATAAAAGAACAATTCATGCACACAAAGTAAAGGACAATGCATAGTATAAGCAGTTTCTTGCAATTTTATCATACTGAAAACATAGAGAGGTGGAGATATAGTTCCTCTCTCATAATAATTGCAAGTAGGAGCAGAAAGCACATGCATATCACATTCATCAAAATTATCATGTGCAACGGTAAAAGGCAACCCATCAATATAATCCTTAACAAGGGCAAACTTCTCCGATATAGTGTAGTCGGGAGAATTCGAAAAGATAATAGGACTATTATGTGTGGGTGCAATAGCAACAATTTCATGTCTAACATAAGGAACTATAGCAAGTTCATCTCCATAAGCATAATTCATATTGGCATCTTGGCCACAAGCATAGCAAACATCATCAAAAAGAGATATTTCAAGAGAATCAACGGGATCATAACAATCATCATAGCACTCATCCTTCGGTAAGCACAAAGGAGAATTAAATAATGTATGAGTTGAAGAGTTACTCTCATTAGAAGGTGGGCACGGGTAGCTAATCCGCTCTTCCTCCTTTGTTCTTCCTCATCATCTTTTTCATCCAATGAGCTCACATTTTCATCAATTTCTTCTTCCATAGACTCCTGCAAAATATTAGTCTCTTCTTGGACAGCGGATACTTTCTCAATAAATGCATCAATATCGGAATTGTATTCATAATTCTCATAGCAATATTTAAGTATAGCAAAATTTTCAGGTCTGTAAACAACATCATCAAGATTTTCACACTCTTTAAACAAAGATCCAATTTCATATGCACCCATAAAAGCAACAAATTCTTCTATTTGTTCCACATCATAGTAATCATATATACCATTAGCATAAGAAGCCAAAGTCTTATTATCATTGAATTTGCATGAGAAGGGAAGGTGTGGAGCCTTCATCCTAGAGCAACAAGTATAATCATATCTCAAGCATAGTTCCCGAGCATACCAACGTAACATATGAATTTGATCCCATAATAGTTTCCCTTTTTTTGTCAAGCGATAATCCCTAAAGTATTCACGTTGATCCAACGTGTCTCATATAACAAAATTGAATGGGGTTTTCTCAGGATTATCAAAGTAGTACATAATATTTTTCACATAACCAGCATCGAGGGTTTTAGGAGGTTCCCCATCTCCATGAGTAGCAAGTACACCTAATTTTTTTGATATTCGTGTTCCATATCCATAACTAAAGATAGAGAAAAACTTAGAGCAGCAAATAAAAATTACTTAGTGATAAAGCAAACAAGCACACACGAGAATATTCACCCCACGCTATGACTCCCCGGCAACGGTGCCAGAAAAAGGTCTTGATAACCCACAAGTATAGGGGATCAATTGTAGCCTCTTTCGACAAGTAAGAGTGTCGAACCCAACAAGAAGCTAAAGGTAGAACAAATATTCCCTCAAGTTCTATCGACCACCGATACAACTCTACGCACGCTTGACGTTCGCTTTACCTAGAACAAGTATGAAACTAGAAGGACTTTGTAGGTGTTGTTGTATAGGTTTGCAAGATAATAAAGAATACGTAAATAAAAAGTAGGGGCTGTTTAGATGAAGACACAACTAAGTTAGTTTTAGTAGAGAGCTTTTTGTCATGAGAAAGTTATTTGTCCCTAGGCAATCGATAACTAGACCGGTAATCACTATTGCAATTTTATTTGAAGGAGAGGCATAAGCTAACATACTTTCTCTTCTTGGATCATATGCACTTATGATTGGAACTCTAGCAAGCATCCGCAACTACTAAAGATCATTAAGGTAAAACCCAACCATAGCATTAAAGCATCAAGTCCCCTTTATCCCATACGCCACAACCCCCTTACTCGGGTTTATGCTTCTGTCACTCAAGCAACCCACTATAAGCGAATCATGAATATATGGAAACACCCTACAACGGGAATCCCTCACGCTTGCGCGACACGGAGGGCACAATAGGACAACACCAATAATAAAACATGCAACTCAAACCAATCACGATCATCAATTAACCCATAGGACAAAACGGATCTACTCAAACATCATAGGATAGCCATACATCATTGGGAAATAATATATAGTGTTGAGCACCATGTTTAAGTAGAGATTACAGCGGGTAAAAGAGGGGTTACACCGCTGCATAGAGGAGGGAAGAGTTGGTGATGAAGGCGGTGAAGTTGTTGGTGTAGTTCGCGGTGATGATGATGGCCCCGACGGCGTTCTGGCGCCACCGGAAGCGAGGGGGAAGAGCCCCCCTCCTTCTTATTCTTCCTTGACCTTCTCCCTGGATGGGAGAAGGGCTTCCCCTTTGGTCCTTGGTCTCCATGGCATGGGAGGGGCGAGAGCCCCTCCAAGATTGGATCTGTCTCTCTGTCTCTCTCTGTTTCTGTGTTCCTAGATTATGCCCTTTCACCGTTTCTTATATATCCGGAGATCCATAACTCCGATTGGATTGAAACCTTCACCAAGATTTCTCTCCGAAAATTAGCTTTCTTGCGGCAAAAGAAGAGCATCAACCGCCTTACGGGGTGCCCACGAGGGTCAGGGGCGCGCCCCCTGCCTCGTGGCCCCCTCGGGCACCGTCTCACGTTGGTTTTTCTTCCCAAAAATCATAAATATTCCAAAAATATTCTCCTTCCGTTTTTATCCCGTTTGGACTCCGTTTGATATGGGTTTTCTGCGAAACATAAAACATGCAACAAACAGGAACTGGCACTGGGCACTGGATCAATATGTTAGTCCCAAAAATAATATAAAAAGTTGCCAAAAGTATATGAAAGTTGAATAATATTGCATGGAACAATCAAAAATTATGGATACGACGGAGACGTATCATGGGTATACCGGAAACGATGTCTCGGTATCGATAGTTCAAGATAGGGATTTGCTCCTCTCATGATAGAGAGATATACTCTATGGGCCCTCTTGGTGTTACGGTGTCATTATCATCTTGCCAGACACTTGTGATTATGATGACGCTATACTAGAACATGGACCCAAGTAAAGAGAACAAAACCAATAACGAGGATAACCGGTATAGTAATCAAGGAGTTGATCACGAGGATATCAATTATCTCACCTCAGATTTTTTAAATGTTCGCGAAGCAAAGGGAATGGTATTCATAAACAAAGGTTCGCTCGAGTACTTCGTGAATATGCGGAAGTTATTAAGGGTGTCCAGATCCCTCTATTAACTATTGACCGAAAAGTGTCCTATTATTTCTGAACTTGTAGGGTCACACACTTAACAGGTAATAGTCATGATTACCGGAGAAATGAGAAATGTGTAAATGAGCTCCGAAATAGTTTTGGATAGTTCTGAAGGTGTTTCAGATGGTTTCGGGAGGGTTCTATGAATTCCGGAAAGGTATAACATGATTTTGGAAAATTCGGATCTATATATGGAAAGTTTTTAAGGGTCTCGGAATGGGTTTCGGCGACATTTGGGATTTAATTTGTGGAAGAAAGTTGTGGAGAGCTGTCATGAGATGACCCCCTTAGTGGGCGCCATAGGTCCCACATGAGCGCCACTTCCATATGGAAGGGATGAATTAGGCAAGGAGAGGGAGTCCTTCCCTCCTTGCTCTAATTGGAGGAGTATGAGTCCCCCTCCTTGGGTGCCCCTCCTCCCTCTCCGCCTATATATACGTGTAGAGGGCTCCCTATTGCAACACACCAATCCAAAGGGGATCCCTCTACATAGCTCCACACTTTACGAGTCTAATTGGCCTAATTGTTTAGGCTTCCAATTAGATGGGCTCTAATCTTGGTCTAATTGGTTTAATAGAATTGGACTCCTAATTAGATGAGAAGCGCCGCTAGGCTTTCTCTCTCTAGTCTTCTTGGAGTTCTTCTACCTGGACGTCGAAGCTCTACCGGACTACTACTACAGAATGCGTGGATACCTCAGAGGGATCGTACACTTTGACTCTCGCCTCAGAGAACTTTCTCGTGGCTGGGAGGTGTAACCTAGCTGCGGGAAACCGTTGTGCACCGACTCTTCATAGCTTCCGCTACTCTTCTCATCCGTGATTTTGATCGTTACCGTCATCTTCATAGAGTTCATGGGTGTGATCCTGTAGCATATTTTTTTTGTTGCGTATCACATACCCATACACTAATACTCTTATGATCATACAATGTATAACCAATAGCAACACGATGATTCCATAGACTGACAATAATCTCTTCTACACGATGATTCCAAAACTGGAGGCACGCAGTGGAGGCCCGTTTGGAGGTTGCTCCATATCCAACGGTCAGCACAGGAGCATAGTTTTAGCTTTCCCTGCTCACGCCGCACACGAGATTTGAAGCAACTCGGCTTCCACGCAACACCGCGACGGGAACCCGACCTTAATGCACGCACGCTCCCTTAGATTTCCGTGGCGTGTCGTCGGTTGGCCATCACGAGCATCATCTCCTGTCTTGCGAGTGAGCATGCTGGGAGGAATTGTGACCAGACGCGATAATCCGTACACCTGTGAAGCGCCCGAGCTAGCCGCAACAACGTTTCTCACTAGGAGACACACCCTTTGACCACCCATCGCCGCCTGCCTGCAACCTTCCCAGCTGCCTCCTTAATGGTGCCGGCAGGAGCCTATAATAGGTTGTCACCCTCCCTCTCCTCGGTGCCTCCCATTCTCATCTCGTCCAGCTCCAATCCCATCCTCGTCTTCAATGACACACCCGGAGAAGCTCCCCCTCATCCTCAATTTCGGGGATGATTAGGAGGAGGAGCACATAGCAGATCCTTTAAACCCTTAAGGGACCAGATGAACGTGGCTCTAAAGAAAGCTGCACAGATGACGCGCAATGGAGCAGCAGATTTAGGCCCTTGGACTGTGCCCACGCCCGCCGCTGCAAATGGATGGTCGGGCTGGGCCGCCGCCACCGAAGCGCATTTCTAGGTAGTCGAAGCCCGCATTGCCGCATTCTACACTAGCCGTGGCGATGGCGATGGTGGTAGCTGTAGCGAAAACTGGTAGACTGTTTAACTAAGTATGCTCTGTCAATGTAAGTAGCATTGTGACAACTTTTCCCTCCAAAAATATTTGGAATGGAATCGAACTAAAGTCTGAATCAAATGTGTTTTAAATTTTTGGTTTTAAATAAGCGACTCTACTCTAATGCATGTGGCAAACACGCGGTACCCAAAACGGAATAACTGTGAGTAGACAAATACACTGAACCTAAACGCGTGGTTGTGCTGGATACACGAACGATCATCTGATGATTCTGATCAATGAAACAGAGGCGTGCGCTGACCGTTGATTGGCGGCTTTGTTCCCTGGCGGCTGGAGCTCGCCGGTGCACACGACGAGCTAGACCTCGTGCTTGATGACACTGTCCACTAGCCGCTACTGCGTCGTCCTGAGCCGTGTAAGGTGCATCCGTGTGGTGTGGGATGTCGATCAGGCGGGAGCAGATCAGAGGATGGGATGGGGTGGTCCAAGTGGGGCACGGCCCTATGCCGAATGACGCATCAGGACAGCGACACGTGGCGAGTGAGCAGAGGCGGAGTTGGCGGTCGGCGCGGCGTGGTGCTGGTGCGCGCTACGGTGGGCCTATACAGCCAGTTTAAGCCACCAGTTGGAGTATTGATGAATGAATATTTTTTTGGAAAAACTTCCGTCTATTCATAAATTATCTAGGTAGTACAAAGAACACAAAAAATAAAAATTAGTCTATACACCAACTAGCAACGACTACAAGCACTAAAGCGTCATCGTCATTGTTTCTCCCTCATCGGAACCGGACAAACCTTGTTGTAGTAGCCATGGAGTCGTCGTGTTAAGGCCTTACAGGACCAGTGCATCAGAACACAACCGCCGCTGAAAAGAAGTGTAGATCGAAAGGATTCAACCTGTAGACACATAAACATAGACCAACGGAAAACAGATCCACATGGATCCATCGAAGACAAACACCGACCGAATCACATAAGATCCACCTGAGAGAAACCTTCACACGTCCCCCGATGACACTAGACGCGCCGTGACACGGGCTAGGCGGGGAAAAGTTTATTCCATCTTCAAAGAGCCATCGTCACCACCTCGTCTCTCTAACCAAAACACAAACCCTAACAAAATTCAAATAAGCACAGAAAACATAACCCTTCCGTCGGCAAGGGCTGGGATCTACCGCATCTTCACGGTCGTACAGCCAGGGAGATAAGGCGACTGGCGCCGGTGAGAGGCACAGAAAACCTAGCGGCTAGATGCCCTTTGCGTGCAAGGCAGCGGCACTGTCACTATTTTCTTTGGAGGTGGATAAAGACCCCACCTCTGCATCAACCGATGCATTCAGCCATCTTTATTAATTATTCAATAAAGGTCTGACAAAATATACATCAAGACATTTGAAGCCACCACTCATATCTAAAACCGTTGTCGTCGCCGATCTATTCACCGGAACATACAACCGGTGCGGCCAACCTAAAGCGTACACCACATGCACACGTTTTGAAAGTCGCCATCATCATCGAACCGCTAACCCATCTTTAAAAAGAAAAGATTCGCTTCATCTTTGTCAGTCCGGCCTTGGTCGACGCCACTACGGCGCCCACGGTGCTGTCACTATTGATGAATGAATATTCATCAAGACAAATTGTGTACTTTATTTCCCCCTCTCTTTTATATACTTTTTTCCGAGGACTCTCTCTTTTACATATGGCAGCGTATTACATGGATTATCACTCGCAAGCTACCCCATCACTGCATGTCTCAATCATGAACTTAAAAGGAATTTTACAACGTCACCGGCCCGAGCAAGTAGACGCACTCTGCTTCTCGACACAACGATTGATCGATCCACCCACCGAGCAGCAACCGAATGCAGATTTACTAGGGCAATCTCACTGCTCCACCGTGCACTATATCTATGCAAAATCTAATTCGTCACTAAGGGCATCTCCAACATCAACTCTCAAACCATCTGCATACGTACGGATCATGCGGTTTAGACAACAAAAGCTATTCAACGCTGGTCTGTATCGGTCCGTAGGACGGTTCAGACGTATTTTCTCCAGCAAACCGGAGAACGACAAGGGGCTTTGCGGGCGTCCAGACAGCTGCCGCGCCTGCGTCTGACCGCCCTGGCCCACAAAAAAAACACCCGCCTCTGCGCTTTCATCCCACGTCTGCGTTGCTTGCGGCACAACATTCATGCCGGTCCAGAGCATGCTGCGGCCGACATTGATGTCGCGATTTGACCGGATATGAAGACTGCGTAGACAGAAGCGACCTCTCACTGTCGGCATTAAAGCGGCACGCCGACTGAGAAAGCGCCGCCTGTTGCACGTCCGACTGACCATGCATCCTCGTCGTATTCAACGGTCACAGACTGCCTGCCTTCTCCCATTAAAGTCGTGTGTGCGCTGAGAAACCTACTCCAGACACACGTTCGTTCGCGAGCCGCCTGCCATTAAACACAACGATTGTTGGCTCCGGCCATTCGCCCGCTATTTAAACGGTGCCAAACATCAGTCTAAAATCGCACCACACTCCGTTCCCATCTCCTCTTTGCATCATTTTCTCCACAATCTCTATGGCATCCGGCGAGCAGGAAGAGATCTCCGGCATACAAGCCGGCTGGGTGGCCCGTCGAGCCCGCGGGTACAAGCCAGTCAACGCTCTGCTCTACCACCCTCAACGATCCAGGTCATATTAGGCCAGCTCACGGATGGAGAAGCTCCCAGCCGACACGTCGTTCAGCAACTCGCCGCTCCAAGCCAGCTCGCCAAGGAGTGCCGAGCTGCTCCAGGCCGACACATGGGGAGCACGGCTGCACGTGCATCATGGATGCCATGGACGACATCGTGTCGTACCGCTCCTCCCGTGCTCGGGACCGCGCCATCCGCCGTCAAGGTACGCGTAACCGTGCCCTGCCGGCGGAGAAAGAAGTCAGCTTTACGGAGATGGACGAAACGGTGGCCAGCACGTTCGCGGTCACTGCCATCATCGGGGAGAAGGCCACCGCCACCGCTTGGGTCCCATGAAGTCCATCACCGAGGCGATGCCAGCGTACACAGCCGGTGCCTTACCCAATCATGGGCCATCGTCGTTCCCTTCCCCTCCGGCAGAAGCACATCGCAGGGGTTTGATGACTAGTATTTTTACACTCCTCTACTCTTTGTTTAAACCGAGTATTTCATTTAAACCGACATATTCGCCCTGATATTGCCACTAATGACTAATGAATGCATACTATTCCACATATCCTCTCTTTATTGTGTTTGCACATGAAATGGGCTAAATATGGACGAAATCAAGTGAGAACATGGAAAAGAATGAAGAGGGAGGTAGAAGAATCGGGAGGAGACGCACCAGAAGTCAACGAGAAAAATACGGTGTTTCATGCGACCACGACCGCTGTCATGAGCGGTCGTATGGCGTGGAAACCGAAGCCTCTAATCAACCTAAACAACTTTTATAAAGGGGTCGATGCTAAAATGTCAACAGAACATCCGTGAGGGAAGCCAGAAAAGGGTCATTCTCATCCATATCCATCTCCATCAACTCTAGATGCCACTATTTCCATCTCCATAGCCGCCATCATGAAGGAAATATGCCCTAGAGGCAATAATAAAGTTATTATTTATTTCCTCATATCATGATAAATGTTTATTATTCATGCTAGAATTGTATTAACCGGAAACATGATACATGTGTGAATACATAGACAAATATAACGTCACTAGTATGCATCTACTTGACTAGCTCATTAATCAAAGATGGTTATGTTTCCTAACCATAGACATGTGTTGTCATTTGATTAACGGGATCACATCATTAGGAGAATGATGTGATTGACATGACCCATTCTGTTAGCCTAGCACTTGATCGTTTAGTATATTGCTATTGCTTTCTTCATGACTTATACATGTTCCTGTAACTATGAGATTATGCAACTCCCGTTTACCGGAGGAACACTTTGTGTGCTACCAAACGTCACAACGTAACTGGGTGATTATAAAGGAGCTCTACAGGTGTCTCCGAAGGTACATGTTGGGTTGGCGTATTTCGAGATTAGGTTTTGTCACTCCGATTGTCGGAGAGGTATCTCTGGGCCCTCTCGGTAATGCACATCACTATAAGCCTTGCAAGCAATGTAGCTAATGAGTTAGTTACGGAATGATGCATTACGTAACGAGTAAAGAGACTTGCCGGTAATGAGATTGAACTAGGTATTGGATACCAACGATCGAGTCGCGGGCAAGTAACATACGGATGACAAAGGGAACAACGTATGTTGTTATGCGGTTTGACCGATAAAGATCTTCGTAGAATATGTAGGAGCCAATATGAGCATCCAGGTTCCGCTATTGATTATTGACTGAGAATAGTTCTAGGTCATGTCTACATAGTTCTCGAACCCGTAGGGTCCGCACGCTTAACGTTACAATGACAGTTTTATTATGAGTTTATAAGTTTTGATGTACCGAAGATTGTTCGGAGTCCCGGATGTGATCACGGACATGACGAGGAGTCTCAAAATGGTCGAGACATAAAGATTGATATATTGGACGGCTATATTCGGACACCGGAAGTGTTCCTGGTGATTTCAGAGAAAACCGGAGTGCCGGAGGGGTTATCGGAACCCCCCGGGGAAGTATTGGGCCTTAGTGGGCCTAAGGGGAGAGAGAGGGCAGCAGCCCAGGAGGTGGCGCGCCCCCTCCCATGGGGGGTCCAAATTGGACTAGGGGAGGGGGGCGCGGCGCCTCTTTCCCTCTCCCTCTCCCTCTCTTACCTTCCCCCTTCCTCCTTCCTAGTTGGACTAGGAAAGGGGAGTCCTACTCCCACTAGGAGGAGGACTCCCCCCTCCTTGGCGCGCCCCCTAGGGCCGGCCGGCCTCCCCCTTGCTCCTTTATATACGGGGGCAGGGGGCACCCTAGGGCACACACGTTGATCTTCGTGATCGTTCCTTAGCCGTGTGCGGTGCCCCCTCCATCATATTCCACCTCGGTCATATCGTTGCAGTGCTTAGGCGAAGCCCTGCGTCGGTAGAACATCATCATCGTCACCACGCCGTTGTGCTGACGGAACTCATCCCTGACACTTTACTTGATCGGAGTCCGGGGATCGTCATCGAGCTGAACGTGTGCTGAACTCGGAGGTGCCGTATGTTCGGTGCTTGGATCGGTCGGATCGTGAAGACATACGACTACATCAACCGCGTTGTCATAACGCTTCCACTTATGGTCTACGAGGGTACATGGACAACACTCTCCCCTCTCGTTGCTATGCATCACCATGATCTTGCGTGTGCGTAGGAATTTTTTTGAAATTACTACGTTCCCCAACAGTGGCATCCGAGCCTAGGTTTTATGCGTTGATGTTATATGCACGAGTAGAACACAAGTGAGTTGTGGGCGATACAAGTCATACTGCTTACCAGCATGTCATACTTTGGTTTGGCGGTATTGTTGGATGAAGCGGCCCGGACCGACATTACGTGTATGCTTACGCGAGACTGGTTTTACCGCCGTGCTTTGCACACAGGTGACTAGCGGGTGTCTGTTTCTCCAACTTTAGTTGAACCGAGTGTGGCTACGTCCAGCCCTTGCGAAGGTTAAAACAACACTAACTTGACGAACTATCATTGTGGTTTTGATGCGTAGGTAAGAACGGTTCTTGCTCAGCCCGTAGCAGCCACGTAAAATTTGCAACAACAAAGTAGAGGACGTCTAACTTGTTTTTGCAGGGCATGTTGTGATGTGATATGGTCAAGATGTGATGCTATATTTTATTGTATGAGATGATCATGTTTTGTAACCGAAGTTATCGGCAACTGGCAGGAGCCATGTGGTTGTCGCTTTATTGTATGAAATGCAAATGCCCTGTAATTGCTTTACTTTATCACTAAGCGATAGCGATAGTCGTAGAAGCAATAGATGGCGTAACAACAATGATGCTACGACGGAGATCAAGGTGTCGCGCCGATGACGATGGTGATCACGACGGTGCTTCGGAGATGGAGATCACAAGCACAAGATGATGATGGCCATATCATATCACTTATATTGATTGCATGTGATGTTTATCCTTTATGCATCTTATCTTGCTTTGATTGACGGTACCATTTTAAGATGATCTCTCACTAAAAATTATCAAGAAGTGTTCTCCCTGAGTATGCACCGTTGCGAAAGTTCTTCGTGCTGAGACACCACGTGATGATCGGGTGTGATAGGCTCTACGTTCAAATACAACGGGTGCAAAACAGTTGCACACGCAGAATACTCAGGTTAAACTTGATGAGCCTAGCATATAATAGATATGGCCTCGGAACACGGGGACCGAAAGGTTGAACGTGAATCATATAGTAGATATGATCAACATAGTGATGTTCACCATTGAAACTACTCCATCTCACGTGACGATCGGACATGGTTTAGTTGATTTGGATCACGTGATCACTTAGATGACTAGAGAGATGTCTGTCTAAGTGGGAGTTCTTAAGTAATATGATTAATTGAACTTAAATTTATCATGAACTTAGTACCTGATAGTATTTTGCTTGTCTATGTTTGTTGTAGATAGATGGCTCGTGCTGTTGTTCCATTGAATTTTAATGCGTTCCTTGAGAAAGCAAAGTTGAAAGATGGTGGTAGCAATTACACGGACTGGGTCCATAACCTGAGGATTATCCTCATTGCTGCACAGAAGAATTACGTCCTGGAAACACCGCTGGATGCCAGGCCTGCTGCTGATGCAACTGACGACGTTAAGAACGTCTGGCAAAGCAAAGCTGATGACTACTCGATAGTTCAGTGTGCCATGCTTTACGGCTTAGAACCGGGTCTTCAACAACATTTTGAACGTCATGGAGCATATGAGATGTTCCAGGAGTTGAAGTTAATATTTCAAGCAAATGCCCAGATTGAGAGATATGAAGTCTCCAATAAGTTCTATAGCTGCAAGATGGAGGAGAATAGTTCTGTTAGTGAACACATACTCAAAATGTCTGGGTATAATAATCACTTGATTCAACTGGGAGTTAATCTTCCTGATGAAAGTGTCACTGACAGAATTCCTCAATCACTGCCATCAAGCTACAAGAGCTTCGTGATGAACTATAATATGCAAGGGATGGACAAGACTATTCCCAAGCTCTTCGCAATGCTGAAAGCTGCGGAGGTAGAAATCAAAAAGGAGCATCAAGTGTTGATGGTCAACAAGACCACCAGTTTCAAGAAAAAGGGCAAAGGGAAGAAGAAGGGGAACTTCAAGAAGAACAACAAACAAGTTGCTGCTCAAGAGAAGAAACCCAAGTCTGGTCCTAAGCCTGAGACTGAGTGCTTCTACTGCAAGCAGACTGGACACTGGAAGCGGAACTGCCCCAAGTATTTGGCGGATAAGAAGGATGGCAAAGTGAACAAAGGTATATGTGATATACATGTTATTGATGTGTACCTTACTAATGCTCGCAGTAGTACCTGGGTATTTGATACTGGTTCTGTTGCTAATATTTGCAACTCGAAACAGGGACTACAGATTAAGCGAAGATTGGCTAAGGACGAGGTGACAATGCGCGTGGGAAATGGTTCCAAAGTCGATGAGATCGCGGTCGGCACGCTACCTCTACATCTACCATCGGGATTAGTTTTAGACCTAAATAATTGTTATTTGGTGCCAGCGTTAAGCATGAACATTATATCTGGATCTTGTTTGATGCGAGACGGTTATTCATTTAAATCAGAGAATAATGGTTGTTCTATTTATATGAGTAATATCTTTTATGGTCATGCACCCTTGAAGAGTGGTCTATTTTTATTGAATCTCGATAGTAGTGATACACATATTCATAGTGTTGAAACCAAAAGATGCAGAGTTGATAATGATAGTGCAACTTATTTGTGGCACTGCCGTTTAGGTCATATCGGTATAAAGCGCATGAAGAAACTCCATACTGATGGAATTTTGGAATCACTTGATTATGAATCACTTGGTACTTGCGAACCGTGCCTCATGGGCAAGATGACTAAAACGCCGTTCTCCGGAACTATGGAGCGAGCAACTGATTTGTTGGAAATCATACATATTGATGTTTGTGGTCCAATGAATGTTTAGGCTCGCGGCAGGTATCATTATTTTCTCACCTTCACAGATGATTTGAGCAGATATGGGTATATCTACTTAATGAAACACAAGTCTGAAACATTTGAAAAGTTCAAAGAATTTCAGAGTGAAGTGGAAAATCATCGTAACAAGAAAATAAAATTTCTACGATCTGATCGTGGAGGAGAATATTTGAGTTACGAGTTTGGCTTACATTTGAAACAATGCGGAATAGTTTCGCAACTCACGCCACCCGGAACACCACAACGAAATGGTGTGTCTGAACGTCGTAATCGTACTTTACTAGATATGGTGCGATCTATGATGTCTCTTACTGATTTACCGCTATCATTTTGGGGTTATGCTTTAGAGACGGTCGCATTCACGTTAAATAGGGCACCATCAAAATCCGTTGAGACAACGCCTCATGAACTGTGGTTTGGCAAGAAACCAAAGTTGTCGTTTCTTAAAGTTTGGGGCTGTGATGCTTATGTGAAGAAACTTCAACCAGATAAGCTCGAACCCAAATCGGAGAAATGTGTCTTCATAGGATACCCAAAAGAGACTGTTGGGTACACCTTCTATCACAGATCTGAAGGCAAGATTTTCGTTGCTAAATTCGGATCCTTTTTAGAGAAGGAGTTTCTCTTGAAAGAAGTGAGTGGGAGGAAAGTAGAACTTGATGAGGTAACTGTACCTGCTCCCTTATTGGAAAGTAGTTCATCACAAGAACCGGTTCCTGTGACAACTACACCAATTAGTGAGGAAGCTAATGATATTGATCATGAAACTTCAAATCAAGTTTCTACTGAACCTCGTAGGTCTACCAGAGTAAGATCCGCACCAGAGTGGTACGGTAATCCTATTCTGGAAGTCATGTTACTTGACCATGACGAACCTACAAACTATGAGGAAGCGATGATGAGCCCAGATTCCGCAAAATGGCTAGAAGCCATGAAATCTGAGATGGGATCCATGTATGAGAACAAAGAATGGACTTTGGTTGACTTGCCCGATGATCGGCAAGCCATTGAGAATAAATGGATCTTTAAGAAGAAGACTAACGCTGATGGTAATGTAACTGTCTATAAAGCTCGACTTGTTGCGAAAGGTTTTCGACAAGTTCAAGGGGTTGACTACGATGAGACTTTCTCACCCGTAGCGATGCTTAAGTCTGTCCGAATCATGTTAGCAATTGCTGCATTTTATGATTATGAAATTTGGCAAATGGATGTCAAAACTGCATTCTTGAATGGATTTCTGGAAGAAGAGTTGTATATGATGCAACCAGAAGGTTTTGTTGATCCAAAAGGTGCTAACAAAGTGTGCAAGCTCCAGCGATCCATTTATGGACTGGTGCAAGCATCTCGGAGTTGGAATAAACGCTTTGATAGTGTGATCAAAGCATATGGTTTTATACAGACTTTTGGAGAAGCCTGTATTTACAAGAAAGTGAGTGGGAGTTCTGTAGCATTTCTGATATTATATGTAGATGACATATTATTAATTGGAAATGATATAGAATTTCTGGATAGCATAAAGGGATACTTGAATACAAGTTTTTCAATGAAAGACCTCGGTGAAGCTGCTTACATATTGGGCATTAAGATCTATAGAGATAGATCAAGACGCTTAATTGGACTTTCACAAAGCACATACCTTGATAAAGTTTTGAAAAAGTTCAAAATGGATCAGGCAAAGAAAGGGTTCTTGCCTGTATTACAAGGTGTGAAGTTGAGTCAGACTCAATGCCCGACCACTACAGAAGATAGAGAGAAAATGAAAGATGTTCCCTATGCTTCAGCCATAGGCTCTATCATGTATGCAATGCTGTGTACCAGACCTGATGTATGCTTAGCAATAAGCTTGGCAGGAAGGTACCAAAGTAATCCAGGAGTGGATCACTGGACGGCGGTCAAGAACATCCTGAAATACCTGAAAAGGACTAAGGATATGTTTCTCGTATATGGAGGTGACAAAGAGCTAGTCGTAAATGGTTACGTCGATGCAAGCTTTGACACTGATCCAGATGATTCTAAATAGCAAACCGGATACGTGTTTTTATTAAACGGTGGAGCTGTAAGTTGGTGCAGTTCTAAACAAAGCGTCGTGGCGGGATCTACATGTGAAGCGGAGTACATAGCTGCTTCAGAAGCAGCAAATGAAGGAGTCTGAATGAAGGAGTTTATTTCTGATCTAGGTGTCATACCTAGTGTATCGGGACCAATGAAGATCTTCTGTGACAATACTGGTGCAATTGCCTTGGCAAAGGAATCCAGATTTCACAAGAGGACAAAGCACATCAAGAGACGCTTCAATTCCATCCGGGACCAAGTCCAGGTGGGAGACATAGAGATTTGCAAGATACATACGGATCTGAATGTTGCAGACCCGTTGACTAAGCCTCTTCCATGAGCAAAACATGATCAGCACCAAGACTCCATGAGTGTTAGAATCATTACTGTGTAATCTAGATTATTGACTCTAGTGCAAGTGGGAGACTGAAGGAAATATGCCCTAGAGGCAATAATAAAGTTATTATTTATTTCCTCATATCATGATAAATGTTTATTATTCATGCTAGAATTGTATTAATCGGAAACATGATACATGTGTGAATACATAGACAAACATAACGTCACTAGTATGCCTCTACTTGACTAGCTCATTAATCAAAGATGGTTATGTTTCCTAACCATAGACATGTGTTGTCATTTGATTAATGAGATCACATCATTAGTAGAATGATGTGATTGACATGACCCATTTCGTTAGCCTAGCACTTGATCGTTTAGTATATTGCTATTGCTTTCTTCATGACTTATACATGTTCCTGTAACTATGAGATTATGCAACTCCCCGTTAACCGGAGGAACACTTTGTGTGCTACCAAACGTCACAACGTAACTGGGTGATTATAAAGGAGCTCTACAGGTGTCTCCGAAGGTACATGTTGGGTTGGCGTATTTCGAGATTAGGTTTTGTCACTCCGATTGTCGGAGAGGTATCTCTGGGCCCTCTCGGTGATGCACATCACTATAAGCCTTGCAAGCAATGTAGCTAATGAGTTAGTTACGGAATGATGCATTACGTAACGAGTAAAGAGACTTGCCGGTAACGAGATTGAACTAGGTATTGGATACCGACGATCGAATCTCGGGCAAGTAACATACCGATGACAAAGGGAACAACGTATGTTGTTATGCGGTTTGACCGATAAAGATCTTCGTAGAATATGTAGGAGCCAATATGAGCATCCAGGTTCCGCTATTGATTATTGGCCGAGAATAGTTCTAGGTCATGTCTACATAGTTCTCGAACCCGTAGGGTCCGCACGCTTAACGTTATGATGACAGTTTTATTATGAGTTTATAAGTTTTGATGTACCGAAGATTGTTAGGAGTCCCGGATGTGATCACGGACATGACGAGGAGTCTCGAAATGGTCAATACATAAAGATTGATATATTGGACGGCTATATTCGGACACCGAAAGTGTTCCAGGTGATTTCGGAGAAAACCGGAGTGCCGGAGGGGTTACCGGAACCCCCGGGGAAGTATTGGGCCTTAGTGGGCCTTAGGGGAGAGAGAGGGCAGCAGCCCAGGAGGTGGCGCGTCCCCTCCCATGGGGGGTCCGAATTGGACTAGGGGAGGGGGGCGCGGCCCCTCTTTCCCTCTCCCTCTCCCTCTCTTTCCTTCCCCCTTCCTCCTTCCTAGTTGGACTAGGAAAGGGGAGTCCTACTCCCACTAGGAGGAGGACTCCCCCCTCCTTGGCGCGCCCCCTAGGGCCGGTCGGCCTCCTCCCTTGCTCCTTTATATACGGGGGCAGGGGGCACCCTAGGACACACAAGTTGATCTTTGTGATCGTTCCTAAGCCGTGTGCGGTGCCCCCCTCCACCATATTCCACCTCAGTCATATCGTTGTGGTGCTTAGGCGAAGCCCTGCATCGGTAGAACATCATCATCGTCACCATGCCGTCGTGCTGACGGAACTCATCCCCGACACTTTGTTGGATCGAAGTCCGGGGATCGTCATCGAGCTGAACGTGTGCTGAACTCGGAGGTGCCGTACGTTCGGTGCTTGGATCGGTCGGATCGTGAAGACGTACGACTACATCAACCGCGTTGTCATAACGCTTCCGCTTACGGTCTACGAGGGTACGTGGACAACACTCTCCCCTCTCGTTGCTATGCATCACCATGATCTTGCGTGTGTGTAGGAAATTTTTTGAAATTACTACGTTCCCCAACACATCACCACCATAGTTCCTCTTCCACTAGATCATACTTGTAATCGTGCATCGGACACGACATTCATTCTAAGACATATTATCAATCAATCAATCTCCATGATGTGTTCTTCATGTGATCCGATCTCCATCCGTGAGTAGTTTGGTAAGGTATGGGTTGAGGCAAGAGCCATGCAACCCTATGTATTTTCTGTGGGGATAAATGGAAGGGCTTTGAATTAACGTCCCGTATGTGTGTGTTCCATAGATGTCTCTTGTTTCCTGTGCATTCTTCATCCCCGCAGGTACCTAGGATCAGGGAGAGTGACCCACAGAGAGGCTAAGGGCAGGGAGACCGTGAAGTGTTATTCTGAACACCAGTGACAGAAAGGTTTAGTACGGAAACATGGATCCTATCTTTGGGGATTCAAGAGGTGTAGTCATTAAATGTCGAAAGCTCTTGTCTGACTATTGCAATATTAATTATCAGGGAACCCTGCGTCACAGATAGGGCCTTCAGTTGGACAACTAAATCTTGATGCAGGATGCGTGCTCATCAAGATGTAATTCAGACACATCCTCCACTTCAGTTTGTAACAAGCACATCTCGATGGATGACTTTCAGTGCACAAATTAAGATCATATTTTGCTCCAACATGAATACATGGTTGTGAGCATTAAGACCTCATACCCATACATGCTTTTATTATAAGTGTTCACCTCAAGGTTGTTTGATTTTGATCTGGCCAAAAGCTGGAATTGTTTCTTTAACAAAAGCTTGCTAGTGATCCTAGCTTAAAGGGGGCCTTCCTCCCGTGGGTTCAATAACTCAGGGTCACCTCTGGGGAATAGGCGAGAGTCCTTTCTGCTCCATTTCTGGATCACTAATATGATGTGAATGGACCCGGGGGCATAGCTTTCACTAGAGGCATCCCTCAAGACCGTAGTAACGGTGGGTACACAAATTACTGTTGGGCAATTGATAGAAAAACGCATAGTTATGATGTTATTCATGGCATGATCAGTACATAGGCATTATTTCTATGACAAGTAGACTGAAAAGACTCTGCATCTACTACTATTACTCCACTTCGAGAGCGCTTCTGTGCTTGCCTCTATAGGTATTAAGTTAATAACAAACAGAGTAAAACTTGAAGCATGATGACATAATGTAGACAAAATAAGAACAACTAATATGATCGAACCCCGTCATTTTACCCTTAGTAGAAACAATACAAATACGTGCCTCTACCCCTTCTATCAAGCGGTGAGCACACCGCAAGATTGAACCTACTACTATGCACTACTTCCACTTTCACACCGGCATGGCTTTCTACGCCGGCAACCTCTTATGCCGGCAAGCTTTCTCACGCCGACAAGCTCTCATGCTGGCAAGCTTTCCACGCCAGCAAGCTTTTTATGATGACATGCTTCATTCAGCCGGAAAAGACTGAATAACTCACGCGACCCATCAGACACCACCTAGGTAGGTGTCTAGTCCCTCGCGTCACTTTTTCACTCAGGACCCGTCCGTAGAGTGTTGCCTCTAACTTTTGCATACAAACTTGATTTGAGATGATTTTTATATAAAAATCAACTGATTCAACGAGACGAAGACAATTCATATAGAACATTTTCTCATATTGGGACGCCTTGAAGGTGTAATTGGCCGAAGAATGTTCTAGATACAAATTCTCACTACTTCAAACACAATTTTGTCTTTTGAGATGAGATCGGGTGGCTATGGCCCAAACTACAAATATATTCATGTCGACACTACGAAACTTATTCATGTATAACACTTCTCATTTGAGGCCATCTTAATAATATTTTCTTCCATGCCAAAATTTGGTGTCAACACATGCCCACCTGTTTTTCGGCAAAGCTTGCGTGCCGAAAAATAACTTGCACAGTGTTTTTTCTAAGGACGATGTCAACACTCCATAATCCATTTTATATGCTTAGGGCTATAATTCTATATCGGCCATTGATTTTAATTTTTTGTTTACATCATACCTCAAAACCGATTACCACTAATCATCTTTAAAGAGATGGGAATGAACTCGTTCCTTGTAGCACTAAGGAAATCAAACTCCGAGAGGTCACGTCCTATTAAGAAAGCAACATCAGATGATTCCAATCCATGACGCATCGACCAAAGCAACACAAGCCGAATTATTCGTGTGAATGACTTTTATTTCATCATCGACCCATTATATTAAGAATTGATGCATGGTAGATGGCACGCATTAGTTAGCATGAACCCAATCACGGCCTAATATAACATTATAGTTACCTTGCACCTCGGCGATGAGGAATGTGGTGGCCAAAGTTTTGCTTCCCACAGTGAGTTCCATGCACATCACACCTTTGGCATCTGTCTTTTCTTTACCCTCATATTCACTAAGTACCATATTGGTCTTCATAAACACATCATCATGTAAACCGAACTTCTTGAAGACCGAATATGGCATAAGATTTAGTACAACACCACTATCAATGAGCATCCTAGTAACCGGCCATCCGTTAATATGACCTTTGAGGTACAATGGCTTCAAGTGTTTCACCGGTTCTTTTGGCTTCTCAAAGATAGCGTTCTTAGGACCAAAATCTAGTTGGGCCACCTTCCCTTCTTCACCTATCGCACGAAATTCGGCAGGCAAGTAATACACCATATTAATATCCACACCTTCCCGAACCGGCATCGATTCATAATTCACCATCTCATCTTCATCTCCCAATGTGTGTATTGGACTTGAGGTTTCCTCAATCGAAGGGAATGTTTCAGGTGGTGTGGATGATGTAATAGGGGCTGCATCATCGTCTTTTGGTGGTGTAGGTGTTGCTGTAGTTGATGTAGAAGCATATGTGTTCCTTTTTGTTTAGGCCTCCACACTTGTTTTGTGGGTGCCACGGGCCAAATTTCATTGAACAATTCATCCATTTGCTTCTCTTCTTTGCGCTCTACCTTCTCATGGTTCCTCATGCGTTGTAATCTCCTTTTCATGGTCTTAGCTAAATCGGGAGGACACCACTTAGGTTGAGTATATTTGGGATCCCTAGGTTTGGCCTTACTTGTTCTAGCCTCATGATCATTAGACATGGAACCTTGCTAAACAATAATAATATCACCATTAGAATTAGCCAGATTACCAACAATCAGCCCTTTGATCCCCTCTTGCTTGTCGCATTCTGGAATTTTCGCAGTAGGTGACTTAATACGCCACACTTTTTTATTGACCTTTTTTGGAGAAATGTTTGCTGCCGATTAGCACCATAGTTCAAACGGCCTTGAGTGGGATAACAAAGCCTCTCGCGAGCAAGCCTTCTAGGTGCTGCCCACCCCATTTGAAAAGTATTAGGAGCCATTGGGGGCTGCCCCCAACCTCCATTGAAGTCTCCCATGTAATATGGCGCATAGGGGGTGGCAACATACATGGTGTTGGTGCCCATGACCCATATGGCCTTGCATACTGTTGAAATTGTTGCTTCGGAGGTGATCTGAATGCCTCAAATGTGATGTCCAATTAGAGCTAGAATCAACCGCTTGATTGGCATATTTGGATAACAACATTTCAAAAGTTGGCTTGATTCACTTGTGCTTAGCTTCACTCTTTTTCCACTTGCCAACTTCCGAGTTCTTGGGCTTGATAAATTTAGCATGAGTATCCCCTTGTACTTGCGGTTGCCCCCCGAGTGCATTTTTTATTGTGATCTTCAATACCTCCTTGCCATCGAATTGCTATCAAGCACAACCTCTCTTCCCAAGACTTTGTCGCCCTCCTTGCCTTTCCTAGGTTCAGCAATAACAACATTATTTTTATTAGTAGATTCAGCTACGTTAGGCCGAATTAAAACTTTCTTCCCTCCAAGTCCATGGTGTTTACCGGTGTTAGGGCATATTTCTCCCTTAGTGGTTTTGGTGATTGATGACAATACTTTTGTGGACTAATCGTGTGCATTGAGTGTTTCAGTTATTTCACCATAAGGCACAAGACGATTACTGCCCCTCGAAGCTTGTTACAGAAGACGGTCTATTTTCCTACGTTTATTTTTGGTGGATTTGAGCCATAGGATAAACCGTACTATCAAGAGGGGGTCTGCTTTGGAAAGGTTTGGGTGGAATCATCACGTACACACTCATATTGCACCCTTCTCATCTTTCCGCTTCTTTGGGGTTGTCCCTCTGTTTTGCTGAAGAGGTTGTGGAGAGCTGTCAGCGGTAGTACCGCTTGTTAGTGGTAGTACCGCTTGTTAGCGGTAGTACCGCTGCTAGTTCTGCTTGTACTACCACTCTCTGCTTTGGTCTCGACTTTTTGTGTCGGGTTCTACGATAGTACCCTGGGCCACTTCTGTGGAACCTCGTTAGACCTGCAGGACGAGCGGATGTGGGAGCAGCAGTAGATGCAATAGTACCACCCCTACCGCCGCTACCACTACCTCTTGGTGCTCTATTGTCCCCTCTGGCCTCTGTTTCCTTAGCGGTTGTAGGAAGCGGTAGTACTGTTGTGGTCGTTCTACCACAGCTCCTCTGTCTTCTCCCTATGGCATTGCAACCCCAGCGGTAGTACCGTTGGGGAGAGCAGTAGTACCGCTCCAGGGGCACTTCCGACTCCTGGCCTTGTGCCATTGCACTTACTACCGGTGACTACCGCTTGGGCGGTAGTACTGCTCCTGGAGTGGCAGTACCGCTTGTGTGCGGGCTGAGGAGTGCATAACGGTTGGATGTGTTCCCCTCTATAAAAGGGAGTCTTCCTCCTCAAGAAGATTTACCTCTTCCTCCCCCAAACTCCATTGTTGCTCCAAAGCTCATTATCGCCCGATCTCTCTCCCTAGCAAATCAAACTTGTTGATTTTCTAGGGATTGGCTGAGAAGGCCCTGATCTATACTTCCACCAAGAGAAATTTGATTCCCCCCACTAATCCCTTGCGAATCTTGTTACTCTTGGGTGTTTGAGAATCCTAGATGGTTGAGGTCACCTCGGAGCCACATTCCATTATGGTGAAGCTTCATGGTATTGTTGAGAGCCTCCAATTAAGTTGTGGAGATTGCCCCAACCTTGTTTATAAAGGTTCTGTCGCCGCCTCCAAGGGTACCACTAGTGGAATCACGGCATCTCGCATTGTGTGAGGGCGTGAGGAGAATCCGGTGGCCCTAGTGGCTTCTTGAGGAGCATTGTGCCTCCACACCGCTCCAACGTAGACGTACTTCCCATCAAAGGGAAGGAACTTCAGTAACACATGCTCGTCTCCACCGGCTCCACTTGTGGTTATCTCTTACCTTTACTTTGTGCAAGCTATTATTGTGGTGTATCCTTTACTTCGTTACTCACCTAGTTGCACTTCTAGACAACCTACTAGTTGATAAACCTAATTTGTTAAGTAAAGCTAAAAATCGGTAGTTGCGTATTCACCCCCCCCCTCTCTAGTTAACCATATCGATCATTTCAACCGGGAAGGGTTGTTTATCAACTTGCATCTTAGAAAAATTCAATCGCCCATCATGAATGACCGATTGTATTTGTTGTCAAAAAACATTGCAATCAGTAGTAGCATGAGGAAATGAATTATGGTACTTGCAATAAGCACGCCATTCCATCTCGTCAAACGGTGATATGGTGTGTGATAGTCTAATCATCTTATCTTGCAAGAGAGCATCAAATATTTTATCACACTTAGATTATCAAAATTAAACTTCATCTCCTCATCGCGATTCTTGTGGATCGGCTTAAGAGCATTACATGTATAAGGTGTGGCCTTCGAGGACCAAACAAATCCAGTAATATAAAGATCAACCTCATCGTCTGAATTATCATCACAATACTCAACCATATGCATTCTAGGATGATCGGTTGTAGACCTATGAACCTCTTTATTTCGATTCTCTTGAGCCAAAGTTTTTTGTAAGACTTGGTTAATACTTCAAAACTCATAACTTTCTAGATTCTATTTAATGTGAGTTTTCAAACCATTAAGAACAAGATCCGCCAAGTCTCTGTCGGTTATAACTAAGCTATAACATTGATTTTTTATATCTCTAAATCTCTTAACATAATCGGTGACCGATTCTTCATGTTTTTGCCTACCAATGTAAGATGTGACAACTTAAGCTCATTATCGCTGGTAAAAAAGTGATCATAAAACTTTTGCTCTAATTGCGACCATAAGAGAATTGAACCATGTGGTAAAGCAGCAAACCATGAAAATGCGGTGCCACTTAAAGATAATGGAAACAAATGCACTTTCAATTCATTTATGGAACCCGCTTCACCCAACTGCGCTAGATATTGACTAACATGCTCCCATGTTGTTTTCGTGCCCTCTCCACTAAATTTAACAAAATCAGGAACCTTGTATCCATGAGGGTAGAAAACTACATCAAAGTGCTCACGATAAGGCTTTTGTTACACATGACTCTTTACTTTTGGCTCATTTACGAAAGTTCCCAGAAACATCTTATGCAAATCCTCCCTTGATTTAGCTAAAATCAGATCCAATGTAGATGAAGATGCTTGTGGCAATGATATAGGAGCAACCTGAGTACTAGCTAGTGGTGCAACATGTGGGAAGGGTGCCGAACCATAATTCAGTGGAAGTCCAAACATGCTTGTGCCTATGGGTGGTGTGACAAAGTGATTCGGCGTTGCTGCCGAATTGGGCACACTCATAATAGGATTAGGATATGCAGGTGCAGCCACAAGCTGGTTGGTTTGACTAGGGTAAAAATCCAATCACAAATTATATTGTTGTTGCATAGGAGGTGCCGATGAAATAGGTAAAGTTGGAATAGGGTTTTCAGATATACCAACAGTACCACTAGATGACGGAGGCATATTTTTCTAAGCATTAGCACTTGCTATAAAAAAATTATATGTCATCATGTTACCCTTACTAACAAGACTTTCAATCACAGCCACTTGCCCCTGGAGAAAAAACTTTACTCACACTAATTTCATCTTGTTCATCAATGAGAGGAGGGAAATTGACGTTTCCAAACGAAGTGATGTTGCCTTGATGGTCCTTCTTGAAACTTGCAAGAATGTCTGCAAATCCTCCTCCTCGTGCTTCTTCTTGATTGCCTCAAAAGCCTCTTGATGCTTCTTCTTGTGTGTTTCATAGGCTTGGCGATGTTCCTCCGACAGTTCATCAAGACTGGGCTTAATGATGTTATCAACGTCAACTTCTGAGGGCTTGGGGAGATTAGGCATGGTTGATGACGATTCTTGATCTTTCTTTCGCAGCAGAGTCACCAAATAGTGTGTTCACACACGAACACGTCACCATGTACCTCCAACGCTGAGGGTGATGCACCACAGCTCACGTCGAAGGAGACCCGTCCGGAAGCACGGTACACAAGCAATCCGACGGGTGCTTTTCAGGATCCAAAACCCCACACGCCTAGGAGGGACCCCCTCTAGACGCACATTGGCTATGGGCTGCTCTAGGTCGGTTTGCCCACCCCTAGAACCTCGAGGATCACTGCCCTTAAACACAAAGAACAAACAGAGAACGAGAGAGAAAGAACAAGGGACAGATGTAAAACTAGGGTAAAAAGTAGATTGATCATTCGATTATGTGTTGTTCAATCGGCCATCACCTCATTTATTTATGAGGTGGCTAGACTTCCCGTACAAGAAAATGACTCCAAATCCCGTCCAAATCTTTTAAAAATTACCCGAACTTGGATTTAGGTAAGTATGAGACAACATTTCAGTTTTTTAGTCTCACGGGCCACAAACAACCTCCGATGAAGATGATACCAGTAGCAAATTTTACTGTTCCGACGAGACGAACAACTTTCATGTTGAATGTTTTTCGATTCGAGGCTATCTTCAATACCTTACGGAGCCATCTTTAACTTCTAGTTGGACTCGGTCATGTAGTTTTCCTGTTTGTCTGAGTTTTGTAGCTACCTTGCACGACGTGTACTATCTCAGATGATGTTGACTCCAAAAGTAAATTTGACCTTTTTGACAATGCACACAACTTCCGTGTTCTACACTTTTTCATCCGAGATCATCTAGGTAGTCTTTTCAGCCCATGTTTAGCTTTTGGTCGGACTGACCCTGATAGTTTCCACTTGGCCAACAAGCTTTTACCAGCAAGCTTCCACGCCGACAAGCTTTTCACTTGGTCGGTAAACTTTCACGCCTTCAAGGCTTTCCATGGCGGCAACCTCTCACGCTGGCAAGCTTCATTCAGCCGGAAAAGGTCGAATAACTCACGCGACCCATCAGACACCACCTAGGTAGGTGTCTGGTCCCTCGCGTCACTTTTTCACTCAGGACCAGTCCGTAGAGTGTTGCCTTTAACTTTTGCATACGAACCTGGATTGAAATGATTTTGATATCCAAATCAACCGATTCGACGAGACGAAGACAATTCATGTATAACATTTTCTCATATGAGGTCGTCTTGAAGGTGTAATTCGCCGAACAGTATTCTGGATACAAAATCTTAGTACCTCGAACACAACTTCAGCCTTCGAGATGAGATCGGATGGCTATGGTCCAAATTTCAAATATGTTCATGTCGACCCATAAACTTATTCATGTATATCACTTCTCATTTGAGGCCATCTTAATAATGTTTTTTTCATGCCAAAATTTGGTGTCAACACCGGTGAACATGTAATTGAGCGATCGGGGGAACTGGTCAAGCGATTGAGTGCTAGCATCTAAATGGGTCAGCCGACCAACGTTGGCGCATGGGCGCCAGGGAGTTTCCATGGTTCCTGACGCGCCAAATAGGAGCTCCCGAAAGGGAGCTCCTATTGGACACTCACTGCGTTGTCCTATTGGCAAACAAGTGTGCGACATTGTACCTTGTATTACTGTAGTTTACGTTTACTGTAGATCGTGTTACTTTAACTAGGTTTTCCCTATACCTAAAAAAACTAGGTTTTCTAGTTTACCATGGCTCATGGTATTAGGAACTTTTGGAAAAAAGGGTGACCATTATTTGAAAAGGTATATCTTTTATTTTATTGTACATTTTTTGAAAGCGGCTAGATATTTTAAAGATTTGAACAATTTTTGAAATTACAAGCATTTTTTTCGAAAAAGTGAACTTTTTAAAATTTTAAACATTTCCCAAAAATGGTGAATAGTTTTCGAAAATTTGGACACTATTTAGGAACATGGAAAGTATTTTTAAAAATAGAATGTAATAAATTTGTGAACAAATTTTGGAAAATCAGAACTTTTTAAACCCATTTTTTTTTGAAAATGCAAACATTCTTTTAACCTTGATTATTCTAAAATTATATGAATAAACTAAAAAAATAGGAATATTTTTGGAAAAAATATTTTTAATCAACAATTGTGAATAAATTCCTGGACATTACTTAATGAATTTGAACAATTTTGAAAACATGGATATTTTTTTAATGCGGAATAATATTTGAATTTTCAAATTTAAAAGGAAAAAGAAGCAAAAGAAAAAGGGTAAAAAAATACATGAAAAATAAAAAAATCTGGAAGTTCTTAAAACCAAGAAAATAAGTAGCATGATCTGGCCCGGCCCATGAGTATGTCGCATGTGTAAAATGACGACAATCTGCGAAATCACTACTTGACGAGTACTCCTTCCAAAAATCACTTTCACCTTCTGAGGTCACGACAAGTGAACTGCTGCATGTGCGCCACTTGTTGCAACCTTTGAGTTTTTCCTTTTTCATAGATCCATTTATTCAAAACGATTTATCTCTTAAACGGTGCGTCCAAATCTCGAACCATTTTCATCATTGGATTCATCGCGCCGAGATCTTCAAAACTAGATCTCATGCTTATAGGTTTTGATGAACTTTTCTTTCACAAAAAACCAGACAAAAAACCCGGCGAGGAGCACGTTTTCTCCTTTCCGAAAGTTGTTTCTGAGAGGCACGGCCGTGGCCCTTGTGGAAGTAAAACCATGCCTCTCGCGAAAGCAAAACCGTGCCTCTCACGGAAGGAGAAAAAAAAGAAAAAACGCATATTTTTTCCGTTTTTGAGATGCAAGACCGTGCCTCTCGCGGGAAAAAAGGGAAATCACATTTTTTTCCCCATTTCCCAGAGGCATGGTCGTGCTCGCGGAAGCAAAACCGTGCCTCTCGTGAAAAGGGAAAAAGAAACATGTTTTTCGTGTAATTTGTTTTACCAGTGAAAAACCAAATAGCCGAAAACCCCCGGAAAAACCCCATCTAAAAGGCCGAAAACGCATGCGAAAAAATAAAAAATGAAATAAAATCCAGAAGAAGCGTCCAGAGCACGACATGTGGTGATGACTGAGAGCTTGCCCAGTGGCGCGCTCTTAGCCCATCCCCAATTGACCCTTAGGGACGCTGGGAACGAGCGCTCTTTAGTTAGTTTCTCTCGACAATCTCCGGAATAAGCGGCGAATGAAATTCTGAGATGGGCCAGTCAAGATGCTGGGCCCAAGGGGAGTGGGCTGGACCATTACTGTAGAAAGTAATCTTGACTGGCCGGCCCATTACTGTAGACTTTACTTTTCAGCTTCACCTGTTCTGTGACCATTTGGCCCATTACTGAGATAGGCCGACGCACTACTGTAAACAGTATTTTTCAGTTTTAACTGTTTTTTCTTCGGCGTTATTTGTTTTTTACAGGGTTCTTTTCTTTTCATCGATATCCTTATGTTTCTTTGTTTCTTCACCAAGTTTTCTGGTTTTTGATGTTTCTTTATTGGATTTATTTTTTCCCTAATTTTCTTTTTCCTTTTTTCTATACATGTATACTTTTACACAATGTATATTTTTATTGTACATGTGCAACATTTTTTGACCATATTTAAATACCTGATGTATATTTTGTAAAAGTTATATTTTATACATATTTTTAAATACATGTCAAACATTTTAAATGTACACACTAGTAATGTTAAAATGGAAATAAATATATCTCTAACTACACAACATTTTTTTCTTTTTTTTCTTTCGCTTTTTCAACACATGTCGATATTTCTCATACATAGTGCACATCTTTTGTATTAATAAAGAACATCTTTCATAAAACTTTAATATCTTTAAATACATGACAAATGCTTTTGAAATACATGTTTTTGAAGCCTATTTTTCATACATAATGTACATTTTTTGTATAAATATTTAACATTTCTCATACAAGTTTTATATTTATAAAATACAATATTAACATTTTTCCAAAACACATATTTTTGAGCATTTATTAGAATACATGTTAAGCATTTTTGAAATACATATTCAAACTATTTGTTCATTGATAGACAACATTTTTAATACTAAGCTAACATTTTTATATATGGTATAAACATTTTTGATAATTCCATAGGTATTTTTTTGAAACGTCTGAACCTTTTCCAAAATGTAACATACATTTTTGTTGAACAGTCCAAACATTTTTTTTTTGAATTGCACAAACATATTTTTACATTGTTTAAACATTTTTCAACAATGTCACATACTTTGTTTCTGGAATGTGTTTATATTTTAAGAATGTGATAAACATTTTTTTGATTCATATGAACATTCTGTATTTTCATATTTTTGGATTTTCTAATATTTATTTAAGTTTTGGGATATATGTTTATGTATTTTTTTGAAATGGTATTTACATATTGTTGAAAATATAAAAAACACAAAATCAAAATTTAAAAATGGGATAAAGCAAACTAACCAGAAAGCTATGTGGGTTGACCTATTTTAGAGCGACACCTCACACGAGCGCACACTAGGTCTCACACCAAGCGGGACAATGGTTCTTATTTAAGACCTAGCTGGTCGAGTCGACCAAATGGGAAATCCCTATTTGCCACGCATTGCAGCAAATTGTCGCAGTATCGCACAGGCAGGCGCCCTAGAGAAGCAACTGAGCCAGCCCATTGAACTAGTTCGTTCGTTCCGGTTTTGTAACGCTTTTTTCTCACGTTTATAGTTTTTATTTTTTGTATTTTCCTTTTTGGTTTTCATTTACTTTTTTGGTTTTCAAGTTTACTTTATTTCCAGAAACTGTTTGCAAATTTCGAATATTGTTCGGAATTCAAAAACTTGTTCCTGTTTACAAGTTATGTTCTTAATTTTTGAAAAATGTTTGCTAATTTGAAAACAATGTTTGGAATTTCATAAAAAAAAATCGTGGTTTTCGAATATTGATCACAATTCTCAAAAAAGTTCCATATTCTCAAAATGTTCCCATTTTCAATTTATTCACAAACAAAATAATGTTCATGTTCTCAATATTTGTTAAAGAAATAATAAATTCCCCATTTTCAATATTTTTTAATAAATTCAAAAATTGTTCACATTTGTTTTGAAACGTGTTCGTGATGGTAAAAAATTGTTCTCTTTTTCAATATTTTTTCACAAATTCAAAAAATTTCCTGTTTTTGAAAATTTGCTCATAGATTCAACAAAATTCACATTTTTTCTAAACTTGTTCATGATTTTCGATAATTGTCCGGCATTTTAAAAAAGGCTCCCTTTTTCTAGATTTGTTTACAAATTTTAAAAAATTTATGCTTCTAAATTTGGTTCATAAGTTAAAAATCACAAATTTAAAAAATTGTTCATTTTATCAAAAAAATTCGGGATTTTATTTTTTTTCCCAGTTTTCAAATTTTGTTGACAATTCCAAAAATTGTTTGTTTTAAAGTTGGCGACAAATTGGAAAACTTTTCAAAAAAATTGATACCTCACGCATGTTTGTCAAAATCCTTCGAAATGTTTTAAAAGATATTCAGAATTTTAAATAGTTGATTAAAAATTCCTATGTGCCCAGGTACCTAGTTCTAAATTTCGGGTTGCCTATTCAACCGAACACTAATCAGCCACACTGGCTAGCTACATGTGTCTATAATAGCGGTATCGTATGTTTGAAACCTAGCTTTCGTTTCTCATATTTTTCTATTTTCTTGCACCGCTCTAGCTCCCGCGTGGGCTAGCCCAATGGGAGGACTGCCCTGTGTGAAGCCTCGACATTATGTCGCAGAACACGGCAGATTGGAGGTCCCGACCAAACACGCACTTCTTGGTTGGTTGCTACGTGAATTTGGGTCAGCCCAAGTAGCACAATCTTCATCTTCCAGGTTTTGGAAGGTTCTAAAACCTTCCAAGACCCGAAATCACTAATAAAGAGTACTCTTTGCAAGAGGTGGCACACATGCAGTGCGTCATTTGTCGCAACATGAAAGTTTTTCTTTTTCGTACATTCGTTTATTCAAAATGTTTTATCTCTTATAACCGTGTGTCTAAATCTCGAATCATTATCAACGTTGGATTTCTCACGTCGAGATTTGAAAAAATTAGATCCCATGTTCATAGGTTTCAACAAACTTTTTTTGGCAAAAAAATCAAACGAAAAAACCCGAAATGGAAGCACGCTATTTCTTTTCACATTCTTTCCTTTTTTGAAGAGGCAAATCTCGTGAAAGCAAATCTGTATCTTCAGAAGAAGCAAATCTGTGCCTCCTGCAAAAAAACTCTTTTTTTTTCTCCTTGGAGAGGCACAACTATCCCTCTCGCTGAAACAAACCAGTGCTTTCACGAGAAGTAAATATGTGTCTCACACCAAAGAAACAAAACACGTTTTCTTTTTCTTTTTTGAGAGGCATAATTGTGACTCTCGCGCAATTAAATTTATGCCTCCACGTGAAGTTAAATTATGCCACTCGCGGAAGCCAAAAAAAAAGAAAATATATGTTCTTTTCTCTTTTCGAGAGGCACAACTGTGCCTCTCGCGGAAGCAAATCTATGCCTCTCGCGTAAAACAAAGTGTTTTTTTACTTTCCTGAGAGGCACAGCTGTGACTCTCGCAGGAGCAAATCTGTGCCTCTCGTGAAAGATAAAAAAACACTTTTTTTTTCAGGCAAAAAAATCCTGATTTTTTTGCAAAAAAAACCTAGAGAAAACTAAGAAAAAATCAAAAACTCAAAAAACAAAAGAATCATCTAAAACCAAAAAACACATATAGAAAAAAAAGATATCCTAAAGGAGCGACGAGTACATAAAACATGACAGTGGTTGAGGGCGCGCCAATTGGTGCACTCCCAGCCCACCAAGAGTGACCCTTGCGGGAGCATGCAACGAGCACTCCTTAGCTAGTTGCTCCCTCCAATACCGGTTTTTTTGTTTTTTTAATTATTTTCATGTTCATTTTTATTTTATTTTTGTTTTATTTGTTAGTTTTTCTTCTTCCTTATAATTATTATTTTTCATTTTGCTTTTTTTCGGATTTCACTATTTGTTGTGATTGTTTTAAATTCATGTTTTTTTTGAAATTGTGAACATTTTATAAATCACAAATATTTTTCAAATTCATGAATGCTTCTTACACATTCCCATTTTTTTAATATGAACACTTTTTGAATCAGCAAACATTTTATGAATTGATGAGCATGTTTGGAAATTGAGGAAGAATTTTCTAAATTTATGAATCTTTTTTTGTTTTGATGAATACTTTTGGAATTAATGAACATTATTTTGAATCCACGAACATTTTTCATTAGATGAACTGTGTTTTGAATTTGGGAACAATATTGAAAATCGTAAGTATTTTTTGAATTTGTTAACATTTAAAAAATGATCATTTTAAAATTCATATTTTTTAATTCGTGGACATTTTATGAAATGTCGAATATATTTCAAATTCATGAACATTGCTTTGAATTCATGAACAGTTCTTGTGGTAGAAAAATGAAAGAAAGAACGCCCGACCCTACATCGACCGACTCAAAATGCACCGGGAGCGTAGGGGTGTGCGGGATTGGTGGGTATTCACCAACCTACGCGCGAAATAGGGGCTTCCAAGCGGGACATAGTCGCTCCCAGGGTTAGGTGGTGTTTTGGACTGAGTTTAGAGGTATTAGATGGGCTGCGTGGGGATAGAGGAAGAGGGCAAATCCATTTTTTATTTAGCACAATATTTTATTCTTTTACTCACTATTATTGCCGCATATTCCACCGTTCGGGTAACAAATGGATTTGGAATGCCTTCAAAATATACGCATGGCCTCTTTATACTATAACAAGGCCACAGAAAACATGTCATCCAAATCGGAGCTCTTTTAATCACTATTTAGGAAAACTAATTCCATTTATCAAATAAATGAAGGTTGAGCTGCGGGTTGGTGATGACGAAGGGGTAAAAATGTAAAATCATGAAAAGTTTGAGCTTCAAAATAATATACCTCCGCCACGTGCAAAGGTTCAGGGCAACAACGAGTCACACATGGACAAACCGGAGAGGTTTGCTTATTCGCCATTTTCCGGATATATAGACTTCCCTATCAGGATGAACGTGCTTCCAGCATAGTTGCTAACCTCCAGGAGACTGGTTTAGCAATTGCTAAGATGCAACATTTGTCGTACGTTTGTAGTCAGATCATCAAAGTTGTTTTTCATCAAATTGACATAGTGATTCTCACCTAAAGATCAGGACACCATTGTGCCTATCACTACCCCGTAATCGGTTGCCTCCGATCGACGCTATGTCGGTCGAGTCCTGGTCCGATCGAGCTCTTCCGAGTCATCATGAGGTGGCTCACCCTTCTCATCATTTATACATCCACAAGTGGGGCCCACACATGAATTTTGTGTCAATGTGACTAAACTTGGCAATTTGTGTGGGTTGTAACACCTGCTCCAGCGGTTTTGGTTATGTGAAGAATACCAAAATTTGTTGGTTTCTGACAACCTACCCCTTACATTTGTGGTTCTGTGATATCCACCAACTAAAAATGAATAGGGCTCAAGGTATCTAGGTTTATGATATAGTATCTAGTCATCTTCTTTCACTCTAAAAGTATAACGCTCTTTTTGCATTTACATATTGATAGGCTCGAAATTGCATTGGGTCCAACACCAAACCAGTCTGGTTATGGAAATATGCTACAACACCAAATTATTGTTTGGTCGGACATGATACTGCTAATTAGATTCAACAAAGGACGTAATGCCAAATTTCATGTTTGGATGTTGTGTGAATGTGGGAGAGATGTGGACATGAGGCTCGGGCGGAGGAGCATGAAGTTAATGCCGTTGATGCACCTTTCCGGTTGCTTCACGCATGCTGCCTCATGCTAGTCCCGCTACCATGTGATGCACAACACGGATAGCCACCCCCACCCACGGGAAACACTCTCCGCCTCCCAACAAGCATTGGTGCAACGACGTCCTATACAAACAACTTTTACCACTTTCCGCGACATAGTTTTAAACTGTTGTCTTGTCTGTGTGTGCGATAGAGGGCTTTATCCCACATGACATAGAAAATTGTCGACAATAGCTCCTTAATACGTCTCCAACGTATCCATAATTTATGAAGTATTCATGCTAATATATTATCATTCTTGGATGTTTTACAATCATTTTATAACAACTCAATATCATTTTTTGGGGACTAACCTATTGACCCAGTGCCCAGTGCCCAGTGCCAGTTGTTGTTTTTTGCTCGTTTTTTTACATCGCAGGAAATTAATATCAAAAAAGTCCAGACACCGCAAAACTTTTTGTGGATTTTTATGGACCAGAAGACCACCAATGGGCCAGAGCAGCAACTGGGGGTGCCCCGAGGGGGGCACAACCCACCATGGCGCGCCTGGGCCCCAAGCGCGCCCCAGTGGGTTGTGTCCACCTCGGTGGCCTCCCGCACCCCCTCTTCGCCCTATAAATTCTCAAATATTCCAAAAACCCTCACGGAGAACCTAGATTAGAAGTTCCACCACCGCAAGCCTCTGTAGCCACCGAAAACCAACCGGGAGGCCGTTCCGGCACCCGCCGGAGGGGGAGATCATCACCGGTGGCCATCTTCATCATCCCGGCGACCACTACGATGAGGAGGGAGTAGTCCACCCTCGGGGCTAAGGGTTTGCACCAGTAGCTATGTGTTTAATCTCTCTCTCTCTCTCGCAATCTCGAGATGTCATGATCTTGATATATCATGAGCTTTGTTAACATAGATGGATCATATGATGTTTCTCCCCTCTCTACACTTGTTGTGATGAATTGAATCTTTACCCTTTGAAGTTTTGTCATGTCGGATTGAATGTTCCGATTTGAGAACACATGATGTATGTCTTGCGGTATGAATACTTGAGGTGAGAATAGGGTATCATATTTATTCACTTGATGTATGTTATGGCACTCAACTTGCGGATACCCGAGGTGACATTGGGGTAATCTATGCAAAGGGGTTGATGCACGTTTTTATTATCTTTTCTCGGATAGAAACTTTTGGGTCTCCTTGTAGTTCTCTATATGGATTAAATATTATGATCATGAAGTTGTTTGATGCATATCATAGAATTAAGTCACAGATACTTGTGGTGACATTGGAGTATCTAGGTGACATTACAGTTGATTGATGTGTGTCATATGGTGTTATTTTAGTACGAACTCTTGGCTAGATTGATCGGAAATAATAGCTTTGCGTTATTTTAGTACGAACTCTAGGATAGATTGATCGGAAAGAATAGCTTTGAGGTGGTTTCGTACCCTACAAACAATTTCTATCTTTTGTTCTCCGCTAATAGGAATTCGGGAGTGATTCTTTATTGCACTTTGAGGGATAATCATATGATCCAAATATGTTAGCATTGTTGAGAGATTGCACTAGTGAAAGTATGCACCCTAGGCCTCATTTTCCATCATTGCAATACCGTTTGTGCTCCGTTTTACTATTTACTACCTTGCTGTTTTTTATTGTTCGCACTACAAAAGCTCATATCTACTATCCATACTACAATTTTATCACCATCTCTTCGCCGTACTAGTGCACCTATACAATTTGCCATTGTATTGGGTGTGCTGGGGTCACAAGAGATTTCTTGTATTGGATTGCAGGGTTGCTTGAGAGAGACTATATTCATCCTACACCTCCCACGGATTGGTAAACCTTAGGTCATCCACTTGAGGGAAAATTGCTACTGTCCTACAAAACTCTGCGCTTGGAGGCCCAACACGAGTCTACAAGAATAAAGTTGCGTAGTAGACATCAAGCTCTTTTCTGGCATCGTTGCCGGGGAGGTGAGTGCTTGAAGGTATACATTTAGATCTTGCAATCGAATCTTTTAGTTTCTTGTTTTATCACTAGTTTGGTTTATAAAAATAAAACTAAAATAATGGAGATTGAGTTACCTCAAATTGTTTGTTATCTTTATAATGTCTATCTTGAGAATAAGGATTCCAATAATTGTGCTCAATTGCTAGAAATGAATTCATCAAAATTTATGGCACAAAAACATTGGATGATGGGCATGATTGCAATATTGCTAGTGTGAATTCTTTGAATATCTATGATGTTAATGATGATTGCATTGGTCATGATAATGATGTCTCCTATAAGAATGTCAATTTTTGTGGAGTGAATTGGGAGTGCAAAAGAACACCAAAAAGTGAAGATAGATTTTGCAAGAGGCATAATTATTTAGAAACAAAATGGTTGCAAGAGAAGCTAGATGCCTGTGCTGAAAAATTTAATTTTTTTCGCCATCCTTGCTAACTTTGCAATGAACATGGTCATTTAAATCTCCAATGCAAATTGTTTCATGATCAAATTGTGTACAGAATTTGTGATGACTTGATTTCCCTTGCGCATCATAATGAACTTAGTTTGCTTCTGGGTTATGAAGAAATGAAACGTATAACTAAGAATATTCCATATAACCCTAAGAGATTTCTTGATTTTGATCTAGAGGAAATTTATATGTTTTATGCGGTAAATTGCATTGAGAATCCTTATATTGCCAACTATCTAAAGACAAGAAAACAAATAGAATATGAAGAGAGTACTAATGAAAGGGAAAATATTTCCCAATACCCTCCTAGTGTTTCTAATGATGAATAAGGTAATGAGGAGGAGCTTCCTATCCAATCAATCTCTTCAACAAGAAGCTCGAAAAAATTGATTAAACCCACACGTGAGGTGGTGAAGAAGAAAAATAAAAGAAGAAGGTAGAGGCAAAAAGGTAACTCTCCCAAGTAATATTGCTCCTTCACCATTGTGCCTCATGAAAGTGAATCAAATATGTTGATGGAGGATGATGATATTGAGTATGATTTTGTGATGCCTAATACTTGTTGTAATGATTATGCTTGGTAAGACAATGATGTCTTTTATGATCTTGAAAATCTTTTTGGCACTTGCTTGGAAGAATATGATGATATTATTTGCTATACTATTGGTGCCATTCATGCTATTGATAAGAATGATTATGATGATATGCAAAACCACAAGATTGGGGATGCTATGTTTGATCAGTATGAAATGTTTGAAGATTTATTTGCTGAAAATAATGCTTGTCCTAATATTGGGGATGCTTTTCGTAATGAATATGATCCTTTGATTCCTTCTACTTTTGATAAGAAAATTTATTATGATGATAGCATGCCTCCAATTTATGATAATTACAATGATGAAAACGGGTTTGGAAGAGTGTCAACTCTAGGTAGTAGTGATCCCACTATTTTGGAGGGTGTTGAATCTTATTACAATATTGATGAAGGTGGATTTGGAGAGGTCGTGACTTTATTGAGTGATACATCCACTATTTTGGAAGAGGTTTCAATTGACTATGACAATAATGTTGCTATCTGATGATTATTATGATGACATGTATGCCATAAAGAGTAATAAATCTTCTATTCTTGTGCATCATGAAAAGAATGATTTATGTGATGTTTATATTGATGAATTTATTCATGATGCTACTGAAAATTATTATGAGAGAGGAACTTATGATTCATGGTGCCCTGGTTATGTTTCAATCCTTATCTTTTATGCGAGCATCATTGAACTTATCATGCCTAGCTAAAAGGCATTAAAGAAAAGCGCTTGTTGGAAGACAACCCAACACTTTTACTTACTATTTTTGTGTGTTCACATGATTATGCTACTGTAGTAATCATATTTTATTGCTTTTGTTTCAATAAAATGTCAAGTAAAGCCTTTGGGATAGTGTGGATGATAGTTGACTTGAATCTATGCAAAAACAGAAACTTTTGCGCTTACGAAAATATTTCCCTTTTTTAACATAAGAGTGATTTTGAGTTGATTACTTTTGCAGAATATTAATAATCAAATTTCTCATGTTGTCCTAATTTTTCAGAATTTTTGGAGAAGCAGAAGTATGGTTGGAGTACAGATTACTACAGACTGTTCTGTTTTTGATAGATTCTGTTTTCAATGCATAGTTTGCTTATTTCCTAGGTTCTATGGATTATATTGTTCAATATAAATTGTGGAAATGATATGCTACAGTAGGAATTGTGTGGAAACAAATTATGAATCTTGTCTTTGACAGTACCAAAGTGAAATGGTTTGCTTTTTATCATACTAACCTATCTCACAAAGTTCCATTAAGTTTTGTGTGATTGAAGTTTTCAGTTTTGGGTGAGATGTAGATATGAGGAGAATAAGGAGTTACAATACCCTAATATTGGGTATTTCCCAGGCACCCCAAGGTAATATGCAAGGAAGATCCAAGCAACTAAGATTGGGGATGCCCCGGAAGGCATCCCCTCTTTCGTCTCCTCGGTAACCTCACTTGGAGCTACATTTTTATTCGTCACATGATATGTGTTTTGCTTGGAGCGTCATTTCATTTTGTTAGAATTTTCTTTTTGTTACTTAGAATAATGTTTTGCATCTTTATTTTCAGTAAAAATGTCAAGGATAGCCTTTACCATGCTTATTTTGCAAGTATACATGTTGCTGTTTCAAAACAGAAAGTTTATCGTTGTTGCAAAAATTCCCTAGAAAAGTCAGAATGTGATAAAATGTTGAAACCTTTTGCACAAGAAGCTCTGACAAATTTTCGACGGTGTGGTAAATTTTCAAAATTTTTGGAGTTAGGAAGTGTGATGAATCTTGCAGTCTTTACAGACTGTACTGTTTTGGCAGATTGCTGTTATGGTTGCATTGTTTGGATATGTTTGCTTGTTTAATGATTCTGTTCGAGAATATAAGTATTAAATATGAAGAGGCATTTAGTATGCAATGTTGAATAATATTTTTTGTGGTTTTCTACAATAGAGAATGATAAGGTTTTTGCATTGATTTATACTAACTTATCTCATGAGTTCTTGTTGAGTTTTGTGTGGATGAAGTTTTTGAGATTTAGGAAAACTGTGATATGAGAGGAATTAAGGAGACACAAAATCTCAAGCTTGGGGATGCCCAAGGCACCCCAATATAATATTTCAAGAAGTCTCAAGCATCTAAGCTTGGGTATGCCCCGGTATGCATCCCACCTTTCTTCTTCAACAATTATCGGTTAGTATTGGTTGAGCCTAAGTTTTTGCTTCTTCACATGACATGTGCTATTCTTAGAATGTAATTTTATTTTGTTTTTTGCTTGTTGTTTTAAAAAAAATACTTAGATCTGAAAGTTTTTAAATAAGAGAGAGTCCTCACATAGCTACCTATTTACTTAACTACTCACTTGATCTTCATTTATAACTTTTTGGAGTAGCTTGTCATTTACTCTTGTGCTTCACTTATATCATATGAGTAAATTGTTGAATGAATTGAATATCATGAAGTTGAAATTATATGTTCATATCATGCCTAGTGGTAGCTTCACATTGGGTTTAGAAAGTGAAATCTTTTGAAGCTTGACAATCACAATATTGGTCATACAAGCAATTCATGAATGATTAGTAGAAGGAAGAGAACTTTCACATGCAAATACACTATCTTGGAAATTGTGATAGTGAGCCCCCATCAAAATATTATATGCCAAAATTGTTGACGTTGGACAAGGAAGACAACGTAATGGTTTTGTTTGTTCATATTCACATAGAAGTTATATTGTCATAGATCCTTCAACATGTGGTGCTTGCCCCCCAACTTTGCTAGCCAAAAATTCTGCACCATGTAGAGATACTACTTGTGCATCCAAAAACTCTTAAACCCAATCTTATTTTCAATAGTCCACCATACCTATCTAAGGATTGAGCAAGATCCTTCAAGTAAGTTGTCATCAGTGCAATAAGGGAATAAAAATTGCTTCTAAAAGTGTTAGATCATTTAGTGTAAGAGAAAATTGAGCGTTGCACGAACTTGTGATGGCAAAGAATAAAAGCGACAGACTGCATAATAAAGGTTGCTATCATAAGGGGAAATATAACGTGACATTCTTTTGCACTAAGGGGTTGAGCATACAAACAAATAAGCGCATGGCAACCTCTGCTTCCCTCTGCGAAGGGCCTATCTTTTCCTTTATGTATTTACTTTTATGCAAGAGTCAAAGTTTTTCTCTCTATTCCTTTTTATTTTTCTCCTTTGGCAAGCATCATGTGGTGAGGAAAGATCTAGGCACATATGTCTAGTTAAATATGGGTAGCATGAGTTATTATTGTTGACATCACCCTTGAGGTGAATACGTTGGGAGGCGAAACTATGAGCCCCTATATTTCTATGTGTCCGATTGAAACATTTTGCTCATGTATCTGCGGTGAGTGTTAGCAATCATAGAAGACTATATGATGGTTGAGTATGTGATCTCTTACTTAAACTCTGTTGAACAAGTTGAATTACAATTTCTTGGTGACTGAGAACATAGGTTGTTGAGTTTCAAGAGAATTCATTGTTTGAACCCTAACATGTGAATTGGTTGCTACTTTAACATGAGAAGTTTTATATGAAAGAATTGCTGTTACGATGCTAGGAAAAGTGATTGCAATTATCATTGATCAAACTTATGCACTTTGCTAGCATCCACACTTCATAAATTATTTCTTTTATCAATTACTTGCTCGAGGACGAGTAGGAATTAAGCTTGGGGATGCTGATACCTCTCCAATGTATCCATAATTTATGAAGTATTCATGCTAATATATTCTCATTCTTGGATGTTTTACAATCATTTTATAGCAACTTTATATCATTTTCCGGGACTAACCTATTGACCCAGTGCCTAGTGCCAGCTGCTGTTTTTTGCTTGTTTTTTCACATCGTAGGAAATCAATATCAAATGGAGTCTAAACACCGCGAAACTTTTTGTAGATTTTTTATGGACCAAAAGACTACCAATGGGTCAGAGCAGCACCTGGGGGGTGCCCCAAGGGGGGAACAACCCACCAGGGCGCGCTTGGGACCCCAGGCCCACCCTGGTGGGTTGTGCCCACCTGAGTGGCCTCCCACACCCCCTCTTCGCCCTATAAATTCTCAAATATTCCAAAAGCCCTCACAGAGAACCTAGATCGGAAGTTCCGCCGCCGCAAGCCTCTGTAGCCAACGAAAACCTATCGGGACCCCGTTCCAGCACCCTGCCGGAGGGAGAGATCATCACCGGTGGCCATCTTCATCATCCCGGCGACCACCACGATGAGGAGGGAGTAGTCCACCCTCGGGTCTGAGGGTTTGTACCAGTAGCTATGTGTTTAATCTCTGTCTCTCGCGCGCGATCTCGAGATGTCACAATCTTGATATATCATGGGCTTTGTTAACATAGATGGATCATATGAACTTTCTCCCCTCTCTACACTTGTTGTGATGAATTGAATCTTTACACTTTGAAGTTTTGTCATGTTGGATTGGATGTTCAGATTTGAGAACACATGATGTATGTCTTGCGGTAAGAATACTTGAGGTGACAATGGGGTATCATATTGATTCACTTGATGTATGTTATGGCACTCAACTTGCGGATTCCCAGGTGACATTGGGGTAATCTATGCATAGGGGGTGATGCACGTTTTTATTATCTTTTCTTCGATAGAAACTTTAGGGTCTCCTTGTAGTTATTTTTATGGATTGAATATTATGATCATGAAGTTGTTTGATGCATATCATAGAATTAACTCACGGATACTTGTGGTGACATTGGAGTATCTAGGTGACATTAGAGTTGATTGATGTGTGTCATATGGTGTTATTTTAGTACGAACTCTTGGCTAGACTGATCGAAAAGAATATCTTTGTGTTATTTTAGTATGAACTCTAGGATAGATTGATGAGAAAGAATAGCTTTGAGGTGGTTTTGTACCCTACAAACAATTTCTATCTTTTTTTCTCCGCTAATAGGAATTCGAGAGTGATTGCTTATTGCACTTTGAGGGATAATCATATGATCCAACTATGTTAGCATTGCTGAGAGATTGCACTAGTGAAAGTATGCACCCTAGGCCTCATTTTCCATCATTGCAATACCATTTGTGCTCTGTTTTAATATTTACTACCTTGATGTTTTTATTGTTCACACTACAAAAACTCATATCTACTATCCATACTACACTTTTATCACCATCTCTTCGCCGGACTAGTGCGCCTATACAATTTGCCATTGTATTGGGTGTGTTGGGGACACAAGAGATTTCTTGTATTTGATTGCAGGGTTGCTTGAGAGAGACTATCTTCATCCTACACCTCCCACGGATTGATAAACCTTAGGTCATCCACTTGAGGGAAAATTGCTACTGTCCTACAAAACTCTGCGCTTGGAGGCCCAACACGAGTCTACAAGAATAAAGTTGCATAGTAGACATCAGTTCTCCGGTCACGTATGCTTAGAGCATATGCTCATGTGTGATAGGGGGAGCTAACATAGACAATATTGTCAGATAAGCCATGTGAGATCATCATGGCATCCCATACATTAATTATGGAGCAAACATTTGCGTTGGCAGACCGCATCACCCACAACTTTCTGTATAGTGTCGTTTGTGGTACGTGGAGCGATCACGGACGCTTTGCCTCAGTTAAGCGTTTGCATTATCCAAGTATAGCACACATGATTCGGTCAACAAAACTATCTAACATAGGGCTATCCATCACACACCCTTTTACCGATGGAAATGTTTGTAAAGTGCCATGACGCATTAATTAGGTTTATTAGTGTACTATTAATACTCTTGATATTAAGCAAACTCATGTTTCATATCGAACAGATGTTTACCACTTTCATGTCGGGCACATAACTATATTTTAACATCACAATATAGATAGCTACGTCACAACAACGTAGTACACCATATAGCTAGTTCACCTTTATAAGCACAAAGTGTTGGTGCAATAATTTGCCTCCTTATGTTTTGGAGTTTGTTGACATAAACAATACGGGACTTATGTGTTTGCTAGTGCATAGATTAACAGGTCCCTGAAATCAAGAGGAGTTTGATTCAAACGCCGAAGATAATCCCATGTGTGGCAGTGAAGGTTATTACCAAAGATTATGATAACAAGAGTGACCCCTCAAAAATTGTTGGTGTGAAGCATTTGGTTCGGTGCTCGTCTGAAAGAAGTGATTGCGACCGGAAATATTGAAGACGAAATGAAGACGTAGCATTTATTTCGTTGTCTCTTTCTTCTTTATTGAGTCACAGGACCACCATACTATTAGGAGGGGTGTAGCGTTCGAAGCTTTGATTCTCTGATGCTAAACCCAAGTCCTATGAAAGTTGTGAGATAAATCTCTTTGTATTTCGAGAAAATACTTGCCAGCAAGAGACTGTGATCTTCTTCAATGCGAGATATTTGTCTCTGACCGAGGAGTTAGCATTACTTGGTCCTCAAGTAATGTTACTGTTGCTCTTGAAATTTGACCGTTGTGAATGTTTCGGTTGGCCATTGGCTAGACCGCATGTCCAAAATGGTCATTTCCCACCAGGGAAGGCTGCGGCTATAAATAGCCACCCCACACCGACTTTGTCTGGTGGATGCTCCGTTTGATTGTGAGAAGATTGTTGAGCAACCCCTCTCTAGGTGATCTGAGTTTAAAATCTAATGAGAGAAAACCCCTAGAGCTGAAAAATTAGATAGTGGTTCGACATCACTCGAATCTAAGTCCAATATGATCTGCCTATTACTCTTGAGAGCTGCCAACTCTCTAGATGATTAGGGTCAATTTCTTCAGAGACCAAGAGTAATTGTGGTTCTCAAAAAAGAAGTCTGTAAAGGTTTGGAGATCGCCTCAAGTAACTACCACGAGTGATCGACATTGGTTGATGAACCAATTGTCGAGGAGAATAGGGCTAAGAGAGTTTATTTTCTGTGTTAAACACAACCCCTCCAACTAGACGTAGTCCTTTTGCAGAAAGGTGAACTGCTCTACCAAATTCCTTGTCGCCACCGAGCATCACTGGTTACCTCTGATTCTCCTCTCACAATACACTTCCATGATGATACATGTTTGTCACAGTAGGTCACTTTTTTGTCATGCATGTACATCCATGACGATTTTATGACAGAATCAAGATAGTCATACCTGTGTTGTCGTAGAAGTGTTCCATGACATTACCAAAATTATCATCACGGAAGTGTCCACTTCCATGATGATAAATCACGCGTCATAGAAGTGCTTTCGTCAAGGGTGACAGACACGTGGCATCCACTGTAACGGCTCGCTGTTAAGCTATCGGGTCTGGTTTTGGATTCGATAACCCGTTAACAGCCTCGACCAATGGGGATTTTCCACGTGTAAAATCATCATTGGCTGGAGGAAACACGTGTCGGCTCACCGTTGGGACAGATGTCATCCACTCATTGGACCGAAGGCGCCTATGATACGTCGACACGTGGCACGGCCCAACAGAGGCCCATTCCTGTGAAAAGGCCAGCCCGTTTGACTTGGTCAAAAGGTGGTGGGCCGACCCACGAAAAGCCTGTTAACGGCTTGTTCGCATATAGCCCATTTACAGCCCGCTAACCCAGGGCCCGTTACGACCTATCTGAATTAGGCCCAATAGTCTCATCTAGGCCGTCCAATATGATTCCAGCCCGTTTTAACTTCCGACCCATGTATGGCCCATGACGTCTTTTGGCCCATATGAGGCCCTTTGTAACTCTTGACCCATTAACGGCCTGTGGTGAAACTGGCCCGTAATGAACATTGTATCACTTTATACCCATTAATGGCCCGTGGTGAAACTGGCCTGTAATAAACAGTGTATCACTTTATACCCATTCGTCCCATTATTCCATTGGGCCGTTTCCAGCCCACGTTATCTTTCGGCCTTCTCAGGGCCCATTTATTCTTGGGCTCATTTCCAGCATTCGGTTACTTATGGCCCGTTATTGTAATTTACTGCTAGTGGGCCAAATTCAGCCCGTGGTTACAGTCGTCCCGTTTGTGGCCCGTTAATATGTTGGGCTATTTTCACAGCGTCATCAAATACAGCCGATTAACGACGGCTTGTTACGGTCGGCCCATGAACGGACGATTCCAACTCTAGCCCGTTTGGCCATAATGCGGTTTGTTATTGGCCCATGTTTGGCCAATCGATCATACGACCCGTAGAAGGCCCATTGATGATACGGCCCGTAGAAGGCCCACTGTGTCTACGGCCCGTAGAAGGCCCATTGTTTCTATACCCCGTAGAAGGCCCATTGTTTCTACGGCCCGTAGGAGGCCCAGTGTCACTACAGTAAATATGTAGCCCATGGTTATTCTAGGTTATTGCGGCCACTAGCAAACCGCAGAAAAAGAACTGCTCACTGCAAGCAAACAAATAAACAAGACAACAAGGAAATAAATAAGCAAGCAACTTACGCTAGGCTATCACGACTATTACACATATTACATCCACTGGGCATCAAAGTTCGCCACCAGTGAAAATATAGGGAACAGAGTAGCATATCATATACACAGGTTGTCAAAGTTGGCGACCAGTGCAAATAAACACCGCAACTAAACAAGTCTAGAACTGAAACCGCTTCAGAAGAGCTCAAGAAACAATATCCTGGGCACCCATAATGCTGGCAAGATGCTTAGCAAGCTTATTAACTTTCTCTTGTTTGGCGCTTAAATCCTCCAGCACTTGGTGTTGCACCAGAAAGTATGCATCTGAATTCTGCAGGGACTTCCTCAGTCCTTCGGCTTCCTGTCGCATAACATCTGATCGATGTCTTTCAACTTGAAGTTGAGACTCAAGAAGCCGAACTGATTCAGGCAGCGAGTTCGAAGAGCTGGTGCCAGCAGTAGTAGCCAGTAACTCGAACACTACATTAAGACAGTACTTTGGGGTTGTCTCAGTGTCTTCAATATAGTTTTTATCAGCTTTCTTGGAGACCAACAGGGATGTCTCACTATCTTGAACCTTATCTGCATTACTTCCTTTACCATTGCATAACGGGGTACTCTTCTCCAATATTTTATCCGCGTTCTAAAAGAGAAACAAACAAACACATCACAGGTTTACAATGTAGTATATGAAACTCATTTTGGTAAACCAGTTCAGTAGTAAGGTGGACAGGATAACAGCATGAAACAAACATATATCTATGTAGTATGGTCACTGTATGGTCTATATCATTCTAGTTTATGTTGCCAAATCAAGATAGATACAGTTCAAATCATATCTATTTAAGACAAAGCAGCATAGACAGAATATAAGTGTGGGAAACTACACAACAATAACAACACTTGTAATGTGCATGGCATGAGAACATAACTGTTTATTCAATTGAAACTGAAATCAACATAGAGCAAGTTACAACAGCAAACACGTTAAAGAAACAGGTTTAAAACATACCTGTTGCGCCATTGGATTTCAATTGCATCCTTCAAATTTGAAATTAGTTGGTATGAGTAAATACAGTGATGCAAGAGCAAAGTAGTATGAACCATAGCTACGGAACCTGACCTGAGAACAATTCTTCTTCTGCTTTAAGCGTTGACTTGGGGTTCGGAGTGGTGGTCCTCGTGCTTTGGGCACTGCAGTTGCCTTACTAACTGCTCGTGTTTGGGTGCTCTGTGGTGGAGACGGTGTTGTGTCAACTGGAACTGGGTTACTATCTGCTGGGGTTGGGGTTAGAAGGGGTGTAGCTGGTTCTCTGTCCAACTGGGTAGGGGTACAATCTGCGTGAGTCTGGGTTATGTGTGGTGGGGCTGGTTCTTGGGCAAGTACAACCGTGGTTCTATCTGCATCGACAGGTAGCACGATCTTTTCTGAAGACCGTGTTTTTACTCCCACAGATACTGCCATCACCCCCTCCAATTGAAATGGCTGATAAACAAGAAAAGTAATTGAATGTACAGACATTGTAAGATAGACAGGTGCAATGGATAGTAGGGAAGAAAACAGGGCATGAAATAATTCACATTTATGTTGTCTAACCAAACAGAATAGCAGGACATAATTTCACATATATGATGGCTAATTAAACAGGATAGCATGACACGATTTCACATGTATGATGGCTAACTAAACAGGATAGAATGACATACTTCAAAATATGATGACTATGTAAACAGGATGACATGATATAACTATACGATGTGTCTATTAAAGTGGTTGGCATGCCATAAATCACAAACATGCCGTCGATGGAAACATGATGGCATGATATAATTCACGGATAGAATGACATAATTCAAAATATGATGACTATGTAAATAGGATGAGATGATATAACTATATTATGTCTTTAGAAAGTGGGTTGGCATGCCATAATTCAGATACATGATGTAAACATCATGGCATGATATAATTCAAATATATGATTTATATACTAAGCAAGTGAGCAGAGGGCAATCCCATATATGATGTGTCAATTAAGGAGATGGCATTCAATATTGTGTATATGATGTAAAAACTAAGCATTGCAATACAACATATGCATGATATGAGTAATATAACCCTGCCAAGTTTGAGCATACACCTCAGGGGGATAATAGGACTGGTCATCTGCCTATGAATCCTCCTCTGAAGAGCTATCTGTAACCAGCAAGATATCTGCTTCAGCAGGTAGCATTGTCTGCTCTGAAGACCTTGTTTTCACTCTAGATTTCTCCATCACCAATTCAAATGGCTGATGCACAGGAAGAGCAGTTGAATATACAAACATTGTCGACAAATGCAATGAGAAATACAAAAAAAGGACGGCATGATATAATTCACATATATGACGCTTGGCTAAACAGCATGGCATTGCATAATTCACATATATAATGCCTTGCAACAAGATAGCATTGCATAATTCACATATATAATGTCTTGCAACAAGATGGCATTGCATAATTCACATATATGGTAATTAGACACTAAACAGGTGGCATTCACACAAAGCATGTCTAAACTAAGCAAATGACATAGCAATGCAAGATACCATACGCACGATATGAGCAACATAACCCTGCCAAGTTAGAGCATGCACCTCGGGGGGGGGGAATAGGACTGGTCATCTGTCTCTGAATCCTCCTCTGAGGAGCTATCCGTAACCAGCAAGACATGCGCTTCGTCAGATAGCATTGTCTGCTCTGAAGACCTTGTTTCCACTCCAGATTTTTCCATGACCGTGCCGAATGGCTGATGCACAGGAAGAGTAATTGAATGTACTAAAATTGTTGACAAATTTAACACGTAATAAAAAATGATGGCATGATATAATTCACATATAAGATGACTGGCTAACCAGGGTGGCATTGCAAAATTCACATATATGATGCCTGGCTAAACAAGATGGCATTGCATGATTCACATATACGATAAAGAAACTAAACAGATGGCATTGACACAAAGCATGTCTAAACTAAGCAGATGACATATTTGATGTATACAGTAAGCAATGCAAGGCACCATATGCATGATATTACCAACATCAGCATGCCAAGTTAGAGCGAAGACCTCAGGGGGTAAATAGGAGTGGTCTTCTCCTTCTGAATCCCCCTCAGAACAGTTATCTTCCTCTTGATTACGATCCGAAATGGGTGGAGGGGGGCTGCCTTTGCGCCCACCATGGAGCGACGTCTGCATGAAATTTTATTGCCACGCAAGGCTCGTCTCTTTTGCTCTACATGTTCAGTTCCATTGTGTACAATAACTGACATGCATAGGAATAAAACATAGTGAGATTATGTAAGGAGTGCATGCACAAATCCAGAGTGATGGTAGCAAACTGTGGATAGACCCAAAACCAATGATAGCAGGCAGATAATAGCTTTAGTTAAAAAATACAGATAATGGCTCCTTTAATGTTTGTTTGCACCCAACATGAAACTCATAGTAGACACCCGAGATTAACCAGATAGTAGACAGATAGTACTGATTGCTGCCCCAATATGTACCCCACAACCATTTAAAAACTCAAGTTTCAGCATTAGTTTGGACCTGACTCGGAGTCTAATAGGTGAACACGACGATAAAGTAGCATGTCATCATATTAAGCGATGCATAACGTAAGCAGACACGGAAGAGTGCGACCTCTCTTGCGGACCCGTGTAGTCCTCAAGGTCATCTGCTCAGTTGATGATGGTAATGCAGTTGTCGTGGCTGCCGGCGGCGGGGAAGAAGATCTGAGGCGGCGAAAGACAGTCTGGAGAGCGGATCCCTGCTGTGGTGAACCCTTCCGTCGTTGGAGCAGCTGAGCTGGGGTGGAACACAGCGCAGCAGGAGCAGGACAAACCACACAAGGTTTTCTTTGACACATATCTGTAACAGAAGTAATTGTGTAAGGGCTTGTTTGAATTTGAGGATTCTAACAATGCAGGGATAGGAAATAGACAGGAATAGGATAGGAATGCACGTGCAAAACAGAGAATTTAAAAACACAGGATTTCTGCCAATCTGGGTGTTTGATTCACAAGAATTGGAAGATCACAGGATGCAAAGAAGCATGGTGAGATTAAGTCAAACCACAAGAAAATGTACGGTTATAATGCTATTATGCTACTATCTCTTAGTCTTGTGCTTCATGAATAGGAATTTGAAAAGGAGGACAAGTGGAAATTAAAATTCCTACGGTTTTTCTTTCAAGGAGACACTAAAGGAACAAATCCTACAGTTTTCCTTTGCTCCATTCCTTTGAACCAAATTCATGAATAGTAGTACCATAGGAAACTTTCCAATTCCTATGTTTTTCCTTCACTTTTCCTTTCAAGCACTGGCGATTCTAGTAGGCAGGCTTGAGCAAGGAAAAGCCTACACTAAAAAATGTTTTTGTGCTACTTCTATTACTCTGGACCCAGGCCACTGCCCTACTAGCTCAACTCCCAGGCCCATCGACAAATGCACAGCTCAAACGCGCAGAGATAAATAATGATGGCGTTCAAGAGAGTCCATCACGGATAGCTAAGTTGCCTGGTACCTCACTGCTTGTCATATAGTAGGATAAAATAATCGTATTTCACGTTACTACGTGTGCTCAGTGGACAATATATATAACATGTAGAGTAAAAAAGAGATGCAACAAGTGTACAACCTCTTTGGCGAAGCCATGTCGATCTCAGCGTGATTGGGTTGGTCGGTGAGGATGCTCCGCTGACTTGGCTGTCGAGGAGGGGAAGAAGATCTTAGGCATCTGGAGATGGAGCCCGGGGTACTGCTCCGCTGTGATGGAGGGTTTCATCGTTGGAGCAGCTCTGGTGAGTTGTACGATGTTGAGGCTGAAGTAGGACAAGAGAGACAACGTTAACCTAAGTGGAATTCTAATAGCATCTCCAATAGATGACGTAAAATACATAACCACAAAGTGCTAGATGTAAAATACATCAGCCGCTCATCTCTGAACTTAACTGTCGAAACTGAATTTAACTGTCAAAACTGAACTTAACTGTCGAAACTGAATTTTGCTATCGAAACTGAATTTTACTGTCGAAACTGAACGCACTAGTAGCAGAAAAGCAGTAGCAGCAGCAGCAGCAGCGCGTGCGAGAGCCAGGGCAGTTGGTCGTGTAGTAGCATCAGGTGAGGCTACACGTCAGTCGACTGACTTTTTCATCTCTGGTCAGTCGATTTTCCAGCCGTTCGATACGAAATCAAGGGCCTGCAGTTCATCTTCAACCTCCACCCCCCTGAGCCGCCAGCCACCACCGGCCAAACAGCCGCCCCCACCGCCTGTGGCCGGTGGTGCGCCGCCCCGCCCGCCCTGAAACCACTCCCCACCGCTGGTCCGCCGCCGCCCCGGCCATCCCTCTAGCCCCTCCCGTGTCGAGCTTTTTCTTCGGAGATCCCCACTCCACCGTCCCCACCTTGAACCCTAAGATAGATAGTGGGGTACCTCTCCGGTGACCCCCCCTCCCCACTGCGGCTGGTTCTTCCTTAACTCCGGCGAGCCCCTCCCACCCCCTGAAAATCGACTGACCCAAAAGTCGATTCAGTTGACTGAAGTGTACCTAAATTGGAGCAGCATCACAAGCAAGAGCAAGAGCAAGAGCAGCAGCGTGAGCAAGAGAAAGAGCAAGAGCAAGACCAGACCAGGCAGGGGACCGAGAGTAAGAGCAGAGCAGCAGCGCGAGTGAGAGCTAAAGTAGAAGCAGCTCCTACTGATGTGGACATCACCGCCGAGGGAGCGACGCCATGGAGGAAGTGGCCGGCGATGCCACCATGGATGGAGCCGCGCCGTGTCGGCTCGGGACCGAGCACCGTCAGCACTGTGAGATCGAATCAAGAAGAAAACGCAGCAGTTAGTGTACAACATCTTTGGTGGCGCCGATTAGGCCTGAGCTTCATCCGAGGAAACGGTGATGATGATGCTCTTCTAGTGGTGCAGGTGAAGACAGCGGTGTGGGAATGGAGGTGGTGCAAAAGACGAGGGGAACGTCGGGGAAGCTCCTTGGAGGTGGAGGATGATGTGGCTGAACCGGTGGGACGACGAGATCGACGATGGGTCCTCATCCGGTATGGTGGATGAGGGACATCAAGGTGTTGTTGTGGACGATGTCGTCAGGGAAGAGGCTCCGGCTGGGTGGCGGACGGAGGAGGGTGTGGGGCTTCACGGGTTTTCATGGCCTCGGTGTACAAATGGGTGGGCGGATGGGATGGGAGTGGGGAACCATGGCTTAGAGGCGCGCTTGTCCGAAATATGGGGTAAGTTACAAAAGTACCCCCACCGATTTGAGGCGGTTCTTTCGGTTCAGGGGTATCACATGCATTTTGCATGTCAGGATTTCACAGGAGTTGGGAGTTTTTGCGTGCGTTGTAATTTTGGAATAGCAAGGCGCGGGTTGAGATGGAGGGAGTTATCGGAGCACAACGAGACAAAGATATATCATAAATATTTCAGGGTAACAAGGTGCGGGTTGAAGAGGCGGTAGTTTCGCAGCACGATAGACAGAGACGCTAGCTTGAAATTTCGGCATAACAAGGCGCGGTTTGAAATTTCGGGAGAACAAGCTGAACGTGTACCCCAAAGAAAAAGACAATTCACACCTCATCACTAGAGAGAGCCATGTACCATTTTACTATATTACTAGAAATGCATTCAAATACAACAACAAAAAATCGGGACAACAAACATAACGTGTGCAGTATCAAAACAAAATTGCACTTCCCTCAATAATAAAAAAAAAATGTGTATTGTCTAGCATATGGACTAAATTTGAGTACATTTTCCCTGTTTGAATGGGATTATACTCGGGTTAGTTATACAACCATTTAAATATTATCTTCACAACACATGACATGAATATAGGAGAAGTAAATTCCTATATAAATACGAACTACATGTACATACGATCTCAAATTCAAATATATGTACCCATTTTATGTTGAATTCAAATCATAGTACGTGTATGCTCTAGCTAGATGTTCGGAATCTAAACCATGTATGATATACTATGTACAATGTGTTTAACATGCACAACACACACAAACACCATTTAGACTAGTAAGGTACACGTGCATTGCACGCGTGAGATTTGGCAACCAAATTATGAATAAATACCACATTATAGCATGTAAGCTTTGAGTCATATATGCATGATGTAGATGTTCATTTAATTCTTATAGTTCATTTCATTCAAAATCATCTAGTTTTTATAAGAAAGCTAATCTATTTTAAGATTCATGGAATTGTGCGTTGTAAGGCATAAAGTAAAAACAAATAATGGCAAATCATGTAGAAAAACATTTGGGCAATTCTGATACGGAAGATTCTAGAACAAAGAAGTGCTTGTGTTTTGAGGTTTGTGCATTATGCTTAAGTTCAACCATGGAGTCTTCTAGATTGTACATGTGGCAAAATCTGGTGGAATCTAGATGATATCCAACGGCCAGTAGTGCTCAAATTTGCCATCTCTGCACCATCGGATTGGCCTCATCCAACGACCATCTTTCAAAGTTAAAGTTATCCGCACACTATATAAAAATAGAAAATATAATATATATATAGGGGGTATAGATATAGATATGTGATGAGAAATCCACCCATCACCTCCAATTAGAATTGTGTGTCCATGCACAGATGCAATGTGGCCAAACGATGTCTGCCATCGGTATCTCAAATTCAAATCAGTCTGACCTTGTTCAATGTGTATACAGTACAACATGCTCGTTTCCAAACCACACCGCGCATATCTCCGTTATATTCATGCATGCATCGGTTTCAAACATCATGATCTCTTATTCAAATATTTTAATTCAACTTTACATTGATTATGACCTCGCCTAGTCTTTTACACCCACACAGTCGTCTTCTCTTTATAATTGTACCACTAACTTTCTCTCGTGCATGCATGCACACACACTACCAGTCGGCATTATCCATCGCACACATGCAATCTTTTTCTTCAGGTCGGTCTCCCATGCAGGCACACACACACACCTCCCCCTCTCCATCATATCGGGCATTCTTTATCTCTCACGTGCATGCGCAACGATCGATGTTCCTCTATGTGTGTGTGTATATAGCTAGGTCTTTCACAGTTTTCCACACAAACCGATCAATCTATATATCTAGTGAGGTCTCACCCTCTTTCCCACGTCCACATCGATCAATCTATACCTCTCTATATAGGATTACATAGCTAATACACCCACATTAATTATATATCCAACGTCCCCCTCTCATCATCCATGCCTTCCGCTTCATCTCTCAGACGCGCGCACAGTGGCGAAGACAGGGGGCAGCAAGGGCCCTGCCCCCCTAACATCACTATATATCGAGGCTAATATGAATGTGATCATTAGACAATTGCTGGTAAAATGGTTTAAGTTGATGAATTGGCCCTCCTCGTAAAGGATTAGCAATGCTTGGCCCCCTAGCTCATTTATTTTTCATGGCTCCGCCACTGCGCGCAACAGCGCACGTTCTCGCCCCCTCTCTTTAAATATCAATCTCGCACTTGTGCACTCCTTCATAGTCTCCCTCCACTTGGCCCCTCACACCATCTTCTAGCCCCCCACCGGATTTTGCCACATGTACAATCTAGCAGACTCCATGGTTGAATTTAAGCATAATGCACAAACCTCAAAACACAAGTGCTTCTCCTTTGTTCTAGAATCTTCCGTATCATAACTGCCCAAACTTTTTTTCTAGTTCAATTGCCATTATTTGTTTTTACTTTATGCTTTACAACGCACAATTCCATGAATCATAAAATAGATTAAGGGCTTCTTTGATTCAAAGGATTCTCAAAGGAATTTTGGAGGATTCTAATCCTTAGGAATTTTTCCATAGGATTCATTTGCACTAGATTTCATAGGAAACATCCCATCCACTCAAACCTCTTTGAAAGAATCCTGCGTTTTTTCTATGCACAATCAAACACTCGTACAATCCTGTAGGATTCAAGACGACATTCCACTCTAATCCCATGTTTTTCCTATTCCCGCGTTTTGGAAATCCTATGAATCAAAGAGCCCTAGCTTTTTTTATAAAAACTAATTGATTTTGAATGAGACGAACTATAAGAATTAAACAAAGGTCTACATCAGGCATATATGACTCAGAGCTTACATGGTATAGTGGTATTTATTCATAATTAGATTGCCAAATCTGATGTGTGCAATGCACGTGTACCTTACTAGTACTTCGACTGTGTGCAAAACACGTAAATTAGAATTCCAATGGCACGCTACACAGTGTCTCTCTTACAGTTCATGAAGCCACGTGGCACAGGTGGAGGTGTTGTCGTGACCTCCTTGTGTGGATTGATCACAGTGGCATGCTGCTGGTTCCAGAAGAATGTACTCGTCCTCGCTGAGCCATACTCGCGGTACATGCATGAAGCGAAGATGTGCACGCACGCCACGCACGCACTCATTCCCTCGCACGCACACACGGGTACACGGGGGGACGCATTTTTGTATGAAGATCCACCCCATGTGATAATTTGACGTGTGTAAAGTCCTTCACTTCATTGATGGCCAATTAATACAGCGCATGCAAATTGAGTGGATGTGAGGGCGGAAGAAAGACATTACTACTCCACTACGCGCATGCGAGTAGTTAAATCATGGGTTGCTAGTACTTCCATTGGTCTTCTTCGTATTTTGTGCCAATTTTGACCATACTTGTAAGTAACATAATATTTATGCATGTCATGAAAAGTGGCACAAAAAAGGGGCCAATAAACCAGGATGCAGGCAGCATGATCAATTTTTGTCAGGGCTACTGTTGGTGGCCTTTGTATTTAAATATGGATGAAGTGGAGTAGTACTATCTTTATCTTAGCCTCGTAGGGCTCTCCCAGCGCCTAGGCTCGCCTCCCCGCCTCGCCCACTGGATCCCGCCATGGAAGATCTCGCCATGGATAATCCCGGCATGGATAATCCCTTAGATCCCAGGCTCCCGCGGGCTGCCCTATCGCTGCGGCCTGCAACACTGCCACCTTTGAGCGAAACCCACATGTGTTTTAGAGGGGATCCATTGCTCTGGAATCATAGCTCGGTGGCGCCGAAGGACATGCTAGGGCTGCGTTTCAGGTGGTGGACAGCAAGGGCAAATCAAATCAAGGAAGCATCACATCGATTGGATAAAAGTTCCAAGGAGCTGCGCCTGGTGCAACATAAGGTGGAGGCGCAAGTCGATCTCAGGGGAGAGATGCTGAGGGATGTCAGCATCTGCAGCATCGCATTGATTTCGAGCTAGGGCTAATGGCAGAGATCATATTCACGGAGTCGAATGCGGAGGAAAGAACGTGCATGCATGTGCAATGGCATGAGCAGCCAGTGCAACTGCTCGAATGGGCGGTAGGAGAAGCCAAATCCTGGGACCAGTTGCGGCGGCACCGCTGGACATGCATCATAGGCGAGGTGAGCTGCCCTCCTTCCCCGCCAGTGATGCAGTGAACTTGCAACGCCATGTCGGTTTGCAACCTTGACAATCACTCCATCTATATGTATTGTATTCCTGTGAAAATACTTGGTCATTTGGAAAAAGATGGTAATTGATTTATCACTAGTTTTAGAATGCTTGGTCGTGACAATCAACCAAAGCCACAACGAGAAGTCTCCATCGCGTAATACTTTACGGTCGGTCACACCAACAGATGGTCGGTCAGACCCGCTTCACATCGGCTTGGTATGACATGTATGACTAGTTACTTCACTGACTTGTGCGACCGCATTTGAGTAGTATAGTACTCCCTCTATCTCAGTTTACAAGTCTTGCACGTGTACCTAGGTCGTTAATTTGACCAACTTAATAAGAGGCACAGATTACGAAAAATATATCATTACAAACTTCAAATATTCTATTTTTAATTATATATTTTTATGTTAAACAATTTATTTTATATAAGTTACATTGACGACCTAGATACACGTGCAAGCCTTGTAAACTGAAATGGAGGGAGTACTTGAAATTTATGTTCCACTAAACTCATCGGGAGCCGTTTCGGGCCTCGAAACCAAAACCATCAATTAATCTTTACCTTGTTCCCATCACATCCGAAATTACTAGTGCTACAATTAAGTGCAAGCATGCTCACACCTGCTAGTACGTACCAAACCTGAATGTGTTCCCACTATGCAGGTTTTAGTACTATTGCTAGTACTTAGGTTATAAAAAGGGGAACTACCTAACCGAAAATTACTCTACCTTCCTCCTCATAAGTCCTTCTTCTTTGTCCATCCTTGCCATGGCCGGTGTGCAGAGCTCTAGGTCGAGAACTACTCGTAACAAGGGAGCGGCAACCAAGGCTACGGAAAAAAAGAGGGCTCGCCGCCATGCAGGGACCTCGAAAGATCTCTCACGGGTAGGCGATGGCTCCCAGGAGCACCCTAGCCGTGGAGGCGAACATGCCGAGATGGCAGTGCTGGAGTCGTTATCCCTCAACGGCATGCCCGGTCAGCTCAATAAGCACCTCAATAAGCAGAAGGAGTTCATCCACGGCTTGGTGGAGCTGCTGAAGGAGAGTCTCGACGACATGCCCGTTGAGCTCAATGAGCAGAGGGAGTTGACCGCTGGCTTGGTGATGCCACTGAAGAAGAGCATTGCCTCGGAGAAGAAGGCGACCGATGAATCCTGCAACTTCAGGAGGACAAGGCGAAGCTCTGCCATGAGCTCGACCTGCTGAAGGAGAAGAACGCCGGCTGGAAGAAGCTGCATGAGAATAGTAGTTCCTCGATGAAGATGTTGCAGGCCCTCGTCATGAAACAGAAGGAGGAGTTGGCGAAGCTCCACATCGAGCACCCGACTGCTGTCAAGGTACATAATGCGGCCGTGGAACAGATGATGAAGGCTCGCGTCGACAAATCCCGCGTCATGGACAGAATGAAGAAGATGGTGGAGGAGACGCGCAAGAAGATGGAGGTCGTGGAGGCGATGAAGAAGAAGTGACGGCTCCGCGGCCAGCAACCCTTCATGTAGTGAGAGAAGCACCCCAGACTTGTGTGTGCGTCTTCCTTCTTTTTTTGGGGTGATAATCTTCCTTCTTCTTTTGCTCCTGTGTTTCTTCTTTTGTTTTGGGTGTTTCACCGCACGTGGCACGTTCTCTGCAAGGCATGAATAGAACAATGCTAACAATGAGATGACTAGCAAATTAGATCATTTTTATCGCCATATGGCACTGGGCTGCCGTGTTTCATGCTCCTCGGTCGTAGTACTACTCCAGTGGAAAACTTGAGTATACCGCACGGTTCTTTACTCCTCCTCAGGCCGTCGGCACATTTATGCGAGCAATCAAATCACAAGGCCCCGCCTTCTAGCAGTAATGAGCTGTCAAATCACAAAGGCCCTCACCTCTCGTGAAACCGACCAAGCTAGACTGCCCCGCCCACTAGCCTTTTAAAAAATGTATTCTTTTGTACAGTAGTAGTATCGATGGATTGCGCCATGGAGCAAAACTAACAAGATGAAATTAAAGAAAAAAGGTGGTACATATAGAGAGTGCTCATCGCCAAATTATTCATATAGTACTATTGAAAAAGCTAGTACATGCTTAAATGGGGTGCTAAATTCTATTAAAGAAATTATCATACCTATTTAATTCTTGGGTTCTTATTATTTATGCCACTAGTTGTGTATGACTACTCAGTTTTGCCATTAGAAGTTACAACTACTCAAAAATGCCATCGATCCTTGAGATGCCTGCTCAAAATGCAATTAGATATCTCAAAAATGCCATCGTTAAGTTAGATGTTTGCTCAAAAATGCCATTAGACATTGTTATTTTCACGTCAAACCCGTTGACCATGTTACATGACAAAAGTAAGCCGATTCTCACAATGATAAGTGTGGCCCCGCTTGTCAGGAGTAACCAAGCGAATAATTTTACAGGAAAATAAGAACGCTGTTGGGATCAAGTAGGCCCCACACTTTATTTTACTGTAGTGAGATAGAGGGAGAGCTGGCATGTTGGTCCATCGGTATTTATGTCATTATAACATGGCAAAAGAGATTTGAGTCACAATAATGGTGTCCAGCACAACACACCCCTCAAATAAAACTAAGCACCCTGAAATTCTTTGACAAAACTAAGCACCCTGAAATTCTTTGACAACTAAACTGCTGGCTATATGATGTTGGCCATATATATTGTACGTATATAATGTGAAGAAACGAGTGGTAGTACTATACCAACTAAAAGATGAACTGTAAGAAATACTAGTATGTACGTACTGAAGAGTTAAAGTAACGAGAAGAAACATAACATAGTTCTGCTGGGGGCTCAGCACAACACACCCCTCAAATAAAACTAAGCACACCTGAAATTAAACTAAGCAACTAATCTGGTAGACACTGCATTAGAACCACCATGAGCAACGACACTGCCACCTTACTCGGAGTCCTCGTCCACGTCCTCGACTTCGTCCTTGTCCCTCTTCCTCTTGGCCGATACTTCTTTGCTTGAACCGCACACTTGGCTCTTGCTCTTCATCCAACCCTTGTAGATATTGAAACAAAGGTAGCCATCCATTGCAGCATAGTGGATGTGGTCTATATCTAGTACATTCTAGTGCCATGCATGATGAAACGTGTGCGAAGGTTTCTTCAGTTTACCGTACGAAGGATGAACCATGGCTCCTGCCAGGGTCAGCATTGAAGGCTGATCATGGGAGGGCACCAGCCCATTCTTCTGGAGGTCGAAGGGGTTGCCTACAACGAGGCCTATCAGACCCAGGACTGTTCTGTCGTTCGTGAAGTCTACAGTAACAAATTTGACTAGGCCGCCCTTGAGGAAGTTCTTAAATTCCTCGCACTCAACGTCGGCATGGCATATGTGGTAGACCAAGCATAAATCATGCATGCAAACCTGGATCACGGCGAGCATCATCTTCTCTTCCTCCTTTAGATTCTTCTCTTTGTCCAGGGTTGTGGTGTACTCAACATCTAGCCCAACGATCCACTCATCATTTGAGTTTTCGAACATGCGTCTGAAGCGAGCAAGGCATCCTTTCACCGTCGCGGAAGAACGGGTGTAGATGACGTCGAACTCATCGCCGGTGATGGTTCTAACCTTGTACTCACCGTTGATCATGGAGATTTGGGACGCCATGGATTTGGGAGGATAGTTAGGATTAGTGGAACTGACATAATGTGAAAGGATGGGACGACTAGGAGCGAACTGTTGTAATGTTAAAGGACGTCCGGGGACGAGTAGGAGCGAACTGCCAGCGGTTTTTCGATTGTAAAAATGCTAAGTGGAGCGTGCGACGGCAGGGTAGTGGCTTGCCTGGTGGATAAATGGATTCATGCACAGTACTATGGGGGCCCAATTAGATGTCATGTCTACTCGACGCCCAATTAAATGGCTTTCGATGTCATGTCAAGCGTCAGGAAAATTACAGGTGATACGAAGCTTTCCATTCTCCCATGATACGGGCTTCCGAGAGCCCTTGGATCTAAGATCGAACGGTTACATGGCGTGATTCTAGACCTATGGGTGAATATCCTATCCTGGGGGGTCATTCTGCAAATTTTCAGCAACTTAGCATGCGACCGTTCGATCTTAGATCCAAGGGCTGCCAGCAGCCTGTATCATGGTCGCGCCTACCACGACCATCGCCTCGCTCGCGCGGTCGCGTCTTTGGAGATTTAACACGGTGCATTAGGCTATCTGATGTTGGCATGTCATACATAGTCATCACTTAGTCACTCATACTACAACAAGGTTAGCTATAAGGTTGGCTATAAGAGTATTTTTTTACTTCTCTCTATCTCTTTCTTCGTAGTATTTATTGCATTTGCCAAGGAGTGACCTCTTCCAATGAAATGGTGCTTAGATGAGGTGCTAAGGGCATTAAATGGCTTAGCAACTCAAGTCCCCAATGCATAGGTGCTTAGTTTTTTGTTGCTAAGTTTGCTTCATTTAATTAGCTATAGACTCAAAATTGTCTTTTCACCTAGGTACACGCGCTTAGCACCGTTTCTTCCTTGGGTCACCAAACTAGTCTCTCTCTTCTTAATTAACTTGCCACATCAGACTTTATGCCTATGTGGCAGGCTTAGCACCTGTAGGAGCAAGTAAGTACAATAGTGGGCTATAAGCCCGCTTTACATGGCAGTTTTGCATATGTGGAGGAAAGAGGCAAGGAAAACGTGGAGTGGGCTCTCATGCAAGAGCCAGCCTCTACATGGTGGAGCATTGGGGGAGGCACCTATATGGAGGTGGTCAAGAATCAGGAGACTCACACCGGTCGTAGTGCCGCAGTTAAAATGATAATGGCAAGTCAAATCACGGGGCCCCACCTGTCAAGTAATAACTCACTGTCAAATCACACATCCCTACGTTTGCAGCAGCCTACTCCCTCATCTTCTCGCGTCTCTGTCGAACCAACTAGGCGGAACTGCCCCACCTACCGCGCAGGAAAAGCCCCGCCCTCAACTTTCAAATAGTATAGTATAATATTTTTGTATCCATCGATTGTGTCATGGAGCAAAGCCTCAAGAAAACAGCGGTACACATGTACGGAGTATACAGCACGCCCGTTGCGTTCGAGTCGCACCCTAGATGGTTGGTCGGTCTGGCACGCTGCTCTCTGAATGGAACACGCGCCATATTGCATTTGCACACACATGTGGGACCGCAATTGAGAACCGACCATAGGCACACTCCCGGCCCCGCAAGTCGGGTGAGTTAATAGAAGAGAGAGACGAGCGATAGTACTAGAGAAGTGTTGTACATACATTGGTGCCCGGACGATCCCTGCAACACACGGAAGATCAGTTTGTCCATGCATGTGACCAGACTCCAGCAGACACGCCTGGATTGGCTATCGTCTACATATCGTGCAGGCTATGTTGTACAGGGCTATAGTTCTGGTGAGAAATCTAAAAAAAGGTTTCTTGTCAGCTCGCAAAATTAGGTGTCATGTACTTCGGATCACTGAAAGGGTTAAACAGTGACAACCGAGTTCCTCCAAGGGGCTAGTCATTGGGGGCACATGCACGAAGACTACTCGGCTGCCATCTAGGTCAAGCCAGCTATGTTAATTAGGACATCTATCGATGAACCCCTTTTCTACGAGTTTATCTTTAATTTGAGCTTTGATCCTCGTCTAGTTTGTCCGTCAGGATTCATGTTGTCTCCTTTGGGCAGCGAGGTTATGATTTCTTGTCATGTGGCCTTTTTTCATGTTATATGTTATAATCTGATGCTTCAGATCAAAATGACGACAACTGCGCCTCCGGGGCACGTGCATGAAGACTTCTCGACAGTCATTGACGAGGTCAAGCCAGCTCCGATAGACAAAAGAAAACTAGTACTCCACTATATAGGCAGGAGCCTCTGTGCTTGCTTGCTAGTGTTGCTCTCTTCACACTGTCTCGTCCTCTCCATATCTAAACACGACAATGGTGGCCACTCTCTCTCTCTCTCTCTCTCTCTCTCTCTCTCTCTGCTCACCGCTGGTCACAGATGCAGCCGGATCCTCTCCGCGCGGGGAAGGTGAGAAGGTGCAACGTTCACGCGGTCGTCCTCGGCTACGGCTCTTACCCACTACCGGCGCGTCCCGATCAGCGTGCCTTGCCGTTCTCTCCCAAGCACACTGGCTAGGGAGGGCCTCCGACCCCTTCTTCCTCATTGCCGTAGTGTGGGCAGAACTGGCCTCCCGCCACCCACCTAGCAACATCCCGGCGACCCTCGGGTATAACTTCCATCAAAACCGGCCTTGCTCTACTTCCCGAGCTCCTGAAATTGCTGCATTTGTATCTTTCACTATTTCTCAGCCCCCTCATATATAGGATCGATCGGCTGTTCAGAAACCACCTAAATTTTTACTGTTAAGAGGTAAAACTAGTTCATGCACTCGAATCTAGTACTACTTGGTTCAAACAAGGAAGAAAGGGGGTGGGGGTGGGGGAAGATTTGTTACCTGAATCTAGGACTTGGTCGGAAGAGGAAATAATGGGGGCAAAAAGTAGCAGAGACTGGCTATCCAACTGGTCTCTAGGTCTAATAGAGAAATAAAGAGAAACACAGTACAAACTCAATATAAACCCGATCTATTGGTTGAAAAAGGAAAGAAAGTGGGGACTGGGGACAAGTCAACAGAGTAAGTCCAGCACTAGATTTGCTAGCCTCACACAGTATAAGGTGGCTATACCGAACAAAATGGGACCAACCCAGATATCCTGTTCTGATGTTTGTTGCCCTGAGCCACTCTTATGTAATGCCACTGGTAAAATGTAGCAGTCGCACTGTTAAAAGTAAGGACACGTTAAACCAATGTTGTTTTCAATGTAATGCCTCCAGTAATATGAATCAATGGCACTTTTTTCATGTCCTGCTAAATTTCCCATTAAGATCAGTTGCTTCTTTTCGTTACAAATGCAACTATCCTGGTCCGCCTACTCTCCCTTGCCCAAATACCGACTCTATAGCAGCTGTTAATGTAATGTTGCTGGTAAAATGAAGCAATGGCACCATTAAAGTAATGTCGTATTTAACGGTTGTCATAGTTAATCCTAATGCCCACACTAATATCTAGCAATGCTGCTGCTTTAGAAATTGCTACTGTCCTTGTAGGATTGCCATTCAGATAAGGAACATGCTTCTTTTCATTTGATGCATGTTTCATCACTTGTTAGTCACCCTCCTTTCCACCTTTTTTGTGCAAACAGAGATATACATTTCACGCTTGATCTTAGTTGAACTGCACAAATGATATCCAAATTATAGTTGAACATTCCAGGAGCTTCACAACCAACCTTGATGTTGCTCAATTTTATTGCAACTAATGAAGAAGAAGCTCTGTGGGTTTCGTTTTCTGATGGAAATGGAACCGGGGCTGGAGCCCTTTTCTTAAAAAAAGAAGAAGAAGTTGCTAGCTCATGGGACATTGCTTCATTTTAGATGAACCACACCAAAAGGTCCCATGAATTGAATCATCCATGTTGGTGACTGGTGTCATCCCTTCTACGATGGCGTTGACTGCAGATATGGTTCCCATCACGAGGTATGTTCCTTTTTGGTCTGACCGTTTGCCAAAGATCCTGCATGTTGAGTCTGCTCTTGTGCTACTGTTTTGGCACTGCCATGATAAAGCAGTAATGTTATTATTTTGCACCTTAATCTAGTGGCACTATTAATTTGAGGCAATGTTTTGGCACTGATAGTGCCACTGATTTTTTTTATATATCGAAAGAGGGGGTTTCCTCCGATTTTGTTAAAGAAACCCAACCATAGAGAACCATTATCCAACAACATCTCAGTGTAAACGGGCAGTTATGCAACTACTACTAGAACGGACTGAGTACTAGCAGGAGACAAGTTCGCCACATAAGCTAGGCAGGTAGGGGGACGCAACACTAGCTCAACCAAGTTTGGATTACAACCCAAATGCTACCATAGAAACATCAGGGGGAAGATAGGGACTGAAAGATCCAGCTTCAGCATCCCAGTCTAAGCACCCCCGGCCTCCATCCTTGTGACGCACGGTACACCTCGTTTGCCACCTGCTTGACCCTAGTGTCACTGATAAAATGAAGTAATAATACAGTTAAAATAGAGCGAGTGTACTCTCTATCATTTCATTTCCAATTTAGATAAAGAAAGTGCTTTTCTTTGCTAGTATATGTTTCATCAACTAGTCCCATTGTTAATGTTTAAGCGTTTCTGCAAACTGGGGTGCTTAATTTTAGTTGATCTACACAAAAATAGAGATTGGAATATGTCAAGGCCCCTCCTTGTACTACCGCTGTATACCGATGTTCATCACTGGCAGAAGGTGTATCGGGGAGACTTGGGTCGATTTCCAGTATGAGGCGACCGTATGAGGCATCGCAGGGCCCATCTCGCTCTCGCAGCATGGCATACTATGATACTATCACAATATTTTCTTCTATTTATTAATGTATGTTTCATTAACTAGTGCCACTATAATGTAATCATGCTTTTTCATTAACTGTGCAAACAGGGTTATTCAGCTGCATTTTGGTGGAACTGCACAAATGTACGGATGGAACCGGCATATATGCAGAGTGCGAGGTGTGCCAAGTAAAAATTACCGACACTAACCATGCTCCATGCATGCATTGGCATCCACCACCACCAGTGGGATGTGTAGCGCTCTCTGTGGACGGGTCTTTCTCGGCAGCAAATCCTCTAACCAAATACTAGTAGCTTATATTGGAAGTTTTCTAGGGAGCACTCTTTTCTGGAAGAAGCACCAATCTATTTTTCTTTATTTGTACACAGTGTCACAACTTTGACCCAAAGCTCCAGAGCTATTTTAGGGTGATTGGCGTAGTACTCGGTGACTAATTGTAAGCATGATTTTCATTAGCTGTCACACTGATTGTAAGCATGAGCAGATGTAAGATTAGGTTAGTGCGAAGCTTACCTTAAACCCTACCGCCACTGTTGAAATGAGGCGAGCGTCAAGGGAACCGTGCAGAATAGCGGGGAAGCGACGTCGCACCATCCGGCCTCCTCTTGTGGTGGGAGAACGAATACTCCTATGGCTCCGGCTGGCTCCGCACCCTCACGAACGGCACACCGTACTCGATCAATTCGTTATCCTCTGGGTGCTCGACCTTCAACCTATACGTCCACCACCTCCGCCTGACTTGCGCCTCGGGCGAATCTGTCTGCTCCATCGTCCAGAGGAGATACTTGATGAACTCGAAGATGGTGGCGTGACTGCCACTTAGGAGTACATCATCGCCGTCTCGCTCTTTCGCATACATTGCCACATGGCCCTCACCGTCCTCAAACTCTCCCACTCATTGTCAAACCAAGTAAGGATCTCCTTCAACCTGGCTAACTTTGCCTGGTCACCGCCGACAATCTGCTTGATTGTGGGGACCGATTCTCTGGGTATTAATTCCCAGAAATGGCCCTTGTGCTCATCAGCCCCAGGATAACTGTTAGCTGACGAGGCACCAACTTGATACAGAAATTCCAAGCAAAACATAAAATATGTAGTACAAGACCATTCTGGTCTATGAGTACAACAAATGGTTTCTATCGGTTGATGGCGGAAGCGGGTTGTGAAACATCAGTGTCCATGGAACTCCATTTCCCACGGGAACAGCTGACCAGGTTAACTCCTATCTTCGCGAGGCTGCTATCACCGTTGCATAGGTTCTGGGCTGCCATCACGGTCGCTCCTCTCCGCGCAAGAAATCTGGCCAAGACAATAGCCAGGGACAAGCCAGTGAGTACTTTGAATGTACTCACAAACATTATGAACACAGGGATAATATTGCAATGATGTGCTGAAAATATTTTATACTCATGACGTCAGTCACAAAAATATAAATGTAACTCTGATGCGTGTAAGCATGTTATCTATGGGAATGCAATATCATAGAAGTATTGAAAAAATAATGAAATAAACAACAAGCCTGCCACAGTCGGGAGTCTGAGCGACACCACATAAAGGGCTTTAAAAGAAATGCCACAGTCGGGCGTCTAAGCGACACCACATAAAGGGCTTTAAAAGAAATGCCACAGTCGGGCGTCTGAGCGACACCACATAAAGGGCTTTAAAAGAAATGCCACAGTCGGGCGTCTGAGCGACACCACATAAAGGGCTTTAAAAGAAAAGACACAGTCGGGCGTCTAAGCGACACCACATAAAGGGCTTTAAAAGAAATGCCACAGTCGGGCGTCTAAGCGACACCACATAAAACGCTTTAAAAGAAATGCCACAGTCGGGCGTCTGAGTGACACCACATAAAGGGCTTGAAAAGAAATGCCACAGTCAGGCGTCTGAGCGACACCAATAAAGGCTTTAAAAGAAATGCCACAGTCGGGCGTCTAAGCGACACCACATAAAGGGCTTTAAGAGAAATGCCACAGTCGGGCGTCTAAGCGACACCACATAAAGGGCTTTAAAAGAAATGCCACAGTCGGGCCTCTGAGCGACACCACATAAAGGGCTTTAAAAGAATAACAATCATAGTGAATATCCAGGAGGTAGAACCGTCCCAGAGACATTCGATAATACCAAAATTTCACGGGTTAGTCCACAACAAAATAATACTCATCATTATCACATGTCACAAGTTGTAATATCAGTTCTGATTTAATAGTTTCACCTCCGAAGACCGACACTAAGACCGACACTCGACCCATCCCAGACTGTAATCCTTAACCATGGACACGGCTATTCGAATAGGTTTAATCTCTGCAGAGGGTGTACTCTTTACCCACGAGTAACGGATTTCTTTAGTCCATCGGGACTAATTCCGTCTACGGTCTTTTTGTTGAAAACACACCTAACTTGCACACACCAGCTTAACTCACACGTGTCTGGAATCACCCAAGACACCTGTCAAGCAAACTCTAAGTGGGGAGGCTACAACCTCGCGTAGCATGGGATCGAATTTATATTGCGCGCTCTAAGGGGTGGCCTCCCCTCTCGGTCTCAACCGGAAACACCCATGCCCCCGGACCAGGTGGCCTGCCTACCAGCCACAACCGGTATCTTCCACCCTGGCCTCTCTGTACCGTGTGTGCTAGGAAGAGGTTGACAACTTACTGAACCGTACTCTACTTGTTGTAGAGACGAGTGGTAGTACGAAACAAGTATGGGGGTTACTGGAACAAGACTCGATCTATGGTCGACTCAGGAGGTTTAGGTATTCCCTGCATGATTAGCATAACGAATATATTTCAACCAACAGAGTCACTGCTCATATTACCTTACCATGCCATACCAGACATAACCATCCCGACGGAGACCGGCGACAAACTCATGCCTACCCAAGGCAGAGTTTTCCCGGGTTCCTGCCGGTATGCATGCAAGGCACATGAGGATGATTATCATCACAAGTGTGATCATTTCCAACAGCATGGAAATCACAAATATGCATCCATGCACATGATCATCTCACATGAAATAACAATTTCTCCAAAAAAGAGGTAGTGTGATAAATGTGTCAACGAACACTCAAAAATATCATGCCAGGGTTCAGAATGCTTGCCTTCAGGTCATGGGAAGGCAGGGTGCATTTCAAACTCTTGAAATATTTCTCCTTCCTTCAAAATCCTATTTTAAACATATAAAAGAATTAACACACAAAAATAAAAACAGCACAAAAAGTTGTTTGGAAAATTTTCAATTAAATCTTAAAATAAACTAGATCAAATATGGGAGAGGTAGGAAAAAGAATTAATTCATTTGGATTTGTATTTAAAAAGATAAAGCCAGTCAAAGATTTGGTCAAAATCTATTTTTAATAATAAATAGAAAAGAAAACGCTTCGGGCAGAATACGCCCTCAAAACGGGGAGACGTACTCGAGGTCTTTACGCTTCCACTTAACGCGTCGAGGGGGCTGGGTCACTGACAGTGGGTCCAGGGGGCCCACTAGTCAGGTTTGACCAGTCCCCACTCCCTCCTCTTCTCTGCCCGAGCAGAGGCGGGGCGTCCGGCGATCGTCGCCGGCGAACGGCATCTTCTTCGCGGGCATCTAAGAGCAGGGATGGATCTGCCACTCCTCGGCGGTCCTTCCGGTGGTCGCAGGGTCGCCGGAGGTGGAGGGAGTCGCTGGCGGCGAGTATCCGACAAAAATTGATCGAGGGGTTGCACTCGCGAGAGGGAGGGAGAGTACTTGGTGGATAGATTGGAGAGGGAGAGGCCCTGGTGGCGACGGAATCGACCGAGGCTTGGCGGCGACCAAACTAGTTGGACTTGAGGAAGAAGGCCTTCCCCTCCTCGAATGCTGGCCAGGGTAGCTCTAGGAGGATCACTGGAGGTTGATCGAGGACTTGATTGAGCTCCGGGGCCCTTATATAGGCGGTGGAGGTCGGTTCAAGGAGGCCGGCGATAAGGACGACGACGAACCGCCTCCCTGTAGCGTCAGGGCGTCGTGGCGACGACGGTAGCTAGCCGACGGGCGAGGGGATAAGATTGCGTTGTTCACAGGGGCAGGTGGCGAGTCGGGGTGGCTTGGGCGGCGCTGGCCTGAGCAGGGCTGTCGGGCGGCCGTGGCGGCTAGTCCTTGGCTTGCCGGGGACGCGGCGAGGCTCTGCTTGGCGCGTTGCGGTGAGGGGGAGCTTTGTAGCGCGCAAGGGGACACGGCGTGCCGGCTGCGGTCGGTCACGGGCTGGGGTGAGTGCGGGGCGCGTCCAGTGCATGCACGGAAGGTGTTCGACACAATGTCGTGGCACGCTACAGGTCACAGGTGAGGTTGGCAAGCAACATAACTAGGCTAGTGATAGAGGGAAGCCCAAGGGACACGATGGTTTGGTCAGGCTGTCATGTTCATAGTGTATACTTGAGATCATGCCAAATCAGTCCATGCACTCCAGGTGTTTGTCAAAATGCCAAAGGCACCTAGGCTATTCTTGGAGGGGCCAAATCTTCCAGATCAGTGTCTCCTTGGATGCACAAGAGGGTGGTGAGGTTAGTTGGTGAAAAGCACAAACTTGCTAGTGCAAGTTTTGCAGAACTTCAAATCCGGACAGGATGTGAGTGGCATTATTTCATGAACCAAAAATATGCCAATGGTTGCATGCTCCTGGACTTAGGGGTTTAGCATGGAGGACTACAAGTAGGAGAAAGAATCAAGGGCCAAAGAGTAAGCAATAATAGGGATGCTGTACAAACCATCATGATGGACCAGAATGAAGATTAGGTTGATTCACTCAAAATTTTCAAAGAACATCCTTGGATCTTTGCATATAATGGAATCATATGCTGCTACTGACATCCCATAATTTTGGTGGAAGCTAGAAACAAATATTAAAAAGGGTTGCAGTGCAAAAATGCCTACTGGACCAGAGAAGAAAAACATGTGTAGCACTCAAAATATGAAATGAATGAACTATATTATTGCATAAAAGTGATTTAGAGGCATCACATGACATCTCCAAATTTTGGTGGAATTTTTAGTTAAGTTTATCAACTGGTTGAAGTACAAAAAGAGCTCCAAACTTAAAACAAGTCATTTTAATGAATATAGCTCAGGGTAGAATAATATAATAAATAAATCTACTGATTTAGAAATAGTTATACAGAGAGCATAGAAGTTTAATATTTTGGAGAGCTCCACTAAATAAAAAAAATTATCCTCTATATTAAAAGAGATGCTGTGAACTCCACAGAAAATAATCCAAAAGGAAATTTTTTTAAAACTCCTGGAAATTTTATTAATTTCCAACAAAAAATTTGGTTAAATTTTTGGGGTGTTACAATTACTAACCCCCTTAAAAAAATCTCGTCCTCAAGATTTGCTAAGGTTTGTGAAACAAATGAAAATACTTTTACTAGATCAAAAGATCATTTACCCAAGCGGTAAAAGGGGGCTACAGTGAGAGGGCAATAAGTGGTGAATAACTACAGTGTGGGCACTGGCGTTGTGTGGAGAAATTTCACGTTCCGGACAACGAGTGATTTCTACGCGGGACGTAGTGAATTTAGAATAAATTCTAAATTCAACGATATGCTGGTCGTACCCGAGAGCACAGTGCTCCCTCTGGCTGACAGGTGGGACCAGGGCCCACTGTCAGTCTCTCCTTCTACCTCTGGCTCTCTCTTCTTCCTCTCTCCCGTCCGTTTTTCCCGGCTTTCTCCACTGGCGACGACTAGCGCGTAGGGCATCTAGGCCGTACTGCGGTAGTGCGCGGCGTGCTTGCTGCCGGTGCAGTGTGCACTCACGTCGCGGGCCAGTGCGCTGTCGGCACTGCTCGCGGATTCGTCTCCGAACACCGGCGATCTGGTGACGAGCGGCGCTGGTGGACTTCGTCCACCGTACACCAATCCCGAGCTATAAAACGACCGCGGTGATCCTTCTTCATCTTCGCACCTGGCCTCGCTTCTCCTCCTTCTTCTCCTCCATTACCGTTCACCGGAGCTCGAGACGAGGCTCCAATGGTAGAGATTGTGCCGGACTGGTACATGATCCTGGTGTGTGGAGGGCTGGCGGCAGTGCTGGGGCTCTCGGTGCTCCTGTGCGCGATGATCTATGATGATCGTTGTGATGCTGCCGCTCGGGTGTTGGCTCTCTGCGGTGGCGGTGATCACGAGGATTAGGCGTAATCCCGAGTGTTTTACCGCTATCGATGTGTTGGAGGTGGGTAGTGTCCAGATGATTATCTGCTAATCTCTCCCTTGGCGGCATGTGGAGTGCTTAGAAGGGTGGTTGGTGAGATGCAACATGGTTGCGTGTATTTCAGGTAGTGTAAGAGTTCGAGGGGTTGTGGGTCTGCTGCCGTGGTGCTGCATGAAATAAAACGAATAATCCATGCAACGAGAGGATAAAAGATGCAGCAAATTCTGGAAGGAGAAAATCTCATTCCAGGATTTTTCGCGGTTACACAGGTTGCTCACGAAGAAAACCACTCACAAATGTAAAAACTAAATACTCGACTCGTCGCACAAATTCGAGGTACCATGCACAAGTTACAACATAATAGTAAATGCTAAAATAACAAATACAGCAGTGACGTCTAAAATGAGAATGGTAACTGGACAGGGTCTCGAGGAAAAGTCTCTAGTAGTGGAACGCACTCCTCTTCTATCGGAGGAAGTGGATTGATCAGTCGATGTATGAGTCTCTCCGGATCGGGCCTCAGTGGTCTGCCGATTGCAATCTGAGGGTTTAGATCAGTGAGATTCTGGAGATAATCCATCACTCGCTGATTCAAATGCTCTTGCGCGATGATGTACTGGATGAGGTTGGCCAGTACTGGGTCTCTCTCAATCCGCCCACCGGGGAAAGATGTTACTCCCCCGGGCGTTGCACGGCTCGGAAAGTAATAATATCCTCGCTCGTGGGCATATGGCACTGCGGATCGAAGACGAGCAATCGCTTCGTTCGCAGCAGCCTCTATGGACAAACGTGGGGTTGGCATAGATTTCCCCATGAAGGAAACCTCCGTTGGATCTTGGTTGGGGTCTACGGGAGGAATGTGTACTGCTACCCAATATTCCGAGGTGGAAGGGGTGATTCTCGATTTGAACAGCTCGCACTGGGGTGGCTAGGAAGAACCCATGGTACTGCAGGTAAAGTCCCACAATATTTTGACAAAGCTACCTGGGGTTCCATCTGGGGTTCTCCGATAAATACTAGGGCTCGGCATGGCAAGAAATGGCTGTGAGAATGGTGCACGAGGTGAGGGTTGCTGGGTAAGGTCACGAGAGAGCCTTCTTATATAGCGTCTGGGCTGATTTATTTACCGTGGTGAAAGGTAATAAATATGTCAGATTAGCTCCAAAGGACGGGGTCAGTGTCAGGAGATATACATATCTCATAAAGAGACGTGTTACTGTGCGCGTTGTCGGGGTTGGTTTTGGTAGCTGTGCCCGGAAAATACGCACTATGTGCTGACAAAAAAAATACGCATGGCTACCATTAAAACAGGGGCACAACGATAGGCTGCGTTAATACACAAGATTACGTGATTACAAAGCGGGGTTACACTGAGACTCGGCACTACTCGTACAGCTTAGTCTACCTCGTTTACGTCCAGACGGGTGTGTCTGGTGGATGTCGAGGCTTCTCCATGTGTCCCAATGCTAGGATTAGTCGGAGATGGCGGAGGAACTGCAGGGTCGGGGTAGCGATGATGACCATCGCGGGGATTGTTGGCCACAATCCCGTTGGAGTGTGCTCCCAAAAGGTGATGAAGCACTTCTGGGGTCATCAAGACACCTTGGCCGCTGGTTGGAGCTGACCTCAGGGTCTCGATCGGGTGTCCAAATAGCACGACTGGGTTGCCAGCGTCGGACTCGGCTTCCCTGCTTGCCGGGGCTCGACGAACCAGCTCTCCTCGAGCTGCGATCAAATCAATAGTGATTTGATCGAACAATGCCTCTAGTGCACTTACATAGCGCACTAGGTGCAACAATGCGGGATCTGTCTCGTGATCTCCGTTGGCAACTTGGGGTGGTCTACCATACCCTTCATGCCTGGGGTAGTAGTAGAACGAGCGATAGTTAACTCTAGGCGACAACTGCCGGAGTTGAACTATAGCTTCTCGAGCGGCTAGCTGGATGGCTTGTGGCTCGAAGGAAGTTGTTCTTCCAGTGAACCTGTAGGGGCGTTCTGGCGACAAACCCCTACCGTAGATGTGCACAGTGGCCCAGAATTGGCGGTCTTCACCGCTCATGGGTCCTTGGTACACAACATATTCTGGGGGCTCTTCTAACGCGTAGGCACGACGGGTGAGGTTTGCGAGTATGGTCACGAAACCTCCAAGATTGGTTGCTGTGGTCTCATTGTGCACTATGGGACCAGGCATTGTGGCTAGGTTGGGGAAGAGGCCGTGCTAGGCCGGGTTGAGGTTAGCGTGCCCTTTTTATAGAAAAGGGAACGGAGTCTTCCTTCGCACGCTTGCGAATGAGACATTTTTGCCATCAGTCATTGGCGTGTGATCGACAGGCTAGACTGATAGGTTGGGCACCGACTGCCAAAAGTGTCGGAATTACTGTGTGGCTATCTTGCATGAGAAGCTCGGCTGGGGTTTTGGTTAGGGTCTGTTAGGTTGGTTTGCCTAAGTTTATCGACCTGGCTAAGATAGGATTAGCCAATGGTCAGCCTGGCTCTGGTACCAAGTCTGTGGGGACCGATTCTTCGGGTATTAATTCCCAGAAAATGGCCCTTGTGCTCATCAGCCCCAGGATAACTGTTAGCTGATGAGGCACCAACTTGATACAGAAATTTCAAGCAAAACATAAAATATGTAGTACAAGACCATTCTGGTCTGTGAGTACAACAAATGGTTTCTATCGGTTGATGGCGGAAGCGGGTTGTGAAACATCAGTGTCCATGGAACTCCATTTCCCACGGGAACAGCTGACCAGGTTAACTCCTATCTTCGCGAGGCTGCTATCACCGTTGCATAGGTTCTGGGCTGTCATCACGGTCGCTCCTCTCCGCGCAAGAAATCTGGCCAAGACAATAGCCAGGGACAAGCCAGTGAGTACTTTGAATGTACTCGCAAACATTATGAACACAGAGATAATATTGCAATGATGTGCTGAAAATAATTTATACTCATAACGTTAGTCACAAAAATATAAATATAACTCTGATGCGTGTAAGCATGTTATCTATGGGAATGCAATATCATCATAATAATAAAAGGCACCGATCAGGCGTCTGAAACAACGCCACATAAAGGGCTCTTTAAAAGAAATGCCACAGTCGGGCGTCTGAGCGACACCACATAAAGGGCTTTAAAAGAAATGCCATAGTCGGGCGTCTGAGCGACACCACATACAGGGCTTTAAAAGAAATGCCACAGTCGGGCGTCTGAGCGACACCACATACAGGGCTTTAAAAGAAATGCCACAGTCGGGCGTCTGAGCGACACCACATACAGGGCTTTAAAAGAAATGCCACAGTCGGGTGTCTGAGCGGCACCACATACAGGGCTTTAAAAGAAATGCCACAATCGGGCGTCTGAGCGACACCACATAAAGGGCTTTAAAAGAAATACCACAGTCGAGCATCTGAGCGACACCACATAAGGGCTTTAAAAGAAATGCCACAGTCGGGCGTCTGAGCGACACCACATACAGGGCTTTAAAAAAATAATCATAGTGAACATCCCGGAGGTAGAACCATCCCAGAGACATTCGATAATACCAAAATTTCACGGGTTAGTCCACAACAAAATAATACTCATCATTATCACATGTCACAAGTTGTAATATCAGTTCTGATTTAATAGTTTCACCTCCGAAGACCGACACTAAGACCGACACTCGACCCATCCCAGACTATAATCCTTAACCATGGACACGGCTATTCGAATAGGTTTAATCTCTGTAGAGGGTGTACTCTTTACCCACGAGTAACGGATTTCTTTAGTCCATCGGGACTAATTCCGTCTACGGTCTTTTTGTTGAAAACACACCTAACTTGCACACACCAGCTTAACTCACACGTGTCTGGAATCACCCAAGACACCTGTCAAGCAAACTCTAAGTGGGGAGGCTACAACCTCACGTAGCATGGGATTGAATTTATATTGCACGCTCTAAGGGGTGGCCTTCCCTCTCGGTCTCAACCGGAAACACCCATGCCCCCGGACCAGGTGGCCTGCCTACCAGCCACAACCGGTATCTTCCACCCTGGCCTCTCTGTACCGTGTGTGCTAGGAAGAGGTTGACAACTTACTGAACCGTACTCTACTTGTTGTAGAGACGAGTGGTAGTACGAAACAAGTATGGGGGTTACTGGAACAAGACTCGATCTATGGTCGACTTAGGAGGTTTAGGTATTCCCTGCATGATTAGCATAACGAATATATTTCAACCAACAGAGTCACCGCTCATATTACCTTACCATGCCATACCAGACATAACCATCCCGACGGAGACCGGCGACAAACTCATGCCTACCCAAGGCAGAGTTTTCCCGGGTTCCTGCCGGTATGCATGCAAGGCACATGAGGATGATTATCATCACAAGTGTGATCATTTCCAACAGCATGGAAATCACAAATATGCATCCATGCACATGATCATCTCACATGAAATAACAATTTCTCCAAAAAAAAGAGGTAGTGTGATAAATGTGTCAACGAACACTCAAAAATATCATGCCAGGGTTCAGAATGCTTGCCTTCAGGTCATGGGAAGGCAGGGTGCATTTCAAACTCTTGAAATATTTCTCCTTCCTTCAAAATCCTATTTTAAACATATAAAAGAATTAACACACAAAAATAAAAACAGCACAAAAAGTTGTTTGGAAATTTTTTCAATTAAATCTTAAAATAAACTAGATCAAATATGGGAGAGGTAGGAAAACGAATTAATTCATTTGGATTTGTATTTAAAAAGATAAAGCCAGTCAAAGATTTGGTCAAAATCTGTTTTTAATAATAAACAGAAAAGAAAACGCTTCGGGCAGAATACACCCTCAAAACAGGGAGACGTACTCGAGGTCTTTACGCTTCCACTTAATGCGTGGAGACGGGGCTGGGTCTCTGACAGTGGGTCCAGGGGGCCCACTGGTCAGGTTTGACCAGTCCCCACTCCCTCCTCTTCTCTGCCCGAGCAGAGGCGGGGCGTCCGGTGATCGTCGCCGGCGAACGGCATTTCTTCGCGGGCATCTGAGAGCAGGGATGGATCTGCCTCTCCTAGGCGGTCCTTCCGGTGGTCGCAGGGTCGTCGGAGGTGGAGGGAGTCGCCGGCGGCGAGCTCCACGGCGGAGGGGGCTTCGGGGGACAAAGTGATTTTTGGGCTGCGGTGGTCTCCGACCAAAATTGATCGAGGGGTTGCACTTGCGAGAGGGAGGGAGAGTTCTTGGTGGAGAGATTGGAGAGGGAGAGGCCCTGGTGGTGACGGAATCGACCGGGGCTTGGCGGCGACAGAACTGGCCGGACTCGGGGAAGAAGGCCTTCCCCTCCTCGAATGCTGGCCAGGGTAGCTCTAGGAGGATCACTGGAGGTTGATCGAGGACTTGATTGAGCTCCGGGGCCCTTATATAGGCGGTGGAGGTCGGTTCGAGGTGGCCGGCAATAAGGACGACGGCGAACCGCCTCCCTGTAGCGTCAGGGCGTCGTGGCGACGACGGTAGCTAGCCGACGGGCGAGGGGATAAGCTTGCATTGTTCACAGGGGCAGGTGGCGAGCCGGGGTGGCCTGGGCGGCGCTGGCCTGAGCAGGGCTGCCGTGGCGGCCGTGACGAGGCTCTGCTTGGCGTGTTGCGATGAGGCGGAGCATGTAGCGTGCAAGGGGACACGTCGTGCCGGCTGCGGTCGGTCACGAGCTGGGGTGAGTGCGGGGCGTGACGCGGCGGCTCAGGCGCCGCTCGTGCAATACGCGCGCTCTGGGCGTGTCCAGTGCACGCACGGAATGTGTTCGACACAATGCCGTGGCACGCTACAGGTCACAGGTGAGGTTGGCAAGCAACATAACTAGGCTAGTGATAGAGGGAAGCTCAAAGGACACGGTGGTTTGGTCAGGTTGTCATGTTCATAGAGTATACTTGAGATCATGCCGAATCAGTCCATGCACTCCAGGTGTTTGTCAAAATGCCAAAGGCACCTAGGCTATTCTTGGAGGGGCCAAATCTTCCAGATCAGTGTCTCCTTGGATGCACAAGAGGGTGGTGAGGTTAGTTGGTGAAAAGCACAAACTTGCTAGTGCAAGTTTTGCAGAACTTCAAATCCGGACAGGATGTGAGTGGCATTATTTCATGAACAAAAAATATGCCAATGGTTGCATGCTCCTGGACTTAGGGGTTTAGCATGGAGGACTACAAGTAGGAGAAAGAATCAAGGGCCATAGAGTAAGCAATAATAGGGATGCTGTACAAACCATCATGATGGACCAGAATGAAGATTAGGTTGATTCACTCAAAATTTTCAAAGAACATCCTTGGATCTTTGCATATAATGGAATCATATGCTGCTACTGACATCCCATAATTTTGGTGGAAGCTAGAAACAAATATTAAAAAGGGTTGCAGTGCAAAAATGCCTACTGGACCAGAGAAGAAAAACATGTGTAGCACTCAAAATATGAAATGAATGAACTATATTATTGCATAAAAGTGATTTTAATGAATATAGCTTAGGGCATCACATGACATCTCCAAATTTTGGTGGAATTTTTAGTTGAGTTTATCAACTGGTTGAAGTACAAAAAGAGCTCCAAACTTAAAACAAGTCATTTTAATGAATATAGCTCAGGGTAGAATAATATAATAAATAAATCTACTGATTTAGAAATAGTTATACAAAGAGCATAGAAGTTTAATATTTTGGAGAGCTCCACTAAATAAAATAAAAAAAATTGTCCTCTATATTAAAAGAGATGCTCTGAACTCCACAGAAAATAATCCAAAAGGAAATTTTTTTAAAACTCCTGGAATTTTTTTTAATTTCCAACAAAAATTTTGGTTAAATTTTTGGGGTAAGTTACATTGATTCGCTGCTGCATCCTCTCCATAGATGTCCTTCTAAGTGGTCCGGTGCTAGCTTTGGAAGATGGGAGGAGAGACAGCGGTCTTGCAATAGAGAAGAGGGAGAGGTGAGACGGTGGTTTTGGAATGGAGATGATGGAGAGGAGAGGAGGTGGTTTGCAATGGAGAAGAGGGCGAGGCGAGATGGTGGTTCTGGAATGGAGATGATGGAGAGGAGAGGAGATGGTTTTGCAATGGAGAAGAGGGAGAGGAGCGTGCGGTAGAGATTTAGGATTGGACGAGAGGGCTCGCGTGCTGTGACTAGATCAAAATCAAAATCAATTTACCCTTCAATTAAGAAAGCGACCCCACATTAACTAGTCTCTCAAGTATTCTGGGTCATAATTGACCATGATTTCACAAATAAAATATATGTTATACATTGCAAAAATAATATAATTTGAAAGTACATTCAGATACGAATCAAACGATACAATTTTTGGTGACATGCATTCACATTTTGCTTGTTAAGAGCATCTCCAGCCGTTGCCCCCCCCCCCCAGGATGCATAAAAATCGCCCCCTGGGGGCGAGCCGGCGATACATTCGGCGCTAGGGAGGTTTTCTGCCCAGTCGTTGCCCCCCCTAGCTCGCCCCCAGGCGCCGATGTTGGCCCACTTTTCAGCCCCATTTCGGCGAAAAGGGCCCATATGGGCGAGAATAGGTCCATATTCAGCGTGGTTCGCCGTGGCTCGGCATTCAATTATCAACATAAATATTTTTTATCACACATTTAATCACAGAAAAATCAAATACTTCAACAAAATAGTACAACAACAAATAGTTCAATACAAATTATATAGTTCAACAAATAAAAACTCATATTTCATCACACGTCGCGCCCGGCATCGCCCTTGAGCCTCCATAGGTGCTCCACCAGATCCTGCTGCAGTTGATGATGCACCTGTGGGTATCGGATCTCCTGACGCATACTGAGGTAGGCAGTCCAGGTTGTCGGTAGCTGGTGATCAACTTGGGCAAGAGGACCCTGCCTGTGGTATGGTTCAGTGTCAAACACTGGCTCTTCCTGCTCGCTCTCAATGATCATGTTATGCAAGATGACACAACAGGTCATGATCTCCCACATTTGATCTTTCGACCAGATTTGAGCGGGGTACCGGACAACAGCAAATCGAGATTGGAGCACACCAAATGCCCGCTCGACATCCTTCTTGCAAGCCTCCCGAATCTTCGCAAACCAGGCGTTCTTGCCTCCTGGCATAGGGTTTGAGATGGTCTTCACAAATGTCGACCATCTCGGATAGATGCCATCAGCTAGATAGTACCCCTTGTTGTAGTGCCGCCCATTGATCTCAAAGTTCACCAGAGGAGAATGACCTTCAACAAGCTTGGCAAAGACAGGAGAGCACTGCAGCACGTTGATGTCATTGTGAGTTCCTGGCATACCAAAGAAGGAGTGCCAAATCCAGAGGTCCTGTGTGGCCACCGCCTCAAGTACCACACTACAACCGCCTTTGGCGCCTTTGTACATCCCCTGCCAAGCAAATGGGCAATTCTTCCATTTCCAATGCATGTAGTCGATGCTTCCAAGCATCCCAGGAAATCCTCTTGTTGCATTCTGTGCTGGATCCGAGCAGTGTCTTCCGCATTGGGTGTTCTCAAGTATTGCGGTCCAAACACTGCCACCACTACCCGACAGAACTTGTAGAAACACTCTATGCTGGTGGACTCGGCCATGCGCCCATAGTCGTCCTGTGAGTCACCGGGAGCTCTATATGCAAGCATCCTCATCGCTGTCGTGCACTTTTGGATCGAGGTGAATCCAAGTTTGCCGGTGCAATCCATATTGCATTTGAAGTAGTTGTCGAACTCCCGGATGGAATTCACAATCCTGAGGAAGAGCTTTCAGCTCATCCGATAACGGCGCCAAAATATTTTGTCACCGTGAAGTGGAACATCAGCGAAGTAGTCGGAGTAGAGCATGCAGTAGCCTTCGAGACGATGTCGGTTCTTTGCTTTAACCCGCCCCAGCGTCGAGCCACCTCGCCGTGGCTTTTCATTGCTCGCAGCAGCTGGGCGAGGGCGGTGAGCACCATGAGATGCTCTCATCTTCTTCCTGGATGTCGCTCTCGGCTTCCTCCTCTAGTAGCGCGGCGAGCGCTTCCTCGTCATCCGAGTCCATCGCCGAGGCACCCGCCGCTAAACTGCCCCTCCGCGGCCGGAAACGCCCAGCTGCTGTCGGGGGGGCTGCCGTGGCAAACCTCTGCTATTTTTCCAATGGTGAAGGGCGGCGGGCGGCGCTGGGATATAGCTAGTGGCGGCCGAGGGCGCGGGGGGTGGGAGGCGAGTCGGGGAAGAAAATCTTGACTTTTCACCTGACGACGTGGGCCAGCCGCGCTTTTCCCTTGCGCCGGAGCCCCCGATCGCCCCCAGTGCGCTGGGTTCGGCCTGCGGCCACCGGGTGGAAAAAAGGGCCGAACCGGCGCTTTTCGTCATCCTGGGGGCACGACTGGGGCGTTTTTTTGGCGCCGGCGCCGAAAAAGTCTCCTGGGGGGGAGGCTGTTGGCGGCGCGGCTGGAGATGCTCTAAATACAGTACGTGGTCAAACTTTGACCCAAAATATGCAAAAAATACTTCCAAGACCAGCGCTGCTCTTCCGCTCTTCTCCTCTTAAACCACCGCTGATCCTCTCCTATTCCAATCTAAATCCAGCGCCGCTCCTCTCCTCTTCCATTTCAAAACCACCACCCCTCCTCTCCTATTCCAATCCAAAACCAGCGTCGCTCCTTTCCCATTCTAATCCAAAACCAGCACTGCTCCTCTCCTCTTCCATTCAAAAACCACTGCCGGCGAGTGAAGGTGCTGTGGAGAAGTAGATTGATGGAGGAGTACAACCAATACGTGAGGATCACAGACGGTGACCCTGTGAAGCTAGATAGGATGTTGGAGATACAGTCTTGACAACATGGACCAACTAGCGGCGACGGCGACATCCATGGCCAAATATATGCAACAGAGCAAAAAGGAGGCGATACTTCCGGAGGGAGTTGCATGGGAGTACATAGAGCTGCTCCTCTGGGCCATGGAGCAAACAGATTCACCAAATCCGATCATGAGGGAGCGGTGGTGGGAGTATCAATCCCAGATGGAGCATCCACTAGAGATTGAAGGATCGAGCATCTATAGAGTGTCGTTTGTGAGGGTATCGTGCTAGAGCGAGCCGGTGGAGTTTTCGCCGATCGAACCCAACTACAAGAGGAGAAAAGTAGTTGGCCCGACAATGCTTCCCCGCCATCCTCTCCCTCGCCGTTCACATCATCTCACGGGGCGGCTGTGTGCCGCCGAGGAATAGGAGGGGACTGCCCCCCAGCCCAATAGTCGGGCAGGTTGTGAATTGTCAGGAGGAGCTTAGGGTTGTCAGTATTTGCAGGTTGTGAATTGTGTTTTGTGTTGTGTATTTTGAGAGTACTTTCAGATATTAATGTCTTTTGAATTTCAGTTTTGCAGTATTGAGCATATGAAGTATTTTATGAATTCTAGAGATCTATTTTTAGCACTTAAAAAAATGTAGTTTCATAGGAGTATAAAAGTGCAGACAATGTGATTCTCAGAGAAGAAACTGCAAGTTTCAGTTTCAGATAAGAAACTGCAAGTTTCAGTTTCAGATAAGAAACTGCAAGTTCAGTTTCAGATAAGAAACTGCAACTTTCAGAGGCAGAGCATTTATATTAACACGGCCTTTTCAAACAGGGTTAACATCATGTTGGAAGTTTTATTCATGGTCGAAAATGGAACTACCAGCCAGTTAACATCATGCTCATCAACATTCATGCATATCACATCTTCATATGATGCACAATCAAAAAGATATGTTATTTTCAAAATGCCCACACAATGTCGAGTGTGCGAAAAACGGGGAAAACGAGGGACGAAATTTTGGCAAGTGTTGGACGTGGTGTGCGTAGATGACAATGGGGACCCACATGTCAATAATGGTAGAGGCAAAAAAATTGGAGATATTTTCCCTGCATCAGGTGGAATCAAACCCGGGCGGAACAACTATCGGGTAGTGTCACTTGGCCACTCGGCTAGTTTAGTACTTTGGTTACAAATAAGGCACTTCCTCAGGTGGTCGAATCTCCTCCTGCGCCTTTGTGCGCTTGCCGCGGCGCCGCTGTCTACCGTTGTGAACATGCTGAACAAATGAGAGGAATCTGGAGAGGACTGTACGTGAAGAGGTGGACAGTCGGGACCCACCAGGTCTATGGCCGTACGCAAGCAAGTACCTCATCGAAAAAATACATCCTCCTAATGCTACACTGACATTGGGGCCCATGGGTTTGTCAACATAGTTACATATTTTTAGGTGCTTCAATGTAGTTACTATAGGAGATAATTTCACAATGAAGCCGGGGAGCTGGCAGGTATCATTTATTATCACTGGGGCAGCAAGTATCAGCTAGGTTTTGGGCTGCCCCGTCTAGGCTTTCTTTTTTAACATGCGCAACCCACGACATGCCGGTTTGTATTTTCTTGAGGGTCGTCATGTATCGACCGGCCTATGGACCTCCCATTCGAGGTTTTATTTTTCCTGAAACATCGGCAGCCCAATTTATGTACTTTTTTGAAGAAAACACAGAGGTCTGTTGTCAGGACCCCGACTCGATGCCACATCGATCTAGCATGTAACACCTCATATCACTTTGCGGCCTCACGCACGGTATTCCCATGGGTGTCGTCTTACCTTTGCCCGAGACCGTTTGCGCCTTTTGGCACACGTATATGATAGTGTCGCTAGCATCCATATGGTAAGGAGCCCCGGCTGACATGGCTAGTCGTAAACCCAAAGTGGCACAGACTTATGGGGACAGGCATCCATGACCCAGCATCGAACGTGTCGGTCATCAGCAAGTGAATCTGGGCTGTAGCACTGGGGTAGCAGGACTCTGGTAAACCGGGCTGTAGCGGGCTAACAGGACTCCGGTATCCACCGCGTGACATTTCCCCGAAGGGACAGACACAGGAACGAAGAAGGACACATGCCGGCCAGCCTAAGTGTTCCGGAGCAGTAGCAAGCTACCAAGGCTCAGTGGAGACACTAGGAGACATTTCCCGGTAAGAGAGGCTACTAAGAATAAACAACTAGATAGTCAGATCCCACACATACCAAGCATTTCAATCATACACACAATATGCTCGATATGTGCAAATACAACAAGGCATCACAACATGACTCTACAACACAAGTACTTTATTTAAAGGCTCAGGGAGCCATACATATCATACACACAAGTACGGGTCACACGACCCAGCATTCAAGTCATACAGACATACAAACCAACAGCGGAAGTATCTTGTCTGAGTACAGACAACTAGTAAAATAAAAGAGGCTTGGGTAAGCCTAGCTATACTACATGGTCCTTCACAAGCTCAGGGTCACCACCTGGGCCTCAGTCTACTCATCGATGTCAACGTCTACGAAGAACCCGTCAGAAGGGTTTGTAGCATCTTCTGAAAATGTAAATTAAAGCAACATGAGTACAAAGGTACTCAGCAAGACTTACATCAGATCCTACATACATGCACATTATCAAGAAGGGTTGGTGGGGTTATTGCAGCAAGCCAGCTTTGACTCTTGGCTAAGCTATCCTACGAGACACCAACTTGAAATGGTTTTGCGCACACGAGTCCACTACTCACCACTTCTATACACCACCGAGGATCCACCTCCGTCATTCTACGGAAGAGCCATCCTCGGTACTCATGCTTATCTTGAGATTTTTAGTAGTATCCATTTACTTGTCTATGAACTGTATAGGCAAGCAAGTAGTCCTTTACCGCGGACGTAGCTATTCGAATAGATAATGTTAACCCTGCAGGGGTGTACTTCTTCATACACGCTCTCACCACTTACCGCCGTTTACACGACATGTACTCGGCAACCTTCAAGCGGAAGCCCAACGTGGGTGTTGGCCATGACCTACCTAAACACCTAAGTCTCTAGTCCAGTTATCGCCTATCAGGTTCATCCGCAGGAGTCCGGCCGAGGTTCCACACGGCCCGAAATGTGTACAGGGTTCCCGAGATACCTAACGGGTATCCGGTACACCGCGCCACGTACCTACCGCATCACAGCCCACCCCGCGGTCAGCGCTGTCCACGGCCTCCAGTAGGCTACAAACACCAGAAACTACTTGCAACTCCTGGACAGAGGACTAGGGTGAATAAGAAGCCGAGAGGGTCCATTGTTTTCGGGCCCAATGCATGGTAGTAGCTGATTCTTAAATCACACATACAGATCTCAGTGCTTAAGGACGGCTTCAATGAAACAACCCACCATGTACTCCTACATGGCCTCTCATCGATACCTTTACCAAATCGTGTTCAACACATTACTCTCATACCCACATGATCATTTCACTCTAGCCCATCACCCAGATGAACCAAACCTGACATGACTCTAAGCATAGCAGGCATAGCAAGGTAGGAACAACACATACATATGGCTCAATCAACTCCTACACATGCTAGTGGGTTTCATCTAGTTACTGTGGCAATGACAGGTCATGCAGAGGAAATGGGTTCAACTACCGTAGCACACAGCAGTTGAAACGTGTTGTCTTAATGCAGTAAAAGAGAGCAGGAACGAGAATATGGGATTGTATCGATATGATCAAATGGTTGGTTGCTTGCCTGATGGGTCGGTGCACTGGTATTGTTCTTCGTTAGGGTAATCGTGGTACTCCTCGGAGGCAGAACCTGCCGCAAAGAGCACCGATACACAAACATCACCAACAATATGCAACAATATGATGCATGCATGAGACATGGCAAAATGAGTGTATTGGGCTAATGCAACTAAGACCAGATGGGTTTGAACTATTTTGAACCAAAGATTCAAGTTTCAAACTCATATGTGGCCCTTTTAAGTGCTTTATCTTGTTCTGTACTAAACAGTTGGTTAAATTGTTTAAACATGCATGAAACTAGTACAAATGGATAGATTGGATTTTTCTGACCATTTTTCATATATAAAACTTTGCATTTGGAGTTACAGATTAATTTCTATGATTTTTTTAAAGTTTGTGGTATTTACTGGAATTTCATGTGTAATAATAATTCCAGTAAATAAATTACTGCGTCAGCATTACGTCAGGATGACGTCAGCGGTCAATGGAACAGTCCAGGTCAACCTTGACTAGTGGGTCCCGTGTGTCAGTGTAATTAGTTTAACTAAATATTAATTAAAACTAATCCTGATTAGTTAACAGGGCTGGGCCCCACCTGTCATTGACCCAGGAGGGTCAAACTGGGCCCACTCATGGTCAAACGAGGGGTCAGCGGGGTCAACTCACCGGCATTTAGCCGCCGGCGAGCCCCAACGCGGCAGTGAGAGTGGTTTTGTGCATTCCGGCGACCAAAAGAGCCGCGAAGGGCATCTACGTGTAGCTGGGAGCAAGACGCAGCTCTTGGTGGCGTTGGTTGAGCTCAGGGTGGCCGGAAACGTCGCCGGCGATGACCTTGGCGGTCGCCGGAGTTCGGGTGAGGTCGAACTTGAGGCTACGGGACACGGCGAGGCTCGTGGAGTGGTGCTACGGGTTCCTGCGGGTGCGGTGAGTGCGTTGGACACGGTGGTGTGGCCGGTGGTTGGTCGGAGACACGTCGGCGACGAGCTCGGTGGCGGTGCGTGCGGTGAAGCTTCGTGCGCTCGCTGTGGTGCACGAGAGCGAGAGAGGAAAGGGGGAGGAGGTAGTTGGGCTCACGGAGGTCTCGAAGTAGCAGATGGCGCGGTCGGGGACGAGCTGGTGCGGCGGCGACGGTGAAGGGGATCTCCGGCGATGGCGGATTGGACGAGGTCAGTGCAGTGGCTTCGGGGCACGCGAGCGCTCGGGGCTCGGCTAGCTCGAAGGAGAGGAGGGCGGCGGAGCTCCTGGACACGACGGCACGGCGCAAGGACGACGGAGAGCATGACTACGGCGACGGTGCGGCTGCGGTGGCGTCGGCCATGGCGTGGGAGAGCGAGGGAGAGAGGCAGGGGGAGAATGGATGTGTCCACGGGGTTCGGGGCACGACGTGGAGCTCATCCAGGCCAGCGGAGAGGCGATGGGAGGAAGCAGGGCGGCGGGCAGCTGCGTGGCGCACGGTGGTGCCGTCGTCGAGCACCTGCCTGCCTGCCTGGCGAAGGCAAGTATCTCGCTGGAGCGGCTGCTGGGCTGGGCCGGCTAGGTGGGCTGGTTGGTGGGCTGCCAGGTTAGTTCCCTCTCTCTCTTTTTATTTATCTTTTTTTATTTATTCTGTAGCTTTGTGGACTTTCTAAAAATACCTAGACAACTCCAAAATTCACCAAACTGCTCATGGCCATTAACTGGAATATATCCAGCATGGAACATTTTAGTTTGGGATTATTTGAGCATTTAAAATAATTTATATAATTTTAAATGCCCAAACTCAAATACTTATGATTTAATTCAAAAACCTTAGGATGACCTAGAAAATTGAGCACCACTTTTGGCAGAGGTTCTGAACCAAGACAAAAATGATGGACATTTTAGAAGGGCATTTCAGGTTCATTGAAAAATATTTTTAGTAAACCCTAGTTGGTTTCAGAGGGGGCTGGGGGTTCTGTCATCCCCATTTCAAGTTTCTGTTGAGAAAAATAGACATGATGCAACACTCTAATGCATGAACTAGCTAGGGTCTGACAACTCACCCCCACTCAAAAGAATCTTGTCCTGAGATTTAGGTTCCTCCGGAAAGAAGGCGGGGTACTCAAGTCGAAGACGATCCTCCCTTTCCCAAGTTGCTTCCTTCTCAGAATGGTGCGACCATTGAACCTTGAGAAACTTGATATTATGACGTCGAGTGGTACGCTCGGCTTGATCGAGGATACGAACGGGGTACTCTCGATACGTGAGGTTATCTTGAAGATCAAGCGTTTCGTGGTCCACTCCACGGATAGGATCCGAGAAGCAACGCCTGAGTTGAGAAACGTGGAAGACGTCGTGGACTCTGGAGAGATGCGGAGGTAGTTCCAATTGGTAGGCAACTTCTCCTCGTTTAGCGAGAATGCGAAAGGGTCCAATGTAGCGAGGAGCCAATTTGCCTTTGATACCGAAACGATGGGTTCCCTTCAGAGGAGTAACCCGAAGGTAAGCCTTCTCGTCAACCTCAAAAGTCATAGCCTTATGTTTTCGGTCGCATTGACTCTTTTGACGAGATTGGGCTGTTTTCAACTTTTCACGGACAATGCGAACTTGCTCTTCTGCTTCCTGGATCATGTCCGGGCCAAAGAATTGTCTTTCCCCAGTTTCTGACCAGTTAAGAGGCGTTCGACACCTTCGTCCATAGAGAACTTCAAAAGGGGCTTTACCCAAGCTAGATTGATAGCTGTTGTTATAAGCAAATTCGGCAAATGGAAGGCATTTCTCCCAATCCATTCCGAATGAGATAACAGAAGCTCGAAGCATGTCTTCTAGAATCTGGTTGACACGTTCTACTTGACCACTTGATTGAGGGTGAAAAGCAGTGCTAAAGGAAAGGCGAGTTCCCATAGCATTTTGGAAACTTTCCCAAAATCGAGAGGTGAAGAGACTTCCTCGATCCGAGTTAATTTCCAGTGGAACACCATGGAGGGATACTATTCGGGAGATGTACAAGTCTGCTAGTTGACTAGCGGTTATACTCTCGCGAACAGGCAAGAAATGGGCTACTTTGGAAAGACGATCGACAACGACGAAGATAGCGTTATTTCCTCTCTTGGTCCTGGAAAAACCGGTGATGAAATCCATACCAATTTTATCCCATTTCCATTCAGGAATAGCTAAAGGTTGAAGGGTGCCAGCAGCCGTTGATGCTCTGCTTTTACACGATGACAGACGTCGCAACTAGCAATATACTGAGCAATTTCTCTCTTCATCCTAGTCCACCAGAACCTCTGGCGTAGGTCCTGATACATCTTAGTGCTACCGGGATGAATGGTGAGAGGAGATTCATGAGCTTCCTTCAGGATCAATCGCCTCAGGTTTCGCACTTTGGGAACCACTAGACGGTTCCCGAAGTATACGACTCCTTGATCATCAATGGAGAAACAATTCGCAACTCCTTTCTTGATGTTTCTTTTGATGCGGGAAATCCCCGGATCTACCTTCTGCGCTTTGATGATCTGATCCGTAAGGGTAGGTTTCGCCACCAAGGTGGAAAGGAATCCTTGAGGAACAATGTGAAGGTTAAGTTTCCGAAATTCCTCATGGAGAAGTGGTTGACTTTGTTGCAACATTAGATTGTTGCAATAAGATTTACGACTTAGCGCATCAGCCATGACGTTGGCTTTTCCTGGGGTGTAAGTTATCCCTAAGTCGAAATCTGTGATCAACTCGACCCAACGTCTATGCCTGAGATTCAAATCTGGTTGGGTGAATATGTACTTCAGACTTTGGTGATCAGTGAAGATTTCGCAACGATTACCGAGGAGGTAGTGTCGCCAGGTTTTGAGTGCATGGACTACAGCTGCAAGCTCTAGATCATGAGTAGGGTAGTTTTCCTCATGTGGGTGCAATTGCCGTGAAGCATAAGCAATTACGTGTCGATCTTGCATGAGAATGCAACCTAGTCCTTGTTGCGAGGCGTCGCAATAGATAACAAAGTCCTTGGAGAAGTCTGGTGGTACCAATACGGGAGCAGAAGTCAGGCGTCTTTTCAGTTCCTGAAAGCTGTGCTCACATTGTGGAGTCCACTCGAACTTATTATCTTTCTTGAGGAGTTCAGTTAGAGGTTTAGCAACCTTGGAGAAGTTCTCGACAAAGCGGCGACAATAGCTCGCTAGGCCAAGGAAACTCCGAACTTGCTTGACCGATTCAGGTGGAGTCCAATTAAGGACGGCTTGAACTCGCTCGGGGTTAACAGCAATACCTTTACCAGAAATTACATGTCCTAGATAGGTCACTTCTGGCAACCAAAATTCACATTTAGAGAACTTGGCATAAAGGCGATGCTCTCGAAGTTTCATCAACACTAGCCTTAGATGTTCGGCATGTTCTTCCTCGTTCTTGGAGTAGATGAGTATATCATCGAGGTAAACCACGACGAATTTATCCAAATACTCCATGAAGATTGAGTTCATTAACCGAGAAAAGGTGGCTGGGGCGTTGGTTAAACCGAAGGACATGACGGTGTACTCGTATTGGCCATAACGAGTAACAAAGGCCGTTTTAGGAATGTCCCCGTTCCTGATTTTGATTTGATGGTAGCCCAACCTCAAATCCATTTTAGAGAAGACTGAGGATCCAGCGAGCTGATCATACAGGTCGTTGATCCTGGGGAGCGGATACTTGTTCTTAATTGTGACCAAGTTGATGGGTCGATAATCTACAACCATCCGGTCCGTACCATCCTTCTTCTTGACGAAGAGGACGGGGCAAGCCCATGGAGTTGAACTAGGTCGGATGAAACCCTTTTTCAAGGACTCATCGAGTTGTTTCTTAAGTTCGGCTAGTTCAAAAGGTGCCATCTTATAGGGTCTTCTAGAAATTGGGACAGTTCCTGGAATGAGATCTATCACGAACTCGACATCTCTGTCAGGTGGAACACCTGGCAATTCCTCTGGAAAGACATCCGGAAAGTCACGGACTACCGGAACATCTTCGAGGTCTGGCAAAGGACTGGCGTTAAGAGAATATAGCTATCGCTTGGCTACTCGGGTCAAGACATTGACTATCTTTCCCGAAGGATGTGTGAGTTGACAGTCCTAGAGAAGCAATCAATCTTAGCATGATGGGTTGACATCCAGTCCATACCCAAGATGATATTAATATCCGAAGATTTGAGAGTTATCAAAGATGCGAGAAAAACAAGTCTGTCGACTTGAATTTCATTCCCATGGCTTACTCTAGAAGTTTGCCATTTGGATCCCGGGGTTTGAATTACCATAGAGGTGGGCATCTCACAGAATGTGGTATTATGCAGTCGAGCATAGCTCTCGGATATAAATTAATGAGATGCTCCAGTATCGAAAAGAACAGATGCCGGGTGGCAGTTAACAAGGAGCATACCAAGAACGACGTTTGGATCCTCTTGAGCTTCTCCAGCAGAGATACAGTTGACATGGCCACGTGCAGTGGTGGCCGGCTTGGCATAGAACACTTTCCCTGTCAGCTTGCCACGGCCAATAGCTTTTCCAGACTGGTTGGGGTTGGTCTGGGGGCACTCGCGCAGGTAGTGGCCCGATTCCCCACACTTGAAGCATGTCACGGAGCTGGTGCGTGGAGAAGCATTGTTGGTTGGACCACCATAGGGCTTGGCTGGTGCAAACTGTTGAGTGGGGCGAGGCGCCTGATAGGATGGCCTCAGTGTGAACCTGGGTGGCAGGGCAGTGTTAGGTACCCACACCCGGTGCTTCTGAGGACCAGCACCAGATGAGGAACCCATGTCACGGCCATGCTTGCGTGTTGCTTCATAATCAGTCTGACCAGACTCAGCACTGATGGCTTTGTTAACAAGCTTCTGAAAAGATGTGCACTCATGCAGACGGAGGTCACGGTGAAGCTCAGGGCTAAGTCCCTTGCGGAACCTTGCTTGCTTCTTTGCATCAGTGGAAACTTCCTCAGTTGCATACCGTGCTAGGTTACCGAACTCCCTGCTGTATGCATCCACAGAGAGTCGGCCTTGAGTGAAACTGCAGAACTCCTCACGTTTACGGTCCATGAGACCCTCCGGAATGTGATGTTCACGGAAAGCCTCGCTGAATTTAGCCCAAGTAGTGACCTGGCCCACTGGGCGCATGGCTCCATAGTTCTCCCACCATAGACTGGCGGGGCCTTCAAGATGATATGCAGCAAATGTGACCTTGTCAGCCTCAGCTACGAGTGCAGAGCGTAGCTTGTGAGTAATACTGCGAAGCCAGTCATCAGCGTCGAGGGGCTCGACGGAGTGGTGGAAAGTGGGTGGATGTAACTTGATGAAATCGCTGAGTGACACCAAGTTATTCCTCTGATGGTGTCCTGTGTTTTTCTCGATGCGCTCCAACAAACGATTGGTCTCCCGCTTGTTTCTCTTGGCTTCCAGCATAACCTCGGCCAGAGAAGGAGGGTGAGGCAGGTTTGTTCCCCCAACTCTGCTGCCTTCGGCCTGCTCTGGGGGAGCAGGGTTGGTGCGGGTGTTAACCATCCTAGGAAAACAAGACAATGGTTTAGTCCAGGATGATAGGATTCTGACATAGAAATGTAGAATGTAATGGATGACTTGGAATGTAAGATGACCATCCGTATGACATGGTAGATACAGAAACTGCTTCTTTTATTCCATCGTCATACACACCATACAAGGTTTAGTACAGAACCAAACAAAGTACTACTACGGTGAAAAGAGGATTACATCTCATCGGAGGCATTCCAAGCTCCTATACATTATTTTTCTACACCTCCGGAAGGCGGTACAAGCTAAGTCATATCCCACGAGTCACACAGGACGGTGGACGATACAAATAGTACGATACTAGTGATACTACTACTAACTCAGACAGCTCCGTAGTAGTCTTCATAGAAGTCACCACCATAGCCTGGAAGCTCAACGTGATCATCCGGAAACAGTCGGTCCCATGGAGCTTGTGGACCATAGGGGCTAGGATGAGGTCTTGGACCAACAAATGGTGGCCTGCGGGGACCACGAGGTGGGGTGATGCCTCCTACATCATGCCAATCCATCATGTCTGGCAGAGCAGATCTCACAGGATAGAGATCTCGCATATCCATATATCCAGCTTGCACAGCCGGTGCAAACCGAGTCAAAGTGGCCCAATGATCAGCACGGGTATTGAAAAGCTCTAGTCTCAAGGCCCGATTTTCACGGTCCTTGTCTTCAAGCAACTGTGCAGTGGTGCGGGTCAGTGAATCCTCCTGAGTGGAGTCAGCATAGATATCCTGGAGATACCCTTGTGCTCCCGGGAGTGAAGCTGGCATATACCGGAAGTCAGAGTCCCGAAATAGGCCAGTCCTGACTCGCATGATGGTCATCATAGAGTAGGCAGCATCCTGCACAGCCATCTCAATAGTAACCCCGAGTCCATAGGAGCAGTGGAGGGGCTCGGTAGATCCAGGATAAGATGGAAATATCCTGACAGTGCAAAAATATTGACTTTGATTAAAGTCTCGGAATTGCTCTTCGACCGTGTACTCAGGATACCAACGGTATCCAGCCTCAGTCATTACCCTGACCAACATGGCAGTATGGCCGGGTACATCTAGGCATCGAGTCAAACGAACCACTTGATTCTGAGGACGGGACGCCATCTGGAACATGATAAACACAAGACATTAAGATTCCTAGCAGAAATTGGACAGCATAACGGCTGTAAATGCTCAAAAAGGATTTTGAGGCATTTGACAAAAAATTGCATAGACACTCAACAACATCATATCAAGGTTCTGGGTCCATCTTAGCACATAATGGGGTAGTAGAACTGAACTAGGCTTGTATCCATCAAACCTATAAGGTACTACTGATTAGTAACACGTGAACCTGATAGAGAGAAGAGATCCTAATTCCTTAACCCCCGGTGGAAGAATAGACTGACTCAGATCAGAATGTCATGAGATAAAGGAGTAAAAGAGCCTTACGTTCCATCCCACAATCAATTCCCCTACATATAACTAAAGCATTTCTAGACTCAACATCGACCAGTTTGGCTTGGAGAACCTACAGGCAGTCCGGCTCTGATGCCAACGCTGTCAGGACCCCGACTCGATGCCACATCGATCTAGCATGTAACACCTCATATCACTTTGCGGCCTCACGCACGGTATTCCCACGGGTGTCGTCTTACCTTTGCCCGGGACCGTTTGCGCCTTTTGGCACACGTATATGATAGTGTCGCTAGCATCCATATGGTAAGGAGCCCGGGCTGACATGGCTAGTCGTAAACCCAAAGTGGCACAGACTTACAGGGACAGGCATCCATGACCCAGCATCGAACGTGTCGGTCATCAGCAAGTGAATCCGGGCTATAGCACTGGGCTAGCAGGACTGGTAAACCGGGCTGTAGCGGGCTAACAGGACTCCGGTATCCATCGCGTGACATTTCCCCGAAGGGACAGACACAGGAACGAAGAAGGACACATGCCGGCCAGCCTAAGTGTTCCGGAGCAGTAGCAAGCTACCAAGGCTCAGTGGAGACACTAGGAGACATTTCCCGGTAAGAGAGGCTACTAAGAATAAACAACTAGATAGTCAGATCCCACACATACCAAGCATTTCAATCATACACACAATATGCTCGATATGTGCAAATACAACAAGGCATCACAACATGACTCTACAACACAAGTACTTTATTTAAAGGCTCAAGGAGCCATACATATCATACACACAAGTACGGGTCACACGACCCAGCATTCAAGTCATACAGACATACAAACCAACAGCGGAAGTAACTTGTCTGAATACAGACAACTAGTAAAATAAAAGAGGCTTGGGAAAGCCTGGCTATACTACGTGGTCCTTCACAAGCTCAGGATCACCACCTGGGCCTCAGTCTACTCATCGATGTCAACATCTACGAAGAACCCATCAGAAGGGGTTGCAGCGTCTTCTGAAAAATGTAAATTAAAGCAACATGAGTACAAAGGTACTCAGCAAGACTTACATCAGATCCTACATACATGCACATTATCAAGAAGGGTTGGTGGGGTTATTGCAGCAAGCCAGCTTTGACTCTTGGCTAAGCTATCCTACGAGACACCAACTTGAAATGGTTTTGCGCACACGAGTCCACTACTCACCACTTCAATACACCACCGAGGATCCACCTCCGTCATTCTACGGAAGAGCCATCCTCGGCACTCACGCTTATCTTGAGATTTTTAGTAGTATCCATTTACTTGTCTATGAACTGTATAGGCAACCAAGTAGTCCTTTACCGCGGACGCGGCTATTCGAATAGATAATGTTAACCCTGCAGGGGTGTACTTCTTCATACACGCTCTCACCACTTACCGCCGTTTACACGACATGTACTCGGCAACCTTCAACCGGAAGCCCAACGTGGGTGTCGGCCATGACCTACCTAAACACCTAAGTCTCTAGTCCAGGTTTATCGCCTATCCAGGTTCCATCCGCAGGGAGTCCGGCCGAGGTTTCCACATACGGCCCCGAACGATGTGTACAGGGTTCCCGAGATACCTAACGGGTATCCGGTACACCGTGCCACGTACCTACCGCATCACAGCCCACCCCGCGGTCAGCGCTGTCCACGGCCTCCAGTAGGCTACAAACACCAGAAACTACTTGCAACTCCTGGACAGAGGACTAGGGTGAATAAGAAGCCGAGAGGGTCCATTGTTTTCGGGCCCAACGCATGGTAGTAGCTGATTCTTAAATCACACATACAGATCTCAGTGCTTAAGGACGGCTTCAATGAAACAACCCACCATGTACTCCTACATGGCCTCTCATCGATACCTTTACCAAATCGTGTTCAACACATTACTCTCATACCCACATGATCATTTCACTCTAGCCCATCACCCAGATGAACCAGACCTGACACGACTCTAAGCATAGCAGGCATAGCAAGGTAGGAACAACACATACATATGGCTCAATCAACTCCTACACATGCTAGTGGGTTTCATCTAGTTACTGTGGCAATGACAGATCATGCAGACGAAATGGGTTCAACTACCGTAGCACACAGCAGTTTGAAACGCGTTGTCTTAATGCAGTAAAAGAGAGCAGGAACGAGAATATGGGATTGTATCGATATGATCAAATGGTTGGTTGCTTGCCTGATGGGTCGGTGCACTGGTATTGTTCTTCGTTAGGGTAATCGTGGTACTCCTCGGAGGCAGAACCTGCCGCAAAGAGCACCGATACACAAACATCACCAACAATATGCAACAATATGATGCATGCATGAGACATGGCAAAATGAGTGTATTGGGCTAATGCAACTAAGACCAGATGGGTTTGAACTATTTTGAACCAAAGATTCAAGTTTCAAACTCATATGTGGCCCTTTCAAGTGCTTTATCTTGTTCTGTACTAAACAGTAGGTTAAATTGTTTAAACATGCATGAAACCAGTACAGATGGATAGATTGGATTTTTCTGACCATTTTTCATATATAAAACTTTGCATTTGGAGTTACAAATTAATTTCTATGATTTTTTAAAGTTTGTGGTATTTACTGGAATTTCCTGTGTAATAATAATTCCAGTTAATAAATTACTGCGTCAGCATTACGTCAGGATGACGTCAGCGGTCAACGGAACAGTCCAGGTCAACCCTGACTAGTGGGTCCCGTGTGTCAGTGTAATTAGTTTAACTAAATATTAATTAAAACTAATCCTGATTAGTTAACAGGGCTGGGCCCCACCTGTCATTGACCCAGGAGGGTCAAACTGGGCCCACTTGTGGTCAAACGAGGGGTCAGCGGGGTCAACTCACCGGCGTTTAGCCGCCGGCGAGGCCGAACGCGGCGGCGAGAGTGGTTTTGTGCATTCCGGCGACCAAAAGAGCCGCGGAGGGCATCTACGTGTAGCTGGGAGCAAGCCGCAGCTCTTGGTGGCGTTGGTTGAGATCGGGGTGGCCGGAAACGTCGCCGGCGACGACCTTGGTGGTCGCCGGTGTTCGGGTGAGGTCGAACTCGAGGCTACGGGACACGGCGAGGTTCGTGGAGTGGTGCTACGGGTTCCTGCAGGTGCGGTGAGTGCGTTGGACACGGTGGTGTGGCCGGTGGTTGGCCGGAGACACGTCGGCGACGAGCTCGGCGGCGGTGCGTGCGGTGAAGCTTCGTGCGCTCGCTGTGGTGCATGAGAGCGAGAGAGGAAAGGGGGAGGAGGTAGCTGGGCTCACGGAGGTCTCGAAGAAGCAGACGGCACGGTAGGGGACGAGCTGGTGCGGCGGCGACGGCGAAGGGGATCTCTGGCGATGGCGGATCGGACGAGGTCGGTGCAGTGGCTTCGGCGCACGCGAGCGCTCGGGGCTCGGCTAGCTCGAAGGAGAGGAGGGTGGCGGAGCTGCTGGACACGACGGCACGGCGCAAGGACGACGGAGAGCGCGACTACGGCGACGGTGCGGCTGCGGTGGCGTCGGCCATGGCGTGGGAGAGCAAGGGAGAGAGGCAGGGGGAGAATGGATGTGTCCACGGGGTTCGGGGCACGACGTGGAGCTCATCCAGGCCAGCGGAGAGGCGAGGGGAGGAAGCAGGGCGGCGGGCGGCTGCGTGGCGCACGCTGGTGCCGCCGTCGAGCACCTGCCTGCCTGCCTGGCGAAGGCAAGTAGCTCGCTGGAGCGGCTGCTGGGCTGGGCCGGCTAGGTGGGCTGGTTGGTGGGCTGCCAGGTTAGTTCCCTCTCTCTCTTTTTATTTATATTTTTATTTATTTATTCTGTAGCTTTGTGGACTTTCTAAAAATACCTAGACAACTCCAAAATTCACCAAACTGCTCATGGCCATTAACTGGAATATATCCAGCATGGAACATTTTAGTTTGGGATTATTTGAGCATTTAAAATAATTTATATAATTTTAAATGCCCAAACTCAAATACTTATGATTTAATTCAAAAACCTTAGGATGACCTAGAAAATTGAGCACCACTTTTGGCAGAGGTTCTGAACCAAGACAAAAATGATGGACATTTTAGAAGGGCATTTCAGGTTCATTGAAAATATTTTTAGTAAATCCTAGTTGGTTTCAGAGGGGGCTGGGGGTTCTGTCATCCCCATTTCAAGTTTCTATTGAGAAAAATAGACATGATGCAACACTCTAATGCATGAACTAGCTAGGGTGTGACATCTGTTCTATTTTTTTATATAAGAATAGGAATGCCTGGTCCAACTTATGTATCCCTTCTAACTATATTATATATATTAAAATTATTTTATATGTTATTATATATAATTGTTATTGTCATCTTATATTTAACAGATACTTACATATGTAAGAAAACAATATCCCACATCTTATTAACTTATAAAAATAATTTCTTAACAATAAAATCCTGGATTTTTTGGCAATGAAAATCCTAGTGATTGTGTACAAAAGCTTGGTAAGATTTAAGGACCAATGTAATAATAAATCATTTATTATTTAAATATATTTATAACAACATGCTCAACCCCTGTTTATTTTTTGATAACATTGTTGCGCCCAACCCAACATTATAATTAGAATCAGCCCAGCAAAATCGTGTATTTCGAAAAAGTGCAAATGGCCTGTAATTTTTTAGGAAAAAAATGGGCCGCATGGACACTACATATTTGTTCACCCAGTCCAGCTAATGGACTGTAATTACAAAAAAAGAGATCAAATTGACTGTAAATTCTACCCTGCAAAAAAAACTGTAAATTCCGAAAAAATGGGTTGAATATGTGCCACATTTTTGGTGGCTAAAATGTGGGCCAATAGGTCGAAGCCAACGCAAGTTGTTGTCAACTTAGTCAACAAATGATTCTGACATTGTTAGCCGTTGGATTTACATCCAACGAACGACATCCATCTTCAATCTCTCGTCTTCTTCCTCCAGCGCCGTAGGGACCACCTGCTCCCACCTCCTACTGCTAGCAGCTCTGCTTAGCATGCTTCGCTGTGAAGCTCTACCCCACCGTTGGCCAGGCCATCCCTCCACCCCTCCACACCTCCTGTTTTTTTGACTGCCGAACCACACCACACCAGAACCAGTTAACCCTCGTACACCTCTCCGTCTGCGACTCTACTCCCGTGTCTTCCCATCTCGGGCTCGTTGCTGTCCGCGGCCTCGCCGTCGTCCACCACCTTGGATGCGCTCGGCACGGAGTGGTCAACATGGTCAACGAACGACATCCATCAGAAGTAGACTGTACGTGGAGAGGCTGACAATTGGATCCACGGCCGCATGCAAGGAAATGCCTCCTTATTACGTGAAAAATAATTATTCCTCCACCTGACAGCTGGGACCCACCGGAAGGGCCTCTGTATTTCGCGAAAAAATGTTCCCCCCACTGACAGGTCAAACCCACCAGCTATATCTTCGCACGCAAGGAAGTGCCTCCTTGTTACGCACAAAAAAAGAATACCCCCTACTAGCTGGGACCCACCATAGTGGGAGGCCAACTTGTGGGCCTACTAAGTTGACGGGGACGGAGGGCTTTGTTAATTAGTCAATATGAACGATTCTTACTCTAGTGACCGTACGTTGTCCATCCAACGGCCGTAGTGCTTCTTCAATCTCTGGTCTTCTTGCTCCAGCCGCCCAAACCAGCGCCGGTCGTGCCGCATGCTCTTGCCTCCCATGGCTGGTTGTGATGCCGCGGAGGCCTCACCGTCCCCTACTACTCCCAGCGCTGGCCAGGACATCCCTCTACTCACCCACATCCCCTGTTATTCTGCGGCGACGGCAGCCTCACACCACAACCGAACCAGTGAACCCTCGTACTCCTCTCCGCGTGGGCATTCACTGTCGCGTCTTCCACGGCTCCGCGTTATCTCCTTCCTAGGCCTCACTGTCATCCACCTCCCTGGTGCTCTCGGCGCGGTGTGGTCAACATGGTCAAGGAACGAATTCCATCGGAAGAGTACTGTACGTGGATAGGCTGACAGCTGGGTCCACGACAGACGCAAGGAAGTGCCTCCTTATTACGCACAAAATAATTATTCCTCCACGTGACAGCATGGACCCACCGGATGGGCCACCGTATTTCGCGAAAAATACGTTTCCCCCTGACAGCTGGGACCCACCAGCTACATCTTTGCATGCAGGGAAGTGCGTCCATATTACGGGCAAAAATAATAATTCGCCCCCTGACTGCTGGGACCCACCAGCTACATCTTCGCATGCAAGGAAGTGCCTGACAGTCGGGACCCACCTGGTCGAAGCATACGTAGCGTTGTCATTCTGGCCGCGAACATGTACGTACATACTGGTCGATGTAGAGGCGCGCACGTGTCATAGTAGAGGCGTGCACGTGTCATAGTAGAGGCGCGCACGTAGCATGTACACATACGTACAGCGGCCAGGGTGCAAGAAAGTAAATACGACCACGTACATACATACGGGCGGGGTCTCAAACGCCTACTCACGCATACATACGGCCAGGGCTCGTGTACATGGCTGGGTCGGAACGGAGAAACTGCGTTGTCGTTGTGTTCATGGGGAGCCAACTGGCTGGGTCGGAACAGAATGTGTCGTCATGTTCATCGGGAACCAACCGGCTTGGACGGAACAACCGATGGAAACGAGGCCTGGCGTACCGCAGAACGGAGGAAACGACCTTTAGACGAGATCCTGTTCAATGGGAGGGGTCTGGCGTACTGCAAAACAGAGGAAACAGACTTCTGTTGGACCTCCTACGGTCGAAACGGGGTCCTGTCTATCAGGAGGGGTGTGGCATACCGCAAAACGGAGGAAATGGACTTGTATTGGAGCGCTACGGTCGAAGCGGGGGTCCTGTTCATCGGGAGGGGTGTGGCATACCGCAAAACGGGACTCCACAGGATACTGTTCATCTCCACCGTCGACCTCCTCTAGCCTCCACAGGCTACTGTTCATCCATCGTCGACCTCCTCCAGCCTCCACCTGCGACTATTCATCCATGGGCTCCTGTTCATCCAGCCTCCACCGCGCGCTCCTCTACCGGCTACTGTTCAACCAACCCTCTCCACGGGGTCCTGTTCAACCACCCCTCCACGGGCTACTGTTCATCCAGCCCTCCATTGGCTACTATTCAACTAGCCCTCCACCGGCTACTATTCAACCTTCCCTCCATGGGGTCCTGTTCATCCAGCCCTCCACGGGGTCCTATTCATCCACGCCTAACCGGCTTGAGCAATCGGGGTCATGTTCATCCAGCGGCAATGCCATGGGGTCCTGTTCATCCAACCCCCACCAGGAACTGTTCATCCAACCGCCCCATCAATGCTCACTATTCATCCAGAGGCAGCATCGATCAGCTTCAGTTAGCAGCAGTAGCGAAGGAATCGCTCGATTGCTCGGGTTCAGTAACACGTAGCCTGCAGTGCAATCGCTCGGGTTCAGTTAGGCGACGCCTCGCTCGGGTTCAGTTAGAGCCCAACGCCTCGCACCCACGCGCGTACGTGTACGAGAGAAACGCACATCGCTCGGCCCCCTACCACCCATCATAACCGGGAACTCCCTGATATTTTCCTCGCCCTTGCTTCTACCATGGTTTTTTCCGTCATGCACGGCCCAAAGAATATCATGCAGCTGCATCTTCGGCTCGACCAGGACAAAAAGCCCATTTTCTGTCATGATTTTTTGTCATAGAAGTAGGAGTCCACCACATCTATGATGATACCGGGTTTTTTCACAATTATCGTCATAGAAGTGTCATAAGTATGATAGAATTTTTTTTGTTCGGCCCAAAATGTCACGGATGTGTCTTTTTCTTGTAGTGTCTTTACATTCGCACTGTTTCAATCATGTGATTTGTCTCAATGCATGCTTTTAGTTTTCGTTTGTTAGTTTGTACTCGCTCACTGTACACTATTTTCATTCGTTCCGCTGCTAGGTTCCGAGAGTTTTGATATTTCCGGAGAAAATTTATAACTCCCATTCACCCCCTCTGGTAGACATACATTGTTCCTACAATTGGTATCAGAGCAAGGTACTCCTTGACTCTGCTCATTTTGGTCTAACCACCTTGGAGTTCAAGTATGTCTTCAGTGAGCTATAAGTCACATCTCAAGATTCCCATCTTCGATGAGACGGACTATCCCTTCTGGAAAGAGAAGATGAAGATCCATCACCGAGCTATTGATGATGATATGTGGAACATGGTGTAGAATGGATTCACGGTTGAAGTGCCTCAGGTCCCTACTGACCGCGAAAAGGAACTCATTCAGCTGGACACTCAAGCTAAAGATGAAATTGGTGGCCATCTCTCTCATGCTCAATTTCTTCACTATCGTTAGTGTGAAACTGCGAAGGAATTGTGGGATATTCTCGAAAAGATAAATGAAGGTGTTTCAACTCAGAAATAATCTCGCATTGATACTCTTCGGGCGAAGTTCAATTGGTTCAAGCAAATAGGAAATGAAAGCTATCAGCAAACTTTCGATCGTCTGAGTGACATTGCAAATGAGTTGCAAGGTCTCGGCCCCAAAGACCTCACTGATAAAGAAGTTGTGAAGAAACTGCTCCAATCTCTTGACATCTCATTTGACACACTAGTTCTAATGATTAGGGACTGAGTTGATTTCAAAATTCTCGACTCTGCCGATATCATGGAAAGGCTAAACACCCACGAGGAGCAAGAAGAAGAAAAGAGATCTCTCTCTATGGCTCAAGTCACCGCAAAAGTCATGCTCTCAAGGTTGTGGCTGATTCTTCCTCAGAAGGAAATGCCGAAGAAGATTCAAATGACCCGGAAAGGATCATCAAATATCTCACGTTGATCATGAAAAAATTCCAGCGCCTTCATAGGAAGAACCAGTTTCAGAAGAAGGGATCCAACAACTTTGGTAGTTCAAAATCTTCATCAAAACCTACTGGAGATTACACCTGCTTCAAGTGCAAAAACCTAGGACATTTCATTTTGGACTGCCCTCTCTAGGATGCTGAAATCCATGCCAGTGGAAGATATGATTCAGGAAACAACCATGGCAAAGGAGAATAAGAACTATGACTTTGATGACGAGAAGAAAACGAAGAAGTTCTTCAAGAAGAAGGACGGCTCCGTCTCCAAGTCTTTGTCAAGATCTTCCTCAAGGAATCCCTCCAAGTCCTCCTCCAACCACAGGAATGCCTCTCGCAAGGCCAAGGAGTACATCGGCAAGGAGATGGCCTCCGATGAAGAAGAGTCATCTAACTCCAAAGAAGCAGATGAATCCAATGAGTATTTTGATTTCGGCATGACTTGTATAGCATGTGTCGCCTCCCCTGCATCAAACTTCTTCAAGAATCATTCAAGAGATGATGAATCTCCTGCTTACTACTTCATGGCCAAAGCTTCAAAAGAAAATGTATCATCCAAGCATCACAAGGTTCACTCAAGTGATCAGTATTCTTCAGATGAGGATGACCATGCTAAACTAATCAAAATTGCTAATATACAACAAAATTCCCTTGAGAAAATTGAGAAAACCCTTAGGAAATCTGAAGGGTTGTTGGTTGAAGAGATGGAGAAAAATCAGTCGTTGACAAAAGAGCGTTTCACTCTCAAGTCACAAATGGAAGAACTATCAAATGGTCATGATTTTCTCTCGGTCGACCATGAGAGATTAACTTTACCTGAAAAGGAAACAGGAACTCGAATCGCTGAGAGAGGCCCATGATGACTTGATCAGAGAACATTCTCTTCTGACCCAACAACTCAAAGAAAAACCTGAAGTGTTTATACCACCATGCTTAAAATGCCTTGAACGCAGCAATGATGAATCAAATGATGAATCTTCTACGAATGCTAACCCCTCTGTCGGGAAAATGGTTCAATGTCTGATGAAAATGCTAGGTTGAACGATCTTATTCAGATAGGAATGTTCAAATCTCTCAAAGGGCACCAAATCCTTTGTGATGTTCTGAAGAAATCCATTCTTCACAAAAATCCCAAGAAAGAAGGTATTGGCTTCAAAAGGAAACTGAATGAAAATGGCTCCTACCGGGAACCTGATCAATATCCTCGCACCGTGTGTTTGGCTGCCAAGAGCAAAACGCTCGATCCAACTTTACTTTTGGGATATGACTCTCCTATCCCTGAATACTCTTATGATGATTCTCTGGACAACTATAAGTTGTTCAAAAACCAACATGGTGAGGCTGTTGCTCGCTATGTTGGACCAAACAGTAGGAATGGCCCCCCAAAGAAAGCTATCTGGGTGCCCAAGAAAACTATCGAAGCATTTCCTATCACTACTTTACTAACCACGCAGGCAGAAAATGCTCTTTACTTCCTTAAGAAAGTTCGACAGAATGAGTACATGCATACCTCATTCAACCACTATACTCATTCGTCTAGAAAGAATTTCAGTGCCTATTCCTTTGATTATGCTCGTACTTCTTTGACTAACATTTATGGTTATCGAAATAAATCATATCCTGCTCGCTCTCTTGTTTTGGAGCAACCTGCAAATATGTGGGTGGTTAAGAAAGCCTAATTCCTCTGCAGGACTATGTCTCCGGGTGTACGGAATGGATAATGGATAGTGGATGCACTAGTCAGATGACCAGAGACAATTCGTTGTTTGTCGACCCCAACTTAACTACTTCATCTCAGAAGTATATTACTTTTGGTGACAACAACAAAGGAAAGGTAATTGGGTTAGCTAAATTTGTTATCTCCAAAGACAAGAACATTGATGATGTTTTACTTGTCCAGTCTCCTGGATTAAATCTCATGTCAGTTGGCAAGCTTTGTGATCTAGGCATGCTAGTTCTATTTTCTATATCCAAATGTATCGTCTTTATGTCCTCTGACAATTCTTTCGTCTTCGAGGGAAATAGAAAATGTGATTTATATATTGTGGATTTCTCTAAGGGTCCCTCGGCCCAAACTTGTTTGCTTGCAAAACAACCGAAGGATGGTTGTGGCACCAAAGACTTGGTCATGCAGGAATGAGAAATTTGCAGACTCTCATGAAGAAAAAGCATCTCCGTGGCATTCCCGGTGTAAAATTCAACAAGGATCGTCTCTGTGGTGCGTGTGAGGCCAGTAAGTTGGCCAAGAAGCATCATTCATCAAAAATTGTCATGACCACAACAAGACCTCTGGAAATTCTTCATATGGATTTATTCGGACATCAAAACTATGCAAGTTTCGGAGGCAGTCATTATGGTCTGGTTATTGTTGATGATTTCTCTCGTTACACTTGGGTATTATTTCTCGAAGACAAAACTTGCACCCAAGACATCTTCAAAGATTCACCAAGAACGCCCAAAATGAATATGATGTGCGAATTAAGCATGTCAGAAGCGACAATGGTACTGAGTTCAAAAATACTCATATTGAAGATTTTCTCGATGAAAATGGTATAACTCATGAGTTATCGGCCGCATACACTCCCCAATAGTATGGAGTTGTTGAGCGAAAGAATAGAACTCTCATCGAGATGGCGAGAACAATGCTCAATGAGTATGAAACTCCTATTCGCTTCCAGGCTGTTGATATTAACACTTCTTGTCATGTTGTGAATTGTGTTTATCTTCACAAATTCCTGAAGAAAACTTCATATGAACTCATCACTGGTAAGAAACCAAATGATTCTTATTTACGTGTTTTTGGTGCACCTTGCTATATTTGTGACATGAATCATCATTCCAAGTTTGCATCTAAGGCACATGAAGGTTTTCTTCTCGGTTATGGCTCGAACTCGCATACTTATCGTGTCTATAACTCTCACCATGGGGAAGTTATGGAAACGGTAAATGTGCGGTTTGATGAATCTAACGGCTCCCAGAAGGAGCACCTGCCTAATGTGATAGATGAACCATCGATTTTGGATGCTATTCAGCAAATGGCCATTGGGAGCGTCAGGCCAGTTGAAGGAAATGTTCCTGACTCTTCCCAAGATGATGCCCCCATGACTCGAAGCAGAACATGCCAAGCCACTGCGGGAAAAAATGCCACTCCTAACACAAATGGCAACCAGAATGCAAATGCCAATCAAAATGGCAATCCCGATGAAAATGGCGACTCGAATGCTCATCCCGATGATGATGCTGAGGAAAATGAAAATGATCATCAAGATGAAAATCCTCACCCACGAGTGGCTAATCATGTTGACCCTGCATTAATTATGAAAGATCTCAAGAATCCATGTTATCGACCCACAACTCGTTCTCGCACTCGTTTGGCTAACTATGGTGGCAGTTTCTCCTTTGTCTCATTGATGGAACCTACTAAATATGAGGAAGCCATGAATGATCTCGATTGGATGAATGCCATGCAAGAAGAGTTGGTGCAATTCGAATTGAATGATGTATGGGAATTGGTTGACAAACATAATCCTAAGAAGCACAATATCACCAGCACAAAATGGATATATATACCAGAATAAGCAAGATGACAATGGCATTGTTGTGAGAAACAAAGCACGTCTTGTCGGTTAGGAGTGTACACAGGTAGAAGGTATTGATTTCGGTGAAACATATGCTCCTTTTGCTTGCCTTGAGGCAATTTGTATTCTTCTCGCTTATGTAAACTACAATGATATCCTACTTTATCAAATGGATGTGAAAAGTGATTTTCTTAATGGTGAAATTGATGAGGAAGTATATGTTAAGCAGCCACCTGGCTTTGAAAACCCTAAGTTTCCTAACAAAGTTTTCAGGTTGAAAAAGGCTCTATATGGGCTGAAGCAAGCCGCTCGAGCTTGGTATGACACCTTGAAGAGGTTTCTACTCAACAAAGGGTTCAAGCCAGGATCCACTGATTCCACTCTTTTCACTCGTGCTATTGATGGTGATCTATTCGTGTGTCAAATTTATGTGGATGATATTATTTTTGGCTGAACTAACAATGCTTGCAGCATGGAGTTCGGGCGAATGATTTCTGAGAAATATCAAATGTATATGACGGGTGAACTTAAGTTGTTTCTAGGACTACGAATACGTCAACGGGACAACAAAATTTGCATATCTCAGGAGAAATATCTGAGAGACTATCTGAAGAAGTTTAAAATGCAAGATTGCAAACTGAAGGGCTACAAAAGTCAGATGCCCATGATTGGTCAGCTGGACTGTGACGCCCCCGATTCAATCGTACACTAATCATACATGAAAACGTGTACGATCAAGATCAGGGACTCACGGGAAGATATCACAACACAACTCTAAAATAAAATAAGCCATACAAGCATCATAATACAAGCCAGGGGCCTCGAGGGCTCGAATACAAGTGCTCGATCATAGACGACTCAGCGGAAGCAACAATATCTGAGTACAGACATAAGTTAAACAAGTTGCCATAAGATGGCTAGCACAAACTGGGATATAGATCAAAAGAGGTGCATGCCTCCTGCCTGGGATCCTCCTAAACTACTCCTGGTCGTTGTCGATGGCCTGCACGTAGTAGTAGGCACCCTCGGTGTAGTAGGAGTCGTCGACAACGGTGGCGTCTGGCTCCTGGGCTCCAACGTCTGGTTGTGGCATCCGAGAATAAGAGGATAAAAGGGGAAAAGAGGGAGCAAAGCAACCGTGAGTACTCATCCAAAGTACTCGCAAGCAAGGATCTACACTACATATGCATGGATATATGTGTAAAGAGGCAATATCGATGGACTGAACTACAGAATGCCAGAATAAGAGGGGGATAGCTAGTCCTATCGAAGACTACGCTTCTTGCAGCCTCCATCTTACAGCATGTAGAAGAGAGTAGATTGAAGTCCTCCAAGTAGCATCGCATAGCATAATCCTACCCGGCGATCCTCCCCTCGTCGCCCTGTGGGAAAGCGATCACCGGGTTGTCTCTGGAACTTGTCTGGGTGTGTTTTATTAAGTATCCGGTTCTAGTTGTCATAAGGTTAAGGTACAACTCCGGGTCGTCATTTTACCGAGGGACACAGCTATTCGAATAGATAAACTTCCCTGCAGGGGTGCACCACATAACCCAACACGCTTGATCCCTCTGGCCGGAGACACTTTCCTGGGTCATGCCCGGCCTCGGAAGATCAACACGTCGCAACCCCACCTAGGCACAACAGAGAGGTTAGCACGTCGGTCTAAATCCTATGCGTGTAGGGGTCTGGGCCCATCGCCCATTGCACACCTGCATGTTGCATATGCGGCCGGTGAGCAGACCTAGCCTCCCTTATACAAGGGCAGGCATTCCAGTCCAACCCGGCATGCGCCGCTCAGTCGCTGATGTCAAGAAGGCTTCGGCTGATACCACGATGTCGAGTGCCCATAACTGTTCTAGCGTAGTTGGTTAGTGTGTATAGGCCAGTGGCCAGACTCAGATCAAATATCAAGATCTCGTTAAGCATGTTATTATGAAGTAACCATGAACGCCGACCAGGGCCAGGCCCACCTCTCGCCTAGGTGGTCTCAACCTGCCCTGTCGCTCCGCCACAAAGTAATAGTCCGGGGTCGTCGGGAACCCAGGCCCACCTCTACCGGGATGGAGCCACCTGTCCTTCCAGCCCCCACATCGAAATCACTTGCGGGTACTCTACGAGTCGACCCGACTTGAGTCACCATCTGTACAGTATGTATGTATGTAAGTATATACCTGTGATCACCTCCCGAGTGATCATGGCCCAATAGTATAGCAAGGCAGATGGACAAGAATGTAGGGCCATAGATGATAAACTAGCATCCTATACTAACCATTTAGGATTGTAGGTAAGGTTTCAACAACTGTAGCAACAATGACAGGTTATTCAACAGAATAGGATTAACCGAACAGTAACATGCTACACTACTCTAATGCAAGCAGTAGAGGAAAGAATAGGCGATATCTGGTGATCAAGGGGGGCTTGCCTGGTTGTTCTGGCAAGAAGGGGTCACAGGTGACGTAGTCGTACTCGATGGCATCATCGCCGTTCTCGGGGTCTATCGGAGAAGAAGAGGGGGGAAGAAATAGTAAATACAGAGCAAACAAAGCATCACAAACTATAACAAGGGAATACACGGTGTCAGGGGTGATCTAACGCAGGGATAGGTGATATCAGCGAAGGGAGGAAACTTTCGGGAAAGTATTGCCGGTGTTTGGCATTTTTGGACAGTCGAACCGGAGGGGGAAAGTTGTGTGTTTGCTATGCTAGGGTAGTGTGGCGGAAGAACGAGCTGCGTATTCGGATTCGACTTGTCGTTCTGAGCAACTTTAATGTACAAAGTTTTCTCGTCCAAGATACGGTTTATTTTATATAATTTACCGAAGTTTATTGCATTTTCTGGTTTATTGATCTAGTTAATTCAAATAGCAAAATATGGCAGATTACATTTTATACCCACAAGTGCGCTAGCCTAATCGTATGACAGTGGGGGCCAGGGGCCCAGTCAACTAGTCCGGTCAGCAGTTGACCAGTCAATGTTGGCTGGTCAACAGGGTCAAAATGGACCCATATGGCATACACTCATATGTTAAACAGATTGTTTTAATTCAGTCTAATTAGCGGTGGCTGCCCACTGTCATATGCATGTTAAGACTAAGTACTAATTAAATTAACCTAAACAACGGGGGCTACCTGGCAGTGTGCCACTACTAACCTAACACACACACACTAATTACACAGGGCCGGCCACACACGGTTGTGTCCAAGCCGGCCACACACACCACGCAACACCTAGGGGTTAAATATGTTCTCTGTTAACAAAAGATAGCAATTTGTGATTTTCATAGGATTTAATCCATGCATCAAATGGATTTGGTCCAATGAACACATTTGAGCCTTGTCAAGTGTATCACCTTCCCATATTTTTTTAGCCCTATTAACATTTGTTTAACCGTAGTTTAGGAGCAGTCGAGGGGGTTACTCGATGTAATATTCACAAAGCTAGCCGCACCTACAGTAATTAGTAGCAGCAGGCAACACCAACAGGTGGTGGCGGGAGCGGCAAAGCAGCGGCAAAGCGAGCGGTCGCGCGTGCTGGGCGCAGGGCGGGACGGACGCGAGGCGTGGATGCGCACGCACGTGCGAGTGGCTGCGGCGGCTGCGGCCAGTAGCAAGCAGGCGGGAGCAGCGGCGAGCGCATGCATGAAGAGGCGGCTGCGGAGAGGCCTAGCACGGCAGCAGCGGCTGCTGAGGAGGCGCGTGCAGGGGCGGCTAGGGGGGCTCGCAAGCAGCAGAGCAGCTCGGCACGTGCGGGCGGCCGGCGAGCGGGGCGTACGGGCGGCGGCAGCAGCAGATGCAGAAGCAACAGCGACAGCATGCGAGTACAGCAGCAACAACGAGGCCACCCGCGGCCACGGGGCTGCGTGGGCACCCACGCGCGACGGCAGGCGCAGCGGCTGCGAGCGTGGGCGGTGAGCAACGGCGGCAGCAGAGAGGCAGCGACAGCGGGCGAGCAGAGCAGGCGGCATCCGGAGCGAAGCAGGGCACGGTGAGCAGGGGCGCGGCCCGATGGTGCGAGGCGCGGCCGGTGGTGCGGGTGGTTCGACCAGGGCATGGACTTGCGCGCAGAGGCGCGTCCTAGGGCGCAGCCAGGAGCGAGCAGTGAGGCATGGCACGGCGGCGACTACGGCTAGGGGCACGGATCTGCGGAGAAAAGAGAGGGGGAAGAAGCGGACCTCGCCAAGGAAGCACAAGGAGGCTCGGTGATAGCTTAGTAGCGTAGATGGTGGCCGGATTCGACGAAGTTTGCCGGCGAAGCAGAGGAGAAGACAACATCGTGGACGCCGCAGCGATGCCTCCCGGCTTGGTGCGGTGGCGCGGATGACGTAGCCGAGCATGGTGGGGGCGTGGACGGACTAGCTGGGCTCGAGGGTGACGGGGAGCGCGAGGGCGATGGCAGCCATGGCGGTGCTGCGTTGGGGAGGCTCCGACGCGTCCAGGACAGAGAGAGAGGCGCGAGGGGATAGGAGAGGACGAGGGTTAGGCTTAGCAGGGACGAGGGGGCCGACGCCAGCTTTATAGGCGAGTGGGGAACCGGCGGGCACCGCCGGATGGTTGCCACGGTGACGTCCATGACCGTGGCGGCCATCGGGCACGGCCACGACTTCACCCCTGTAGCGGGCGAGTGGGGAGGGACGGCTGGGCCGGCCTGGTCGGCTGAGCCGACTGGCCCAAGAGGCCCAGTGAGGAAGGGGTGGCCTTTTGGTTTTATACGTTTTTTAATCTATCTTTTCTGTTGATTTGTTTTCAAATTTATTTTCTATTTACTTTAGTTCTATTATTATGAATCCATCTCCTAAGATAAAATTTCAATTTAGTACACTGCCACAAAAGGTTTGGTGCAATTATAAAATACTTTGCATATTTTTATTATTTAGAAAGCATTTAAATATTTGTTTTAGCTGCTGTTTCATTTACCTTTGAGCATTTAAACCTTTTATAAAAATGTGGTTTCATCACCATAATTACCTATGCATTAAATGTCACCTCTCGACCATTTTAGTTTAAACCTTTGTTGTTTGCCTTTAAATTTAAATTCGAATTAGAATCGTTTGAACTAACCCGAGATTAGCAACAATAATTGTGGTGACACGGCATCATTAGCAGCGGATTACTGTAGCTTGATTATCTGGGCGTTACAATTCTCCTCCACTACAAGAAATCTCGTCCCGAGATTTAAGAGGTGGCGTTAAGGGGAAGGAATTGGTTACGAATTTCTAACGGATCTTCTCGTTCTTGGTTGCTCTTCTCAAAGAGTTTGCTCCATGATGTTTATCCCTCCATTCCTCTACTTCTGTGTGTCGGGACAAAGCTGTCATCCTTTCTTTGGGAACTCCATCGTACTTACGTAAAATGATAAGGGGTAACTCGAAAGAACGTAACTATGCATGGTTGCTTATCCGGTAGATAACATTAGGGAAGGTGGCGAAAAGTAACTCTCGAATTGAAACTTAAGAAATTACCAAGGGCAAAGTAAGAATGTGCAAAGTAGAAGTTTCAAGCGCATAGGCAATTGTTCGTTTCCTGATACGAAATGTGAAAGGGGTTCAGAGCAATGGGAATAAGTATTGCGTCTGATACCAGAATAGATCACTAGGCAGGTGGCCCGTGAACTACATACGAAGTCAAGCTCTAGGAATAACTTTGGCAATAGGTTGTACAGGAGAGTCAGGTTTCGATCCTGTGAAATTGTGGGTTATGGGCCCATCGTGTGGTTTAAAGTAGAAAGGGGGCTGACATCTTGCACGGTCACGATACGAAGGCATGTCAGAGGGTAGCCTGTCAGTTATGTCGGCAACAACATCGATACTAAGGGGAAGGGACGAAGAGAACCATTTTCCTGCTCGTTGAACGAGACGGACCAATAGGCAAAGTTCTCGTCCATCGGTGGTTACCGGAATGCTATCAACAAATGCAACAGGGTCTTACTGACACGGTTGTACACCAAGATGTTTACATAAGCAGAAGAATATTACTTCTTAGATCATATGGATCACAAGGAAGGTTAAACAAATCAATGGGAAGGAAAATGTGATCATCAGATCAAACAGAACAATGGAAAGGAAAATGTGTTTAACACATATACCGGGGGTATACCCTTCCCAAGGACAAGCAGAGCATGATATCCATGGCAGGATATAAAGTAGAAAACCCTTCAGGAAAGGGGAGAGAAATTTCATCACATTACCCATACAACGGTGTTAGGATAATTGAGCAAGAAACATTTAGCATTGGGCTTCAAATGTTCTTGTTGAGAACAGGAGTACCATAGACATGCTCCGAGATAGCATTGACATGGTCTTCAAGCAAGGTCAGACTTTGGATTCACAAAGGATCCATTAGGAAGAACTACTAGGATAGATCTTACGGTCCCCTCATGGAAAAGGTGGGATGTGGCCGACAGGATGAGCAACAATTCAACGAGATTTCCAGAAACATGGATTTCTTCAATTAAGTGAACAAGGAGATAACATTAGTCAGGTCAAATGATATAATGATGTATTTGGAAAACAAACACAATTTAAAAATGATAGAAGGGTGCACCCGGAAATCTGGACTAGGTAGCACGATCAATGTTTGAATGATGATTCAGTAAGCAATAGACATATAATGAAACTATCGACGATTAACTTCAAAGCAATAGGGTTGCCAGAAGGGCAGAACCCAAACAGTACCGTTCACTTGTAGGTGTCCCGATTTGAACCGACACGGGGACCAAGAATAGAATGGTGATGGTAATAAGTATCACTTGTATCAAGAGTTCTTAAGGGGTGGTAAAATTCTCGCAACCTTCTTGACACAAAAGGCGGTGGTACACAAGGGTAGAACATAATACCAGCTGGATAGCAAGTTGCATCCGTAAAATGAACAAGTTTGTGGTGAAAGAAAGGTAATGATGTTGTCGATGGTAACTCAAATTACCAAGGGACGAGGATGGCACTTATCATCAAGAATTCGATCGGTAACCCGGAAGGAGTCAAAATGTTGAAGATGATCACGACAATTTTTATCAGAGGTTCCATGAAGAAGTAACCAAATAGTGACTGCATCAAGCAAAAGGTCTGATGCAGCAAACCACATATACGGCACAAACTCAGAATCTAGTTTGTGGTTCGAGGTGAAACGATAAGACGAGGAAATCAACATAACCTTAGTATTGTCGAAAGATGTGCTCCCGGAATAAGGACCGGGTGGCACAGTTACAGTCCAGCACGTTAATGATATAGTTGATCAGGCTAGGAATGACTTGAAGGATTATTAAACTCATAAGCAGCAAAAAATACTCAGAGTTATTGAATTGGAGTGCTGAATCGATTCACTTATCGGTGTCTTTGAGTGTTTAATAACTCAGAGCCCATGAAAAAATTGGAAGCGATGCGAATGTAGTACTTGATGAAGAACTCATAAGAAGTTATGTTGTTCCGTGATAATCTCGAGATACCAGGGGGTAATCCTCGACAATAGATCAAAGTAGAGGTTGGACGGGGGTATTGCTCTGTAGAAGACAAGTGCTTAATCTTGCACGAGAAATGGTATTTAAAGGAGAACATGGTCAAGACCATGATTGCAAAAGGCCAGATCCCAGATATAAGATGAACTTATACCAAGGGAATAATTTAATTTAATTTAAGAGAAGCTTTAATGGTAAGATCTACATCGTGTTCATGGGCATGAACACAAAGTTCAAGGTTGACTCCCTCTTCTTCAATGCATAGCCTTCCATTCACTTCTCACTTTCGATGAAGTTGTAGTGTTGAAATTACATCTAGCAAAACACCAAAAGAATAAGACCCGTGAAATCTTTCGGGTTCTCAAGGATTAGGGAAGGCATAGGTTCAACCCATCGGGGTTTCTTAGGAACATATACCACAAGCTTCCAGAGTAATTAACACAAGCTCGAAGGCAGAGCATGGTTGGCAAAACAAAGGATACAAATTACCAAAGGCATTATGTATCAGGGGAAGAACTCACAGGGTGATTGAAAATGAAAGATACTGTCAGATAATAATCTAACAATGGATCGGCGATCCACAACGGAGCTGATGTGAGTATCGATACTCACTCAGAGGAAGAAAGAATGTAGAGGCATCAGATTCAAGAATTACTTGATTAGTTTGATGCTTAAATAGAAAGAAATTATGGTTTCCAAAATGAAGGATCAGAAGCAGACGCTCTGATCAAGGATGGATAAGTTGAAAACACTTAGTTGGATAATCAATAAAGGTTTTAATTGCCGAGAACCAACTCATGTCCGGAATGACGTCTGAGTCGGAAAGATAATTTTAAAAAGGATAACCTGATGACTGCGTGCGTACGCACATATTGAATCAATAGACCCAAAATGACTAAGACAAGGGATGTTATCAAGGACTACTAGCCATATGGAATTAACCATAATGCAAGAAGGCAAGAATTTCAAGAATAACAGGCTGTAGAGGATTTTCGAAAGATCGAAGAATTTTGTGAGACACATGAACAATTGAGAAGAACGGATCCTCGATAAATGTGAGGAAAAAACCATAAGAGTTTTCACGCAAAATAAACCGCAAGACAGTAAAATCAAAGGATTCTCGCGACAACGGAGAATAGTTCGAGGCATCTTGTAACAACAAGAGCGATGAGAAATGATCAGGAGAATAACAAGTGCATGCAGATATCCATAGGGATATATCGGTGGCAGTGAATTGCAAAGGCGATGAGCACAAGGGTCTCGGGAAAATATCGAGGGATATCCTCAGAATCTTCTGATGAAGCAGGTGATCTTTCGGAATGAGGGCTCTCCGAGAGAAATAGTTACGAGAACCTAGAGTTAGAGTTAGCAAAATCATTTAACCTGCATAGAGGAGAGATCAGAGTCCCAGAGTAAAGGTCGAGGAGTAAAAGGTCCTAATACCACCCAATGGCGACGTGAGCCCGTAAGGCACACATCCCTGTTAGTAAAAGTTATGTAGTGACTAGACTCGACTTTGGCCAATGAGTGTGGAAGGGGGATTCCTACAAGCAGTCGGCTCTGATACCAACTTGTGATGCCCCTGATTAAATGATACACTAATCATACATGCAAACATGTGCAATCAAGATCAGGGACTCACAGGAAGATATCACAACACAACTCTAAAATAAAATAAGTCATACAAGCATCATAATACAAGCCAGGGGCCTTGAGGGCTCCAATACAAGTGCTCGATCATAGACGAGTCAGCGGAAGCAACAATATCTGAGTACAGACATAAGTTAAACAAGTTGCCATAAGATGGCTAGCACAAACTGGGATACAGATCAAAAGAGGCGCAGGCCTCCTGCCTAGGATCCTCCTAAACTACTCCTGGTCGTCGTTGATAGCCTGCACATAGTAGTAGGCACCCTCGATGTAGTAGGAGTCGTCGACGACGGTGGCGTTGGCTCCTGGGCCCCAACGTCTGGTTGCGGCATCCGAGAAGAAGAGGATAAAAGGGGAAAAGAGGGAGCAAAGCAACCGTGAGTACTCATCCAAAGTACTCACAAGCAAGGATCTACACTACATATGCATGGATATATGTGTAAAGAGGCAATATCGATGGACTGAACTGCAGAATGCCGGAATAAGAGGGGGATAGCTAGTCCTATCGAAGACTACGCTTCTAGCAGCCTCCATCTTGCAGCATGTAGAAGAGAGTAGATTGAAGTCCTCCAAGTAGCATCGCATAGCATAATCCTACCCGGCGATCCTCCCCTCGTCACCGTATGGGAAAGCGATCACCGAGTTGTCTCTGGAACTTGTCTGGGTATGTTTTATTAAGTATCCGGTTCTAGTTGTCATAAGGTCAAGGTACAACTCCGGGTCTTCCTTTTACCGAGGGACACGGCTATTCGAATAGATAAACTTCCCTGCAGGGGTGCACCACATAACCCAATGCGCTCGATCCCTCTGGACGGACACGCTTTCCTGGGTCACGCCCGACCTTGGAAGATCAACACGTCGCAGCCCCACCTAGGCACAACAGAGAGGTCAACACGCCGGTCTAAATCCTATGCACGCAGGGGGTCTGGGCCCATTGCCCATTGCACACCTGCATGTTGCGTACGCGGCCAGTGAGCAGACCTAGCCTCCCTTATACAAGGGCAGGCGTTCCAGTCCAACCCGGCGTGCGCCGCTTAGTCGCTGACGTCAAGAAGGCTTCGGCTGATACCACGATGTCGAGTGCCCATAATTGTTCCCGCGTAGTTGGTTAGTGCATATAGGCCAGTGGACAGACTCGGATCAAATACCAAGATCTCGTTAAGCGTGTTATTATGAAGTAACCGCGAATGCCGACCAGGGCCAGACTCACCTCTCGCCTAGGTGATCTCAACCTGCCCTGTCACTCCGCCACAAAGTAACAGTCGGGGGCCGTCAGGAACCCTGGCCCACCTCTACCGGGATGGAGCCACCTGTCCTTCCAGCCCCCACATCGAAATCACTTGCGGGTACTCTATGAGCCGACCCGACTTTAGTCACCATATGTACAGTATATATGTATGTAAGTATATACCCGTGATCACCTTCTGAGTGATCACAACCCAATAGTATAGAAAGGCAGACGGACAAGAATGTAGGGCCATAGATGATAAACTAGCATCCTATACTGAGCATTTAGGATTGTAGGTAAGGTATCAACAATTGTAGCAAGAATGACAGGCTATGCAACAGAATAGGATTAACCGAATAGTAACATGCTACACTACTCTAATGCAAGCAGTAGAGGAAAGAATAGGAGATATCTGGTGATCAAGGGGGGCTTGCCTGGTTGCTCCGGCAAGGAGGGGTCACCGATGACGTAGTCGTACTCGATGGCATCAGCACCGGTCTTGGGGTCTACCGGAGAAGAAGAGGGGGAAGAAACAGTAAATACAGAGCAAACAAAGCATCACAAACTATAACAAGGGAATACGCGGTGTCAGGGGTGATCTAATGCAGGGATAGGTGATATCGGCGAAGGGGGGAAACTTCCGGGAAAGTATTCCCGGTGTTTGGCATTTTCGGACAGTCGAACCGGACGGGGAAAGTTGTGTGTTCGCTATGCTAGGGATGTGTGGCGGACGAATGGGCTGCGTATTCGGATTCAACTTGTTGTTCTGAGCAACTTTAATGTACAAAATTTTCTCATCCGAGATACGGTTTATTTTATATGATTTACCGAAGTTTATTGCATTTTCTGGTTTTTCTTTATCTAGTTAATTCAAATAGCAAAATATGGCAGATTACATTTTATACCCACAAGTATGCTAGCCTAAGCGTATGACAGTGGGGGCCAGGGGCCCAGTCAACTAGTCCGGTCAGCAGTTGAGCAGTCAATGTTGACTGGTCAACAGGGTCAAAATGGACCCATATGGCATACACTCATATGTTAAACAGATTGTTTTAATTCAGTCTAATTAGTAGTGGCTGCCCACTGTCATATGCATGTTAGACTAAGTAGTAATTAAATTAACCTAAACAGCGGGGGCTACCTGGCAGTGTGCTACTACTAACCTAACACACACACACTAATTACACAGGGCCGGCCACAAACGGCCGTGGCCAAGCCGGCCACACACAACACGCAAAACCTAGGGGTTAAATATGTTCTCTATTAATAGAAGATAGCAATTTGTGATTTTCATAGGATTTAGTCCATGCATCAAATGGATTTGGTCCAATGAGCACATTTGAGCCTTGTCAAGTGTACCACCTTCCTATATTTTTTAGCCCAATTAACATTTGTTTAACCACAGTTTAGGAGCAGACGAAGGGGTTACTCGATGTAATATTCACAAAGCTAGCCGCACCTACAGTAATTAGCTGCACCTACAGGCGGCGGCGGGAGCAGCAAAGCAGCAGGAAAGCGAGCGGTCGCGCGTGCTGGGCACAGGGCGAGGCGGACACGAGGCATGGACGCGCACGCGCGTGCGAGTGGCTGCGGCGGCTGCCGCCAGTAACAAGCAGGCGGGAGCAGCGGCGAGCGCGCGCAGGAATAGGCGGCTGCAGAGAGGCCCAGCGCGGGGCAGCACGGCAACAGCGGCAGTAGAGGAGGCGCGCGCAGGGGTGCCCAGGGGGGCTCGCAAGCAGCAGAGTAGCTCGGCAGGTGCGAGCGGCCGGCAAGCGTGGTGTATGTGCGGCGGCATCAGCAGATGCAGAAGCAGCAGCGATAGCATGCGAGCACAGCAGCAATGGTGAGGCCACCCACGGCCACGGGGCTGCATGGGCACTCGCGCGCGACGGCGGGTGCAGCGACTGCGAGCGTGGGCGGTGAGCAACGGCGGCAGCAGAGAGGTAGCGATAGCGAGCGAGCGGAGCAGGCGGCGGCCGGAGTGAAGCGGGGCACGGTAAGCAGGGGCGCGGCCCGGTGGTGCGGGTGGTTCGACCGGGGCATGGCCTCGCGCGCAGAGGCGCGTCCTAGGGCGCAGCCAGGAGCGAGCGGCGAGGCATGGCACGTCGGCGACTACGGCTAGGGGCGCGGATCCACGGAGAAAAGAGAGGGAGAAGAAGCGGAGCTCACCAAGGGAGCACAAGGAGGCTTGGTGATAGCTTAGTAGCGCAGATGGTGGCCGGATTCGACGAAGTTCTCCTGCGAAGCAGAGGAAGAAGACGGCATCGTGGACACTGCAGCGGTGGCTCCCGGCTCGGTGTGGTGGCAGGGACAACGTAGCCGAGCGCGGCGGGGGCGTGGATGGACTAGCTGGGCTCGGGGGCGACGGGGAGCACGAGTGCGACGGCGGCCATTGTTGGAACCTCCACTCTCTAGCCCTAGCTCGCCTCTCCCTCTCACTCTGCTCACTCACTGCTGCCGTGGCTAGCTCACCGGAGAGAAGAAGAAGTTCAGAGAGATTCAGAGAAGCAGTGGACACAGAGGTTTTTCTGGTGCACGAACGCCCCCTTTTCTTCCTCGAGCACAAACTCGACTGTGTTTGTCTGTTACAACACCATCAGGTGGCTTTATACCCCGAGCCGGCGCACCGGGCACGCACCCACGCCTCCACTCGCCCCTGATCCTCGCCGCGCTCTCCGTGCACTGACTGCGCCCACACTGCGCCCGACGCTCGCGTCACACGGCCAGCTCCAACAGCCCGCGCCTGACCAGGCCACCTAGGCTCGCCAACAGACGCACACACACACACACACACACCCTGGTGCACGGACACGCCCGTGCACCCAACGCACGCACACACACACGCCCTAGTCCCCGGACCCGACGCGCCTAGCAAGCCCAGTGCACACCCATACCCGCACTCGACATGCCCGGCTCGTTTGCCGTGGCTTATTTGCCCTTCATTCATGCCCTAAGCCGCGGCTTAGAGCAGCCCGGCGTCTTCAACATCATCGTCGACCAGCAGTGCACGCCCTGCGACCGGCTCCTTCCGCAGCCGGGGGCACTCCCGCTTGAAGTGCCCTTTGACGCCGCACTTGTAGCACTTGCCGCGACGGTTGTCCATGCCGCCTGATGCCGTGCTTGCCGCGCCGTCGTTGTCGTCCTCTCCACGTGCACCGCCTCGACACCGCTCGCGTGCATGCCACTGTGCTGCGGTGTACAGCAGCTGCCCATCGGCGCCCTCGCCGCCTGCCTATCCTTGCCGACGCAGCCGCTCGTCAAACGCCTTCAGGCGCCCAAGCGCGTCCTCAAAGAGTAGCGAGCCCAAGTCGCAGAACTGCTCCATTCCGGTGACCGCCGCGTATAGCCGATCCGGGACACAGTCCAGGAGCTTCTTCACCATCGCTGCGTCGTCGAGCGTCGCTCCCAGCCCGACGTAGCGCGCCGCCATGGCACTGATCTTCCCCGCGAACGCGTCCAGCGACTCGTCGCTCGCCATGTGCAGGAGCTCCCACTCCCCGCGCAACGTGCCCAGCCGCGCCGCCCGCACGCGATCAGCTCCGACGAACCGCGCCTTCAGGCTGCTCCATATCTCCGCCACGGTCTTCTTTGCGTCCACCTGTAGCAGCAAATCGTCGGCGAGTGCCCGGAGCAGGTAAGCCCGCGCTGGCTTATCCTTCTTGGCGATCACCGCCGATGCAGTGTCCTCCGGCGGCACCACCGCCTCCCACAGCCCGGTGGCATCCAGGTCGGCCTCCACCTTGATGGCCCAGGTGGTGTAGTTCTCCCCCGTGAACACCGGCGCCGCATGCGCCACCGTGCTGCCCGATCCACCGGCGTACGGCATGATGGACATCGCTGGCGAGCTCCCTCCTCCACCTGGCTCTAATACCAATTGTTGGAACCTCCACTCTCTAGCCCTAGCTCGCCTCTCCCTCTCACTCTGCTCACTCACTGCTGCCGAGGCTAGCTCACCGGAGAGAAGAAGAAGAAGTTCAGAGAGATTCAGAGAAGCAGTGGACACAGAGGTTTTTCCGGCGCACGAACGCCCCCTTTTCTTCCTCGAGCACGAACTCGACTGTGTCTGTCTGTTACAACGCCGTCAGGTGCCTTTATACCATGAGCCAGTGCACCGGGCACGCACCCACGCCTCCACTCGCCCCTGATCCTCCCCGCGCTCTCCATGCACTAACTGCGCCCACGCTGCGCCCAACGCCCGCGTCACACGGCCATCTCTAACGGCTCGCGCCTGACCAGGCTACCTAGGCTCGCCAACAGACGCACACACACACGGTGCTGCGTTGGGGAGGCTCCGACGTGTCCAGGACAGAGAGAGAGAGGCGCTAGGATAGGAGAGGATGAGGGTTAGGGTTAGCGGAGACGAGGGGGGCGACGCCAACTTTATAGGCGAGCGGGGAACCGGCGGGCACCGCCGGATGGTTGCCACGGTGACGTCTGTGACCGTGGCGGCCATCGGGCGCGGCCACGACTTCGCCCATGTAGCGGGCGAGTGGGGAGGGACGGTTGGGCCGGCATGGTCGGCTGAGCCGACTGGCCCAAGAGGCCCAGTGAGGAAGGGGTGGCCTTTTGGTTTTATACGTTTTTTAATCTATCTTTTCTGTTGATTTGTTTCAAATTTATTTTCTATTTACTTTAGTTCTATTATTATGAATCCATCTCCTAAGATAGAATTTCAATTTAGTACACTGCCACAAATAGTTTGGTGCAATTATAAAATACTTTGCATATTTTTATTATTTAAAAGGCATTTAAATATTTGTTTTAGCTGCTGTTTTATTTACCTTCGAGCATTTAAACCTTTTATAAAAATGTGGTTTCATCACCATAATTACCTATGCATTAAATGTCACCTCTCGAACATTTTAGTTTTAACTTTTGAAAACATTTGTTGTTTGCCTTTAAATTTAAATTCGAATTAGAATCGTTTGAACTAACCCGAGATTAGCAACAGTAATTGTGGTGACACGACATCATTAGCAGGGGACTATTATATCTTGATTATCCGGGCATTATAATGCAGATGTGTATGGTAAAGATTACGATCAGAAAGCTTATCATTCGATGATTGGTTCTTTACTCTACCTATGTGCATCAAGACCTGATATTATGTTGAGTATTTGTATGTGTGCTCGTTTTCAAGCTGCACCAAAAGAATCACATCACCAAGCGGTCAAGCGTATTCTGAGATATTTGGCTCACACCCCCACCTTAGGTTTATGGTATCCTAAGGGAGCACAGTTTGATCTTGTTGGATATTCAGACTCAGATTATGTAGGTGACCGGGTTGATACGAAATCCACTTCGGGGACAGGCCATTTCCTTGATAGATCTTTGGTATGTTGGTCTTCAAGGAAGTAGAATTGTGTCTCTCTCTCTCTCTATATATATATGGCTGAGGCCGAATATATTGCTGCTGGCGCATGTTGCACTCAGTTATTATGGATGAAGCAGACTATGAAGGATTATGGCATCAAGGTCAATAATATTCCTCTATTGTGCAACAATGAGAGTGCGATCAAAATTGCACACAATCCAGTGCAGCATTCTCGCACCAAGCATATTGAAGTCAGACACCATTTCTTTGGGATCATGTTGCTCAAGAGGATATTGTTATCAGTCACTTCAATACTGAAGAAAATCTCATTGATATCTTCACCAAGCCTCTCGATGAGAAAAGATTTTGTGCATTATGGTGTGAGCTAAATATCCTAGATTCCGTAAACATGTAGTAAGCTAGACTCGGCACCCGTACCATCACTTCCACATCTTAAAAAGAATGGGTGCACAACACTCGAAGAGTTTGGAAATTTCGACAGAGTGAAATTTTGTTTCTGAGAGTGAATACATTAAGGAAGAACTAGAGTAACTAGGTGCTACAATAATTGTGCGACGCTCAGGGTCATATAGTTCTTATACGGTGGGTCACGCCACCACAATTTCCATTCGTTGAGTTGCCTTTCGGTTGAAGGATTTTGTGTTAGTCCAAATGTATTTCACTCATAGCTTTTCTCTCGGGTGTTTGTGTTTCTTGTTCTGAGTGAAATACTTAGGACCCTGTTTTCCCTCTATTCTATCTCTTCCAGTCTATGCTGTTTCGTTATGAATGCTCAAATTTCATTTGGTAATGATACTTTATCTGATGTCCTTGACCACATTAAAGGTTCATTCCGAAGTTAATTCATTTTGGCGAAAGCCGTCCAAAATTTGGGGTTTCCCGCCCAAGTCAGGACCATGATCTTTGATGACGGTTGCCACGTGCTCTTCATCAATTGCCATTTTACCTGGTCCATTGAATTGCAATCATCCTCTGACTACGGCATTACCAACCTACCCCAAATCCACTTCTCCTCTTCACCACCATCACTTTCCGAAGCCCTACCGCACTGCTCCACCTTGAGCTCGACGACGTCGATCATCTTTGCCGCTTTGCTGTCAGAAAGAGGTCGCTGGAGTCATTTCTCACTAACGCGGATCATCTTGCTCCCCGCGCCGTCGTAGTTGCTGCACATCACCGAGTTAGGGTATGTGTAGTGCAAAATCGTTCTTCCATTCATCTTGTTTGAGTTCGTCTGTGGTTGTAATTCCATGTGTTTACCACATTTCTCAGATCTTTACTGGTAGGTAACTTGCGCGGATGTGGTTTATAGAAGTCCCTCGCATCCAAAAAAATTCACATCTAGGGTTTGTGTTATGTCCCGTACGAATGCAATGCTTAGCACGTTAACTAGTATATTGTTCGAACCTACTAGTTCGTTCTACACATTTCTTTCATCTGAAACATTTCTCAAAGTCTACATCTAATTCTTCTTCAAAACGTTTTATTTCTCAAAAACCTCATTGTGAGCATTCGTAACCCTGTCCCCATTTTCCCTCGCATCTATCCTTATTCACAGGTAAATGCAATCAGTTGAGGATTCGGCTCGACCAGTGAGCATGGATGACGGAGATGATGTTGTTCTGGGCACAGAAGACGAATCTAAAGCTCCAAATGCCAAGGGCCCAATGGTAGGCCCACCAACCAGCAAGCATAAAAGAACCGAGCAAAATGCCCATGAGCAAGAAGAGAATGCTCCGAAGAAGAAGAGGGGTGGCAGACAAGCATATACAAACACAGCTGAATATATCTCCATAATCGTTATGATACTGTTCCAAGAGAAACAAAGCAGCAAAGATATAAGCATCTACAATGGATTCGACATCAATGGGTGCGCAAATGGTTCAATTGTGAATTTGTTCATCCTCTGTTTGGTCAAAACTTTGCATTTCATCCACCATGGGGTGACTGCCGGGATATTTCTCTCATCAAACCAAATGATCCCCAGGAGAGACCACCACCTCCACAAAATGCTCATGAGTCCTCCCTTCGCACACCCGAATCTTATCCCGAGGAGCTTGCTAAGCGTCAATGAAATGCCAGCAAGCAAGCTAAGAGGGCTGAAAAGAAACAGGCTCGTGAAGAGGAAAACCATCGCCTTCTCAAAGATGATGTAGAGAAGAAAAAGGCCGAATGAAAATATGAAGGTCGCTCTAAACGCAAGCATGATCCCAGTGTTGCTGCATCAAAGCAAAAGAGTGCACCGAAGAAGAGAACGGCTGATCTAGCCGATGAATTTGTCATAAGTAATTCTTTGGATGATAATGATCCTCCGCTTATAAAGGAAGAAGTTGTTGCTCCTCTCAGCGAGCAAGTGAATATCACTACTTCAACGGTGTTGCCTAATCTTTGGGTCCCTATGGTTCTAGAACCACCACTGAATAAGATCACTTCTAGGAAAATCCCAGCTACCACTGTCACTATGAAAGAACATGTGAATACAACTCCTCATCCAGAAGCTATCAATTTGAAGGATTTGGTGATTGACACTCCTATGAGTTCTGCAAAGCTAGGTGAATGAATTCCCAAGCCTGACTTGAAGAAAATCAAGGCGCCTACTACCGAGCATAATGCTCCTCAAGCTACTGCTCCATCGAAGAAGGCTACTAAATTTGCTCCAACATTAATTCAACCGTTGGCTTCTAAACCTCCTTCCGAGCAAGTTCCAGTGCAAACTGCTCTGATTGCCAAGTCTGATGCTCCTCACTAATATGATCATGTGTTCATCATGGAACAACTTGATAAGTTGTGGACAATAATCCATTCGATGGTGAAGTGGCCTCTCTGCCTATCCCTCCTGAAGTTATTTCACAGGCCACTACCGTTGTTAAAGAAATGAGGGAAGATGTAGTTGAAATCAACACTCTTTCTGTCGAACTAAATGACCTTGATGGTCAGACAAAAACTGCCTCTTCAAAAGTTTTCATTAAAATACTCGAAAACTCCTACAAGGACATCAACTGTGCCATGACTCTGCTCCAAAACAGAAGGTTGCATTTTCACACGGATCTAGATGAAATTGTTCACAAGATCTATGAGAAGCATCAAGCAGAGGTTGCTGGCTACAATGATCTAGTCAAAGGCCATATTGATCAAGTTGCTCAGCAAAAGAAGAAGCAACAAAAGAAAACGGTGAAGAAAATGTACCTCCTGCTCCGACAGAAAAATCACCTGAGTCAGTTGTTCCTTCGCAAACCCCAGACAAAAACTCGAATGCTCCTCCCTCGCCAAGGCCAATTGAATCAGTGCCTGTGGTTTCCCCTGCTCAAGCAGATATTCCATCCCAGGGAATTGTTTTTGAGGAAGGTGAAATCCCTTGCTCTAAGCCCCAAGCTTCTCCGGGTCATGAAGCACCAAAGCTCTCGGCCTATCCAACTATTAAGCAACAACAGATTCCAGTGGGAGAACCTCAACCACCTCCAGTGCTTGATTCGGCCTTAGTGCCTACAGTGAAGGAACCTGCTCTACTGCCTAGTACGTCTACAGCTCCCTCTATTGTGCCACCAGCTTGATCTCCACTTAAGTTATCTATCGACACAGCAACAAGAATACCATATATTGGTCCCTCCAAATGAAAATATGTTTCTGCTCACCATACTGACTCCGTTGTATATGATGAAGAATGTCTCTCACATGAAGATGAACTCAAATACCCATACCCTCGTGAAGAACGGCCTTTGTTCTCGTCAGGAGATGGCACCAAAGGTCCTTCTTTCAATCGGAATGCGCATCCCCAATTCTTTCGAGAAAGTCCATATGATGGGACACGCACATTGGAATCGCCTCGCTTCTGTACAAAGGAACATGCCATATATTACTCTTAGGTCCTCTATAAGAGCAGAAAGATATTTCCGCATGAATACCTGAACATCCCTGCTATGTGAAATATTGGCTGCTTCAGTCAGTTGCTGCAAGATCTGGATGATTTCTGCTTCACCAAAGTATTTGAATTCAAGCATCCTTGGAACAAACAGATCATTCTTCAGTTTTATGCTACTCTATATATCTCTGGTGATGAATCTGATAGCTCAAATGGATTATGGAGTGGATGAACGAAGGAAAACACATCAAATGCACTTCAACAGATTTTGTCTCGCAGTTCCATTTTCCTCGCTTTGAGCATGGTGACACTGAAATTCGGGTGCACAACATTGATGTCATATCAGATGAAACTTTTCGATGCACTATGGATCAAGAAAAGATTCATGACTACACTGGTCCTCCCCGGCCTGAGCATTTAACATTCGAGAATCAGACGATGTTTCACATGCTCTCGTACACTATTTGCCCCCTAGCCGGGATGAACTCAGATAAGTCCATCTCAAATGTTCTTCGGCATACTATCTATGCAATCTCTGAGCGGTATATCTTTGATGTTGCATAGATAGTATTCCGAAGAACATCTGAGAAAGTTATTGATCACACTATGCGCATGGTGTATCTGGTGAGGCAAAATCATATAATCTTCATACCTCCTGTTCGCGATACCCTGCAAATCATGGAAGATATTTCTTCGGGTAAATCGCCTGCGTCAAGCCCTCATGATTATCACAAGAACTTTGACGGGCCACGTCTCCCTCAGCGCGACCGAAAGATTTTGTCTCAACCTCCATCGCAACTTGAAGTTAGTTTACTTACGTAGCGACTGCTGCTGCAGCACATCATTGAGGATCGACGCGAAAAAGAACATCTCGCCTCCGAGCTAAATGCTCTCAACAATCGCACCAGAATCATGCATCTAATTGCGGATGAGAACAAGAAGAGGCTCTGGAAATTGCTTCACGAGTTCTTTACCGAGGAACAACTCCTGAATGTCAATCTCCAAGATCTCTATGATTATATTGACATAGGCTTCACTACTGAAGATTTCCAAGATCGGAGTACTCCTCCTCTTCCTAGTCGTGAGCCAACCACTGATCTTCTACATCTTAGGCTTTGCAAACTACTTGAAGAGTCTGAAGCCACCTCGCCGACTGAGAAACATACCGAAGGCAATGTGCTATCTCGTGTTCCTCATGGGGCTGCCCCAAATATGTCCTCGTACTCTCAGCCCCAAGTTGTTATCCCTGAAGGAAAATCCGCTGCTGCTAAAGACGAAGCTAATCCAGTCACTTCCAAAGACGAAATCACCTCGGACAGTTCTTCTGGCGACGCCACCGCGTGAACCAAGTTCTGCGTTTTTGCACTCATGTTATTCGTCACCTTTTTGACACTAGTTGACAAAAAGGGGTAGAATTACATCGAGTCTCGATAGATTTGCTTTCTGTGCCTCTTTGGTTTGGTTTTGCGCAAGTTTGAAACTTTTGGTTTAAGCTCATCTGCTCTAAGTTGTAAAACTTCTGTGCTGTAATGTTAACAACCCCTGCTGCTGCACTATTTCTCTCAAAGCATTTATTTTGCAGGTTGAATTATTATTGGAAGTTATGGATGATAACACTACGATCTCGATGGATTATATGTCATCAGTGCGAATCATTGTCTCGAATGATTGAAATTTCCTCTATAGAATAGCACCCTTTGATGAGAGATATGAGCAAGAGGCTTCAAGAAAACTTGTGTTTTCAGAATTATATGAAGCCAGTAAAGAAACAAAAAATCCATGGGTATTTGAACCCGAGTACCTGGGAAAAAGCAGAATATTTGATGGAAGAACAGGCGACCCCTTTGAGCAACTTGTTCTAATAGGGAAATCCTATATCTTAAAATTAATTCATCAAGTTGATGAGAAAATTCATGGGCGTTCTACTGGGCCCTACTCACTTGTTACACAACAACCGGTTAGAGGAAGAGCCAAGCAAGGGGGACAACGAGTAGGAGAAATGGAAGTTTGGGCTTTAGAAGGATTTGGTGTTGCTCATATTTTACAAGAGATACTTACTTATAAATCTGACCATCTTATAGCTCACCAATGAATAAAGCAATTACATGGCGATTGCATTTCATACAATAAAGCGACAACCATATGGCTCCTACCAGTTGCCGATAACTTTGTTACAAAACATGATCATCTCATACAACAATTTATATCACATCATGTCTTGACCATATCACATCACAACATGCCCTGCAAAAACAAGTTAGACGTCCTCTACTTTGTTGTTGCAAGTTTTACGTGGCTGCTACAGGCTTCTAGCAAGAACCATTCTTACCTACGCATCAAAACCACAACAATTTTTCGTCAACTGTGCTATTTTATCCTCAAGGACCGGCCGTAGTCAAACTCGATTCAACTAAAGTTGGAGAAATAGACACCCGCCAGCCACCTGTGTGCAAAGCACATCAGTAGAACCACATGAACGCGGTCATGTAATGTCGGTCTAGGCTGCTTCATCCATAAATACCGCCGAATCAAAGTAAGACGTTGGTGGTAAGCAGTATGACTATTATCGCCCACAACTCTTTGTGTTATGTTTGTGCAAATCATCTACGCATAGACTTGGCTCGGATGCCACTATTGGGGAATGTAGCATGCAATTTCAAAAAAAATCCTACGATCGCGCAAGATCTATCTAGGAGATGCATAGCAACGAGCGGGGAAGAGTGTGTCCACGTACCCTCGTAGACCAAAAGCGGAAGCGTTAGTTAACGGGGTTGATGTAGTCGAACGTCTTCACTATCCAACCGATCCAAGTACAGAACATATGGCACCTCCGTGTTCAGCACACGTTTAGCTCGATGACGTCCCTCGAACTCTTGATCCAGTAGAGGGTTGAGGGAGAGTTCTGTCAGCACGACGGCGTGGTGACAGTGTTGATGATGTGATCCGCGCAGGGCTTCGCCTAAGCACTACAACGCTATGACCGAAGGAGTAAACTGTGGAGGGGGGCACCGCACACGGCAAAGAGAACAATTGATGTGACTTTGGGGTGCCCCCCTGCCCCCGTATATAAAGGAGGAGTGGAGGAGGCGGCTGGGAAAGGGGTGCGCCAAGTGTGGGGAGTCCTACTAGGACTCCCAGTCCTAGTAGGATTCCCCCTTCCTTTTCGGAGAAGGGGAGAAGGGGAAAGAGGTGGAGGAGAAGAAGGAAAGGGGGGCCGCGCCCCCACCCCTAGTTCAATTTGGTTTGGGCTGGGGGGGGCGCACGCCTCCACCTGTCCGCTGGCCTCCTCTCTCCACTAGGGCCCATGAAGGCCCATTAGTCCCCCGGGGGGTTCCGGTAACCTCCCGGTACTCCGAAATTTATCTGATACTTCCTGAAGCCATTCCGATGTCCGGATGTAACCTTCCAATATATCAATCTTTACCTCTCGGCCATTTCGAGACTCCTCGTCATGTCCGTGATCTCATCCGGGACTCCGAACAAACTTCGGTCAACAGAAACACATAACTCATAATACAAATCGTCACCAAACATTAAGCGTGTGGACCCTATGGGTTTGAGAACTATGTAGACATGATCGAGACACATCTCCGGTCAATAACCAATAGTGGAACCTGGATGCACATATTGGCTCCTACATATTCTATGAAGATCTTTATCGGTCAAACCGCACAACAACATACATTGTTCCCTTTGTCATCGGTATGTTACTTGCCCGAGATTCGATCGTCGGTATCATCATACCTAGTTCAATCTCGTTACTGGCAAGTATCTTTTCTCGTTTTGTAATGCTTCATCCTGCAACTTACTCATTAATCACATTGCTTGCAAGGCTTATATTGATGAGCATTACCGAGAGGGCCCAGAGATGCCTCTCTGATACACGAAGTGACAAATCCTTCTCGATCTATGCCAACCCAACAAACACCTTTGGAGACACCTGTAGAGCATCTTTATAATCACCTAGTTACATTATGACGTTTGATAGCACACAAGGTGTTCCTGCGGTATTCGGGAGTTGCATAATCTCGTAGTCAGAGGAACATGTATAAGTCATGAAGAAAGCAGTAGCAATAAAACTTAACGATCATTATGCTAAGCTAATGGATGGGTATTGTCCATCACATCATTCTGTAATGATGTGATCTCGTTCATCAAATGACAACACATGTCTATGGTCAGGAAACATAACCATCTTTGATTAATGAGCTAGTCAAGTAGAGGCATACTAGGGACACTATGTTTTGTCTATGTATTCACACATGTACTAAGTTCCCGATTAATACAATTCTAACATGAATAATAAACATTTATCATGATATAAGGAAATAAAAATAACAACTTTATTATTGCCTCTAGGGCATATTTCCTTCACTCCTGGCCTCTCCCCTCCCCCTCCCACCTATATATATATGTGGGGGCGCCCTAGCACATAACAGATCAATTATTAACTGTGTGCAGCGCCCCCCCTCCATTGTTCACACCCCCAATCATATTTTCGTAGTGATTAGGCGAAGCCCTGCGGAGATCACTTCACCTTCACCATCACCATCACCACGCCGTTGTGCTGACGGAACTCGTCTACTACCTCGACATCTTGCTGGATCAAGAAGGCGAGGAACGTCACCGACCTGAACGTGTGCAAAACACGGAGGTGCCGTGCATTCGGTATTTGATTGGTTGAAGCACGAAGAAGTTCGGCCACATCAATCGCGTTGTGAAATGCTTCCGCTTACGGTTTACGAGGACACATAGACACAGTCTCCCCCTTGTTGCTATGCATCTCCATGGATAGATCATTGCGTGTGCATAGATTTTTTTTTGTTTTCCATGCAACGATTCCCAACAAATTGTTTGTATTATTCTGATCGCAAACGGTTCATCCGAGTGACTTGTATGCCGTCTATCGCACACATCTTTATCTCTGGAACTGTTTGTGTTATTTTGGCTCATCGCAAACAATTCATATGCATCAACTGTATGCGACATATAGCACACACAACTCTTTTCTGAATTGTATTTGATGGATCAGCCATCACATACAATTCATTTTATTGGTAACGATTTTATTACCAAAATGTTTGTGATTCATGCATTGCACACTGTTTGGTCGAATGGTCTTCTATACATGTGTCATCTTAGGACCTTCTACAGTAGTGAAGCAAGCAGTAGCAGCAGGGGATTTCGTGTGGGGTCATCTCTCTTGTCTCCATATTTCGTCATGGCCCATCCCTCCATGCGGTAGTGGCACATACATGCAGTGTCACCCTCCTTTATTTCTTTCTCTCCCGACCATCTTATACCCTTTGTCTCTGGCTAGCTGTCCAGGTTGGTCTAAACACCTCGCTCGTTCCCCTTCTCATGTCCCAACAACCGCAGTTGAGGGAAATCCGTCAAGCAGACTTGGGTTACTCCTTTGGTGGGATGAATTAGAGCATCTCTAGCAGAACCGCTATAATCCCGACCCGCAAAAATCATATATGGGTGGCCCGCAAAAATATTTACTATGCTGCGAGGGCTTCGGTGACAGATAATGTAAACCCGTATCGCAATTTTTTTGCGGTACGGGTTTAAAGTATCTGTTTCGCGCCAGATCCCTCGTGGTACCGCAAATACTTTTGCGACAAGTAGTAACATGATATCAAAATCAAATTAAGGCACAAAATTCATGGAAAATACATAGGCAGCAATGTTTCACATCCAAAATCATGTGCAATATCAAGAGGTAGCAAGTTTATCTCTATGAATACACAATCAAACAAAATGAAACATGACCAAAGCAAATCTGGCAATAGTCAATCAAGCATGATCATTGTTGCCAAGATCGCTTCCCCCACCACTGGTCATAGCACGAGGACCGTATTCATCATCATGTGGGATGGCCAAAGCATTAGCACCATCACCAGCATTTGTTGAAGCATCAACATTAGCCGAAGCATCACCACTACCGACCAAAGCATCACCACCACCTCCAAAAACCTCACCACCACCTCCAAAGCCGCCCACCACCATGATGAATGCAAAAACCTCCTCCAAAACCTTTAACACCTCCTCCTCCACCACCACCACCACCACCTCTGAACCCAACATTGCCGAAAGCAAAGCCAACACTGGCCATAAGGTTTTGAAGCTCCATCTTCCTTCGGCACATGATGTCCATCCTTGTCATCTCCCAAAATTCTCTTGTCATCATATCCATGCCATCCAAATTCATCATCATGAACCGTTCCTCGTTGGCAGTCTTATCATCCATCCTCCTTTGCTCCTCTAGAGCGATCTTGCACTCCTCGAAGGCACACCTTCTCACCCACTTTTTCTCTTTGTGTTTGTCTTTCTTGTCGGCCAACTCAACTTTGGTTGCCAAATGCTTGGCCAACAAAGTTTCTTCAAGCTTGACCATATCGTCAATTTGCTCCCTCAAAAAATAGGCTCGGACGACCTCTTCACCCTCTTTTTCTCCTTCCTATTTCCATCTTGATTGCCCTTATTCCTTCCTCTCTTTAGTGCCTCACCATTATATTCATCATCCTCCAAGTTAACAAGGGAGCCTTTCTTCGGAGGATCCTCCTTGTCCCTCAACCTCCACTTCTCGCTATCCTTGAGCAAGAGGCAACAATGTCCAAGCGTGATTGACTTACCCTTGAAACCTGGAGTTTGCCTCGCGCCGCCACCGCCTTCTTCTTGGAGCCCTTCGCCTGCGTCTTTGCACGGCAGTCGGAGGGGATGAAGGTGGCAGCCGCCGGAGGGACGGGGGGACGAGGCAGCGCCGATGGTGCCATGGCGGAAGCTTGTGCGGCGGCGACCATGGCTCCATGTACGATGTGGCTGCCATGCCGCTTTTGTTTCCCGCCGGCGGCCGAAGGAAGAGGCGCGACGGCGATAGGGGGACGAGGAGGCCCTGATGGGGCCACCGGCGGTTGGAAAATGGCAGCGAATAGGGACGGCGGTGAGGCGAGGCGGCGCGGGGCCGGAAGGAATAGCGATGGCGGCGACGCGGTGGCAGCGCGGAAGAGGGAAAATTTTCCTTCTATAGCGGATAGGATAGGGCGAGGGCAAAATCAGAAGAAAAAACGTGAGATTTTAGGGGTAGTAGGGTGATTTTTAGGGAAATTCCTAAACGGCGCCCGTTTCTTCTATTTCGACAAACGGGCGCACACTCTCTCTCCGCGATGGGCCGGCCCCTTTTCATGTTTTTCCGTTTTCTGAACTTGCTGCAAAAATAAGGGCGTGACGGGGAATCGAACCCGCACCGCGGGGTTCTTTATAGAACGCGCTAACCAACACAGCCAAGCCTCTTTCCTCTTTACTTCTTACGTGTTTTTCTTTTTCTTTTTTTTTCTGTTGTGCTTTCTTTTTTCCTTTTCCTTTTCTTTTTCCTTTTTCTGTCTTTTTCAAAATCGACGATTTTTTTTTCAATTTTATGAAGTTTCTTTTGAATTCGATGAAGTTTTCTTCAAAATCGATGAACTTTTTCATATTTGGTGAACTTTTTGCAAAATCGATGAACTTTTCTCACCAAATTCCATGATCTTTTTCCAAAATCCATGAATTTTTTTTCAAATTCAATGAACTTTTTTTGAAAACCAGTGAACTTTTTTAAATTTGATGAACTATTTTCGAATTGGATGAACTATTTTCAATATCCAAAATATGTTCAGATTTTTCAAAATTCGTTTGACTTTTCAGAAAATGTTTTTCGAAATTCCAAATTTTGTTCATGTTTTCTAATTTTGTTCACGTTTCAAAAATAGTTCTGAATTCCAATTTTTTGTTAACCATATTGAAGAAAAATGTTCACAATACATTGAAAAAATGTTCAGTGTGTATAAAAAAATGTTCATCATGTATAGAAATTTTGTTCAGCATGCATTCAAAAGGAGTTCATCGTATTTAAAAAAAGTTCTACGTGTATTTGAATATTGTTCACCATACATTGAAAAATTGTTCAGTGCGTATATAAAAATGTTCATCGTGTAGAGAAATTTTGTTCAACATGTATTCAAAAAAAGTTCAGCGTATTTTAGAAAAATGTTATGTGTTTCTTTGAATAATGTTCACCATATACTAAGAAAATGTTCAATGTGTATTCAGAACTATTTTTGAATATGCGGGCTTTTTTTGCATGCTCAAGAACTCCATCCGTAATATTTGAACATATTTTCAATAATTGAAATGTATAAATGCCACAGTGTATTGTGCAATACATAGCGCGTATATGTTTTGTTTATTTAAACTTTCACGGTTTGAATGTCCGCTAGCAGTTAGCTATTGCAGTGGCTGGCCTCACTCTGTGGAAGCGTGAGGGCGCGAGGTCGAATCCTGGTCGGGATATATTTTTTGCTGTCATTTTTCGCGTTGCTTTGTTGCATGATCGTGGGCCGGCCCATCCAACTGCTGCTACAGGCGCCAGGTCCCTTGCGCGGCGCTGAAGGCGCCCTATAGGAGGTCCCAATTTTTAGAGCTCCCCGCAAAAAATATTCCAGACGGGCCGGATATACGGTACCTATTCGGGCCGGTTTTTCGACCCAGTACTGTATATCGGCGGTTATTTTTTAGGGTCCGGCAGATATAGCGACAGTGCTGGCGGGTCTGGTCAATCTGGCCTGGTAGTAGCTCCCGGACCAGTTGCCGCCAGCCGTGACCGGGAGCTCCTATACAGCGCCTTAAGCGCCAATTCGCGCAGCTGGCGCCTGCAAGGATGCGAACTGGGCCGGCCCAGAAACGCAGCGAGGCACAGCTAGGTCGTTAGATCGCAAAAAATGCTGCAAAGCCGGCATTCGATCTCTGACCACCTGCGTGATAACATTCGAACCAAGCCACTACGCTGACTTCCCTACGCCTTTTATGTTGTGGACAAATAACCTTACTATATACCCAACCTATTATGCTTGTTATTTTATGATAAAATGAAAAGAAAAATGAAAAATGAATGCACAATATATAAAACGTGAATTTCAAAGAAAGTTCATAAAATTGGAAAGGTTCATACAAACTAAAAAAAACGTGAATTTGAGAAAACTTCACGAATTTGAAAAAAGTTCACACAATTTACGATAAAGTTCATGAAATTTCAAAAAAAGTTCATCGATTTTGAAAATAGTTCACCGATTTTGAACAAAAAGTTATCGATTTTGAAAGTAGTTCACCGATTTTGAACAAAAAGTTCATGAAGTTAAAAAGTTCATCGTTTTTTAATAAAAAAATTCATCAAATTTGAAAAAATAGTTCACTGATTTTGAAAAAAAGTTCGTTGATTTTAAAAAAAGTTCATCAACTTAGAAAAAGTTCATCAAAATTTGAAAAAGTTCACCGATTTGAAAAAAGTTCATCGAAATTCAAAATTTTCATCGATTTTGAAAAAAACTCATTGGTTTTGAAGAAAAGTTCATGAAAATTGGAAAAAGGTTCATCAAATTTGAAAAGGTTCATAGAGTTTCAAAAAACTTCATCGAATTCAAACGGGTGCAGGGGAACCTGGTCGTACAAAAAGGAAAAAACAGAAAGTAAAAAAGGAAAAAGGAAAAAGAGAGAACAAAAGATGAGAAAGGTTATGATTTTGCAGAATCAGCTGCGTGGTGTGGTGGTAACTGAAGCATATAGCGACGAGCGAGGTCCTAGGTTCGAGTCGCAATACCTGCTCCCCACTTTTTAGGCAGCCCTACATGGGCCAGCCCATCGCGGAGCGCTGTAGGTGCCAATTTGCGAAATTGCACACAAAACGGCGCCTGCAGCGCTAAATAGGAAATCCGCCATGACCTCCTCCATCTCCCCTGCACAAGCGCCTGGTAGGGGGTTCTTAGTCCATCATGTTATTTTATAGAAAAGCCCCTAAGGTTTTTGGTATTAGTCCCGCAGTACATGTCAAATATTTTTTTAAAATACTCATATCTTTTAAACCGTAACTTTAAATTTAACATGTTATATATGAAATTTGATTTGAAAAATATATAGAAATTGAATATGATGTTATTCTACATGTTAACCATTTTAAAAATACTATCTAGGGTGGAATCTTAATCACCAATGCATTATCCGTCTTTTTTCTTTCATATCGGTACTGATCCGGATTGTCGATGAACATCTTAGCAAAATCAGGATTGAAGACGAAATTGAAGATCACATGCAAGCCGTGTTTAAATAGAAGACATGTAGAATCTTGAACTTGAACTTTTGTAAGCAAAGACCATCTTTGTTTGGGTCGTAGGTACAAGTACTCAGATTATAGACCATTTTTTGTAAATTAAGAGCGTGTGATATTCTTTTCTCCCGTTGCAACGCACGGTCCTTTTTGCTAGTTATAATAAATTATATTCATCGTGCCATCACATAGTGCAAGTCAATAAATCAAACTTTTCATGTAAAAAATATACAAACGTCGGGTTGGCATTTCTAAAATGCAGCTCTGGGCTGTGCTGAACAAACACGAAGAGCACAAATTGTAGAGCCGGGTACGTCGTATGAAGACTAGAACTGGCAGCTTCAGGGTCAAACCTTAGCTTAAAAGGGTGTAAATTAGCTGTTCGGAACACGGGGTATTGTGGTCAACGCAAACAATGGAACGAATGGTGCAAGTTGCAAACCATCGGGAATGCCTAACTTCTGAAAAGAAATATTGTCAGTCAGAGTGCATCTTCACCTGTAACTTCTGCTTCTCGGTTGATCCTATTTCTCACCTACCGTACCAACCAGCCTAGCACCAGGGTTCCAATGTTCTTTCAAACCTGAATTGTCACGCCATGCATGCTGCTTTTGCAAGACTGAATTGAATGCATCAGCTTAAAGGGGGCATGTGAGCAAAATCCAAATAACTCTTTGTTATTTGTACGTCTTTTCTGTTGTCTGTGGAACAGGGATGTAATGTTCCAGAAATGCAGAGACTTTTAATCGCCTGCTGACTGCTGTAAATATAGTGCAGAGAAACCTCGACTCGAAAGAAAAAAGAAACTAGTGTCGATTCTCCGGTGAGCCCACACATGCTTAGCACACACGGGCAGAAGGATCCTATGCCTCCTTCCGTCCTCTCCCTCCCGTTAATGAAGTGGCAGACCTGTCCAGCATAACGGATTGGATCAGATTAGTGATTGTCCCGTTAATGAAGCCTCTAAAGTTTAGGAGTTTGAAGAAACCCTATTGTTGAACATGTATTTACGTATGTAGGTCCGGGTTTTGTATGTCGCACTTGTAGTGGCTCTCCCCGCTGTATATACTTGTATCTTGAGAGACAAGACACGAGTCGCACCCCTTGTACCTATTATATATGTGCCTAGTGCACGATCAATGAGAATATCGATGCACATAATCAAAACTTACATGGTATTAGATATCATATCGGTCCTTTCCTAATCGCTTCTGCAACCCTAAGCCGCCGCCGCCATCTGCCACCGTCGCCACCACCTCCACACGCCGCTGCCTCCCCCTCCCGCAGTCGCGCCTTCCACCAATCGTCGCACCGCCCCTCTTGCCGCGCCGCCGCCTCCCCTCTGAACCCTAGCCGCCGCCTCTCCCCATCTCCACGCGCGCCGCCACCATGTCCTCCAACGCCTCAACCTACTCCAACCCCTTCGTCGGGCCGGACCCCGCCGACATCCACGACATCAACATCCATGACCGTGTTCCCGTGGTCCTCGATGCCACCGACTCCAATACTTTGCGTGGAAGACTTATTTCTCGCTCCTCTTCCGCGAGAACAATCTCGTGGATCATGTTGACGGCACCATCGACTCGCGCCATGGTGGGCGACTCCGAGTGGACCGCGGTTGACGCTACGCTCATCCCGTGGTTCTTTACCACCGTCTCCAAGGACTTGTTTCGCACGGTCGTAAGCGATGGTGATGACGCCCATACCGTGTGGATCAAGCTCAACGGCCTCTTCGCCGACAACAAGCTTCAGTGTCGCGTTTTTCTGCAGCAGGAATTTTTGGACTGTCATCAGGATGGAGTCCATCGATGACTACTGTCGCCGCCTCAAGACGTTGTCGAATGAACTCCGTGACATCGGCACCAAGGTTGATGATGACCTCCTCCCCAGCACACTCACCGTCGGCCTCAACAAGGACTTCGGCAACGCTGCCGCCAACCTCACCTTGATGCCGGAGCCCTCCTTCCCAAAGTTTGTGGCGTACTTGCGATTGGAGGAGCGCCGGGTGAAGGGGGTGTAGAAGCGCGTGCAGCACCATACCCTCGCCGGGGCACCTCTCGCGGTGCCCCGGCACCACCCGCCCCGCCCAGGTCGCGGCAGTAGCCGCCGCCCCCTGCTCCCCCGGGGTTCTACCCCCTCCCGTCCGCGGCCCTCACCCCTCCTGCTACTCCCCAGTAGCAGTGGCAGGGTGGCGGGTGGCGCGGCAACCACCGCGGGGGCGGACGCAAGAAGCAGCAAGAGGCGAACAGGGGGCCCTCATCAGCAGCAGCCCTCCCCTCCGTGGACCTACGACACCAACACCTGGACGGGTGTCGTCCACGCGTACTCGATGCCGGTTCCCCGGTCTCCCGGCCGGGGCATCCTTGGGACCCGTCCGGCGAGCCACCAGGCCTACCTCGCTGCATCCGTCGCTGCCCCCTACCCGGCCCTCCCTACATCGCTGGCCACGGGCGGCTATGGTGCCGCTCCCGCGCCCACTTATGGCGGGTTCTATCCACCCCAGGTGCCGCCATCGTGGGATCCCGCCCTTCTCGCCACCCCGCACTCGACTTCGTCACCTAGCAACTATGGTGGTGGAGGTGACTGGTACATGGACTCGGGCGTCACTGTCATATGACATCTCATCCCGATAACCTCACGTTTTCAACTCTCATTCATACTCCCACTCGCATCACCATTGGTAACAGTTCCTCTTTAGCCATTACACGTGTCGGTCATATGTCGTTTCCTTCTACTTCCACTCTGATTAACATGTCTAATGTTCTTGTCTCTCCTGACTTTGTAGCAACCACACCTCAAATGGCCAAGTCTCTATGCATCAGTGTCATCCCTGGATCGGTAATACTGACACGCACAGTACTCAAGGAATTATAACAGAGTTTCAACCATACACTTATTACATTGAGTCCTCATAAAGAGTATGATTACACAAAAATATCATGGCTGAAGGCCATCTAAACTAGATAACTGCGGAAGCTTCGAAGGTAAATGAGTCCATCAACTCCAACGACATAGCTGAGTGCAAAACAACGACCTATCACATCTTATTCCTTGTCTGAGTAGTCTACAACATGAGACATTGCAACCATGTAGGTCAGCACATTGAATATGCTAACAGAGTTACACTGTAAAGCAATGAAATGCAAGAACTATATCTACATGCAATATTTGGCTGGTGGAGGTTGTAAGTTTATGTTTTTTAGTAAAGCTAGTTTTTCCCTACAACAATGAAATAAATTTATTTAACTACTCCCAGGTTGCCCAATATTTGAGAAGGTAACCCCAACTCAAATCCCAATTAAAAGTATCATCATTAACCCAACAAGTTAATTAATGTAACGTGATGAGATCAAATCAATAGATTCAATTACTAGATACTCAAGATGTCCATAATCGTGGACACGGCTAACCATGATTAGTTTATACACTCTGCAGAGGTTTGCGCACTTTTCTCCACAAGACTCGACCGCATCCATGATCGGATGATTGAGACATAGTCTTTCTGAAGCATTAACTCTCTACTCCGGGCGGACCGGTACACCTACTTACCCCTACATCTGCTAGTCCACTTCTTCAAGAGCTCACGCAACTTACTATACTATGCCAGAGCCCATGATGGCTTGTGGCTACGCACGGAAGTTTCTAGCATGAATAATCTTATGATCCCTTTGAGCCTGCGTGGCATTCCATAGGAAAAATCACATGGGTACTCCGGGATTTCGCAAAAACAGGCAACACTGGGTTCTCCAGGTGCGTCAACCAATCCACCCAGATGTATATTAAAGTTCCCACCTTAATGTTATCCATGATTAAATAACTCTCAAACTTCCATGTGTGAATCACGATCCAATCCCCGTCTATGAGCATGGCTAAGCAATGATAAGCAAAACGTATATTCCCGGGGTGATCAAAAGGTATTAGGATCCTACCTCAAGTACTACAACCAAAACCACATGTTCCCAATCCTACTCATGCAAATATTTAAGGGGCAGAACTAATGCATAGTAAAAACTGGGTATAAAAGAGTATGATCAAAGTGTAACTTGCCTTGCTGACAATCTGCAAACTCTATAGATTCATAGTAACAAGCTTCGCACTCCGGATAATCTAGCATAGACAAACAACAGCATACATAAGCAATCACTCAAACGAAACACGAGAAGAACCGAGAAAAGATCCAAATCGAACATGAAACAAGAAAATGACTTAAACTAACAAAAGTCAAACCTAACAGCAATATTATCATGTGAATTTTATCTTAACAGTAGGTACGTGTGATTAGCTATGATTTGCAAAAAGATTCAACTCAAACGGAGCAACGAAACTCAAAATATGAACGAAACAAGATCATTTACTAATCTGGACTAAACTCAAATTTTACAGTACCAAAATCATGTTTAAGTTGGTTAACTGGAAAGAACAGAACGATATGAAGATTTAGGCGCTGGTTTCATCTAATTTGGATAAACGAGTAAAAAGTTATGCTAGTTTAAAGATTAGGGGCTAAATCGCAAGAAAACTATTCATGGATAGGTCCCTGGCTGAAAATAAACTAAAAAGAATAACCTACGGCGCGAACGTTTGCTAAGAGAACAAAACTAACGAAAATCGTTCATTAAAACGAACAAACGAACGAACGGACGTTCTTTAAATAAAAAACCTTAACGAAAAATTGATCTAATAAAATGAACCGAGCTAAACCGAAAAAGGGGCGGGTCAACGGTTTACCGGTTAACCGAAAAGAACCGGTCGGCGGCAGCGGCGAGCGGTGGCGGCGTGCTGCGGCGCAGGGTGGGGCAGCAGCGGCGGCGGTGCTGGCGGCGGGGCGAGGTACGGTGGACGGGGTCTAGGGGGGCCCGGGGTGGCTTATAAGAGGGGGGGGGGGCGACTCGGCCTCGGGAGGCGTGCCCGGTTCGGACTCCGACGGCGGCGCGGCGTACGGGCGCCGGTCTCGTGCGGGAGTCGGTGGCGGCGCGGGGCGGCTGGGCTGGTTGGGCTTCGGCCCAGTCGGTCCGAAACTTAAAAAAAACAATTTCGTCGCGAAGAAAAATCCTAAGTAAATATAAAGAAAAATCTAAAAAATCCAGAAACAGTTTTCACCGTCCAAACCTAATATTTAGGACAAGATGAATTTTTTTCTAGACTAAGATGCAATTTTCAAAAATTCAATATTTTTCTAATTCAAATAAAATACCAATAAAATCATAATTTGATTTTAAAATTCTTTCTCCAATATTTCTCTTAGGTTGAAGAAGTCATATTATCTTCGAATATATTTTTTTATACTAGAAAAAAATGGAGAGAAAAATAATAAAATCAAATTGACCCTTTCTTCAAATTTGAAATAAATTCAAATTTGATTTTTGTGAAACCTCCAACTCTCTCCTTGGGTCCTTGAGTTGCTTAAGATTTCAAGGATCACAACAAAATTGCAATAATAAATATGATATGCATATGATGATCTATGTATAACATCCAAATTGAAAATTGGGATGTTACAAACCTACCCCCCTTAAGATGAATCTTGCCCTCGAGATTCGGGTTGGTCAGCAAAAAGGTTTGGGTGGTCTTTGCGGAGATCTTCTTCTCGCTCCCAGGTGGCTCCCTCCTCGGTATGGTGGCTCCACTGAACTTTGCAAAACTTGATAACCTTGCTACGAGTAACTCGACTGGAAAACTCGAGAGTCTTGACTGGCTTCTCTTCATAGGTCAAATCACTGTCTAACTGAATTGCTTCTAGTGGCACTGTTTCTCTCAGAGGAATATCAGCCATCTCTGTGTGGCACTTCTTCAACTGGGAAACGTGAAACGCATCATGTACTCCTGACAATCCTTCTGTCAATTCCATCTTGTATGCAACTTCTCCCATGCGTTCCAAGACTCTGCATGGTCCCACAAAACGTGGTGCTAGCTTTCCCTTGACTCCAAAACGTTTCACTCCTCGAAGTGGGGACACACGAAGATATGCTCTGTCTCCGACTTCGTAAACTATCTCCTTGAGTTTAGTATCCGCATAACTCTTGTGTCTGGACTGGGCTACCTTGAGTCTGTCACGAATCAACTTAACCTTCTCTTCAGAGTCTTTGATCAAATCTGGTCCAAACAACTGTCGATCTCCAACTTCATCCCACGATAACGGCATCCTACACCTTCTTCCATACAACGCTTCGAAAGGGGCCATCTTCAAACTGGCTTGATAACTATTGTTATAAGAGAACTCTGCATATGGCAAATTGTCATACCAATTGGATCCATAATCAAGTGCACAAGCTCTCAACATGTCCTCTAGAATCTGATTGACTCTCTCGGTCTATCCATCTGTCTGTGGTTGAAAGGTTGTACTAAACTCTAGCTTGGTACCCAAAGTCTCATGCAACTAATTCCAAAACTTTGAAGTAAACTGGGTTCCTCTATCTGATACTATGGTCCTCGGAACTCCATGCAGACATATGATCCTGGTCATGTATATCTTTGCCAACTTAGCACTCATATAGGTGGTCTTCACCGGGATGAAATGAGCTACTTTTGTCAAACGATCAACTACAACCCAGATAGAGTCATAGCCTGAACGAGTCCTGGGTAATCCAGTGATAAAATCCATGACAAGCTTATCCCACTTCCATTCGGGTATCGGTAACGGCTGTAGCAATCCTGCTGGCTTCTGATGCTCTGCCTTGACTCTCTGGCATACATCACATACTGCTACATACTCAACAATATCGTTCTTCATTCCTATCCACCAAAAAAATTCCTTCAAATCCAGATACATCTTAGTGTTGCATGGGAGAATCGAATACAGTGAATCATGTGCCTCCTGCAGAATCAATTTCCTAACCTCAGGATCGTTAGGCACATATATGTGATCCTCAAACCATAAGGTGTCGTGCTCATCCTCACGAAATCCTTTTGCCTTTCCTTTATCTCGGCGATCTCTTTGTCAGTCTTCTGGGCTTCTATGATCTTACCCAAAAGAGTGGACTGAATTTCCAATGCTGCAACATAACCTCTCGGAACTATCTCCAAGCATAGCTCTTGAAGATCATCTGCTAACTCCTTAGGTAATCCTTCGGTTATGAGTGTGTTAACATAACTCTTGCGGCTCAACGCATCTGCTACGGCATTGGCCTTTCCGTGATGATAGTGCAATTTCATATTATAATCCTTTATGAGCTCCAACCATCTCCTTTGCCTGATATTCAACTCCTTCTGCGTGAAGATGTATTTCAAACTCTTATGATCCGTGTATACATCACAATGGTTCCCAATGAGAAAGTGTCTCCATGTCTTCAGCGCATGCACTATGGCTGCTAATTCCAAATCATGCGTAGCATAATTCAGCTCATGGGGCTTAAGCTGTCGTGAGGCATATGAAACCACTCTTCCTTCCTGCATAAGCACAACTCCAAGTCCTCGACGTGAAGCGTCACAATATACTTGGTAATCCTTACATTGGTCTGGGAGAATCAGCACTAGGGCTGTACCAAACGTTTCTTCAACTCCTGAAAACTGGCTTCACACTCCTCAGTCCATTTGAAATTGGTGTCCTTCTTCAATAACTTCGTCATGGGTTTTGCAATCTTGGAGAACATTTCAATAAACCTCCGGTAATAACCTGCGAGTCCAAGAAAACTTCTGATCTCTCCAACTGATGTGCGTGCCACCCATTTAGTGACAGAAACAACCTTGGTAGGGTCTACTGCTATTCCTTCTCCGGATATAACATGTCCGAGAAATCCAACTTCCTTTAACCAAAACTCACATTTGCTGAACTTGGCATACAACTGATGTTCTCTGAGCTTCTCAAGAACCAAACGCAAATGCTCCTTATGCTCTTCTTCATTCCTCGAGTAGACCAATATATCATTAATGAACACCACGACGAACTTATCCAAAAACTCCATAAACACCTTGTTCATCATGTTCATGAAATAGGCAGGCGCGTTAGTCAGACCAAATGACATGACGGTATACTCATATAGCCCATACCTGGTGGTAAAAGCTATCTTAGGTATATTCTGCTCTCGGATCTTCAACTGGTGATAACCTGATCGAAGATTGATCTTAGAGAAAACTTTAGCTCCTTGCAACTGGTCAAACAAATCATTGATCATCGGCAGTGGGTATTTGTTCTTGATCGTCACCTCATTCAGTGCACGATAATCAACAACCATCCTTAAAAGATCCATCCTTCTTCTCCACTAGAAGCACTGGGGCTCCCCAAGGTGATGAACTTGGTCGAATGTAACCTTTCTCCAGTAACTCCTCTATCTGCGTCTTAATTTCCTCCAGATCCTTTGCGGGCATTCGATACGATCTCTTTGATATTGGTCCGGTGCCTGGCAAAAGCTCAATCAAAAACTCAATGTCTCGATCCAGTGGCATGCCTGGTAACTCATCTGGAAAGACGTCGGGGTAATCCTTACCACTGGTACTTCCTCCTATACAACTCCTGATAAGGAATTCACCTGAGTCCTCCTCGGCGCATGCCGGGATACATACTTGATCCTCTTTCCTTCTGGGGTGGTGAGAAGAATTGATTTACTGGCACAGTCGATGTTTCCTTCAAAGTTGGATAGCCAATCCATTCCTAGTATCACATCCAATCCTTGTGACTCCAGAACAATCAGGTCAGTGGGGAAAACATGTCTACCTATGGTTAGTGGCAACTGGTAGCATCCCCTACTAGCCATATACTCCGCTCCTGGGGAACTTACTAACGTAGGTGACTTAAGGGCTATGGTTGGAAGGTTATACTTACCCACAAATCCCCTTGATATGTATGAATGCGATGCACCATTGTCGAAAAGAACAAGTGCATTAAATGCATTAATCAAAAACTTACCAACAACTGTGTCGGGTTGATCCTCAATCTCCTCACGCTGACGTGGTTCACCTATCCTTTGGTGAAGGGGTTAGGCTTCTTGGTAGAACCTCTGTTGCCATTTCCATTCTTTTCTTCAGGACATTCAGTGACATAATGTCCGGTCTTATGGCACTTGAAATAGGTAATGTGGCTCAGATCCCTCTTGGCTGGTGTTGAAGGGTTGGAGCGGTTCTCGCTGCTGCTTCCTCCATTCCCATTGCCATTCTTGGGGCCATTATGGTTGTGCGAACTTGCTCCATTGTGCGTATGTCCTCCATGGTTATGGCCTCCATGGTTGTGGTTATGTCCTCCTGAGTACAGGGAATAGCAGGGCTTCTGCTGAGCTCCTGAAGTGTACCTCCCCTGTCCATACTTTATCTTGCGATTATCAATCTATTGCTGCTTGCCTTCAATCATGACGACATTGTCTACCAACTCCTGGTAGTTGTTGAATGTTGCCATCATCAACTGCATGCTCAGCTCATCATTCAGTCCCTCCAGAAACTTCTCCTACTTAGCGGCATCTGTGGCTACGTCATCAGGGGCATAGCGTGCTAACTTGCTAAACTCATCCACATACTGGCCCACTGTACGCCCTCCTTGGTGCAAGTTGCAAAACTCGCGCTTCTTCATGCTCATAGCTCCTACTGAAACATGGGCAGTGCGAAAAGCCTGCTGAAACCGATCCCATGTAATAGTGTCAATGGGGTAAGTGGCTGTGAAATTCTCCCACCAAGATGTTGCAGGTCCATCAAGTTGATGTGCGGCAAAACGCACTCTCTCCGCATTTGTGCATCCTGCAGTGGTCAACTCTCTTCCAATCTTTTAGAGCCAATCATCTGCAACAATCGGCTCGGTGCTACTAGAGAACACCGGCGGATTCAACCTTACAAAGCGGGCTAGGTGATCAACAGGGGGTCGTGGTTGTTTGTTGTTGTTGTTGTTGTTGTTGTTGTTGCCTTGGTTCTGGTTCTGAACTAGTATCTACATCAAGGCATTCTACTGCTGGATCAACTGAGTGAGCTCCGGTGGGAAGGAAAAATCCATCGTCACGTCTCGGAGGCATCTGATGAGTTAGACCGGGTGAGAAAACAGAATAGAATGAGGTCTAAGAGAGATTCACTACCCATATGCTCATGAGACAAACACAATCAATTTCACTTCATTCAATAGCACACAAGATCACATAATCGGTCTAACCTATGATTACAAGCTCAATCATTGATAACTACTTGGAGGGAATACTATAAGTTACAATGGTGGTCATCTAGAAAATTTCATCAGAGGAAGACTCCATGATATCTGCTCCAGCTTCGTCAACATAGTCATCATCACTGTCATCATTTTGCATCACTATCCATGTCGGTGTCTTCCAGGATGATGTAGTCCTCCGAACGGATCTCCATTGCTCGCTTGATATTCTCCAGTGATATTCCCATCTTCCTCTTTGGGTCTTCATGCTTCTCCAGTAGTACGGCAATCTCTTCCTTGTATCCATCGCGTGTAGACTTGAGTTCCTCTTCTAGCTCGTTGTTTCTCTTCACCAGTTTCTTGATCTTCTTCATGTGGATAATTTGTTGATTTTCTTGTTGACGAATATGATCTCCCATCTCTTGAATGTAAGCTGCAATTAATCCATCCTTCCCGGTACGAATCGTCTCCCATTTGTCATCTCAGCGGCCACATATCTGATAAATGGTATTCTCCAGCTCCTTGTGATACACTTCACATATGCGTCCAAAGGTGATATGTGTTTCCATGCTCTTTCCTACACTCCAGCTTGGTGCATCCAGGTAGAAGTCAATTGGCTCCGTTGTTGGTGCAAATGTCCTCCCAGGTACCCAGACTTTGATCTTCCAGCGCTCCTCTTCCGCTACAGATGTAGAGAAAGTCCCCACGAAGCTTGGTAGTCCGATGTTCAAATACTTAGTGACTTCCTTCAAGTGGCGTCTGAAAGGGGTGTCGTCATCCAGCTGAGTGAACTTGTTCCTGGGATCTGCCATCTATAGAGTAGAAAGAGAGGAGAATTAGAAATGAGTAGAGAAGAGAAATCTTGTGGCTTATTCTAGTGATCGCGTCCTACAGTCAGCGTGTGCTCTGATACCATCTTATAGCGACCAAACCTCGAACGGTCAAGTCTCTATGCATCAGTGTCATCCCTGGATTGGTAATGCTGACACACATAGTACTCGAGGAATTATAACAGAGTTTCAACCACACACTTATTACATCGAGTCCTCATAAAGAGTATGATTACACAAAAATATCATGGCTAAAGGCCATCTAAACTAGATAACTGCGGAAGCTTCGAAGGTAAATGAGTCCATCAACTCCAACGGCATAGCTGAGTGCAAAACAACGACCTATTGCACCTTATTCGTCGCCTGAGTAGTCTGCAACATGAGACGTTGCGGCCATCTAGGTCAGCACATTGAATATGCTGGCAGAGTTACACTGTAAAGCAATGAAATGCAAGAACTATATCTACACGCAATATTTGGCTGGTGGAGGCTATAAGTTTATGATTTTGCATAAAGCTAGTTTTTCCCTACAACAATAAAATAAATTTATTAAACTACTCCCAGGTTGCCCAATATTTGAGAAGGTAACCCCAACTCAAATCCCAATTAAAAGTATCATCATTAACCCAATAAGTTAATTAAAGTAACGTGATGAGATCACATCAATAGATTCAAGTACTAGATACTCAAGATGTCCATAACCATGGACACGGCTAACCATGATTAGTTTATACACTCTGCAGAGGTTTGCGCACTTCTCCCCACAAGACTCGGCCGCATCCATGATCATATGATCGAGACATAGTCTTTCTAAAGCATTAACTCTCTACTCCGGGTGGACCAGTACACCTACTTTCCCCTACATCTGCTAGTCCACCTCTTCAATAGCTCACGCAACTTACTCAACTATGCCAGAGCCCATAATGGCTTGTGGCTGCACACGGAAGTTTCTAGCATGAATAATCTTATGATCCCTTTGAGCCTGGGTGGCATTCCATAGGAAAAATCACACGGGTACTCCGGGATTTCCCAAAAATAGGCAACACTGGGTTCCCCAGGTGCCTCAACCAATCCACCCAGATGTATATTAAAGCTGCCACCTTAATGTTATCCATGATTAAATAACTCTCAAACTTCCATGTGTGAACCACGATCCAATCCCTGTCTACGAGCATGGCTAAGCAATGATAAGCATAACCTATATTCCTGGGGTGATCAAAAGGTATTAGGTTCCTACCTCAAGTACTACAACCAAAACCACATGTTCCCAATCCTACTGATGCAAATATTTGAGGGGTAGAACTAATGCATAGTAAAAACTAGGTATAAAAGTGTAACTTGCCTTGCTGGCAATCTGCAAACTCTAGAGATTCGTAGTAATAAGCTTTGCACTCCGAATAATCTAGCGTAGACAAACAATAGCATACATAAGCAATCACTCAAACGAAACACGAGAAGAACCGAGAAAAGATCCAAATCGAACACGAAACAAGCAAACGACTTAAACAAACAAAAATTCAAACCTAACAGCAATATTATCATATTAATTAGATCTTAACAGTAGGTACATGTGATTAGTTACGATTTGCAAAAAGATTGAACTCAAACGGAGCAACCAAACTCAAAATTCGAATGAAACAAGATCATTTACTAATATGGACTAAACTCAAATTTTACAATACCAAAATCATGTTTAAGTTGGTTAACTCGAAAGAGCAGAACGATACAAAGATTTAGGCACTGGTTTTATCTAATTTGGATAAACGAGTAAAACGTTATGCTAGTTTAAAGATCAGGGGCTAAATTGCGAGAAAACTATTCGTGGATAGGTCCCTAGCCGAAAATAATCTAAAAAGAAAAATCTACGGCGCGAACATTCGCTAACAGAACAAAACTAATGAAAATCGTTCGTTAAAACAAACGAAGGGACGGATGTTCGTTAAATAAGAAAACCCTAACGAAAAACAGATCTAATAAAACGAACCGGGCTAAACCGAAAAAACGGGGCGGGTCGACGGTTTACTAGTTAACCGAAAAGAACCGGTCATCGGTGGCGGCGGCTCCAATCTACAGTGACGGCGGCGAGCGGTGGCGGCGGCGTGCTGCGGCACGGGGCGGCGTGGGTGGCGGGGCAGCGGCAGCGAGCGGCGATGGCGCGGGCGGCGAGGCTGCGCGGACAGGTGCGGCGAGAGGCGGCGGCGGACGTGGTCCAGGGGGGCGACTCGGCCTCGAGAGGCGTGCCCGGGCCGGGCTCCGATGGCGGCGCGGCGTATGGGCGCTGGTCTCCTACGGGAGGTCGGTGGCGGCGCGGGGCGGCTGGGCTGGCGGCCTGCTGGGGCGGCTGGGCTTCGGCCCAGTCGGTCCGAAACTTTTTCTAAAACAATTTCGCCGCGAGGAAAATCCTAAATAAATATAAAGAAAAATCTAAAAATTACAGAAACAATTTTCACCGTCCAAACCTAATATTTAGGACAAGATGAACATTTTTTTGGACTAAGATGCAATTTTCAAAAATGCAATATTTTTCTAATTCAAATAAAATAGCAAATAAAATACCAATAAAATCATAATTTGGTTTTAAAATTCTTTATCCAATATTTCTCTTAGGTTGAAGAAGTCATATTATCTTCTCTCATATATTTTTTTATTGAAAAAATTGGAGAGAAAAATAATAAAATCAATTTGATCCTTTCTTCAAATTTGAAGTAAATTCAAATTTGGTTTTTGTGAAACCTCCAACTCTCTCCTTGGGTCCTTAAGTTGCTTAAGATTTCTAGGATCACAACAAAATTGCAGTAATAAATATGATGTGCATATGATGATCTATGTATAACATCCAAATTGAAAATTGGGATGTTACAGACTTAGTCACAAACCTTCACTACAAAAAAAATCACTTCCGTGATGATACGTGTTTGTCACAGTAGGTCGTGTTTTTTGTCATGCATGTACATCCATGATGATTTTATGACAGAATCAAGATAGTCATACCTGTGCTGTCGTAGAAGTGTTCCATGACATTATCAAAATTATCATCACGGAAGTGTCCACTTCCATGACGATAGACCGCGCGTCACAAAAGTGCTTTTGTCAAGGGTGACCGACACGTGGCATCCACCGTAACGGAACGCCGTTAAGCTATCGGGTCGGGTGTTGGATCCGATAACCCGTTAACAGCCCCGACCGATGGGGATTTTCCACGTGTAAAATCATCATTGGCTGGAGGAAACACATGTCGGCTCATCGTTGGGACAGATGTCATCCACTCATTGGACAGAAGGCGCCTATGATACGTTGCCACGTGGCACGGCCCAATAGAGGCCCATTCCTGTGAAAAGGCCAGCCCATATGACTTGGTCAAAAGGTGGCGGGCCAGCCCATGGAAAGCCTGTTAACGGCTCGCATATAGCCCATTTACAACCCGCTAGCCCAAGGCCCGTTACACCCTATCCTAATTAGGCCCAGTAGCGTCATCTGGGCCATCCAATATGATTCCATCCCGTTTTCACTTCTGGCCCATGTATGGCCCATGACGTCTTTCGGCCCATATGAGGCCCTTTGTAACTCTTGGTCCATTAACGGCCCGCGGTGAAACTGGCCCGTAATGAACAGTGTATCACTTTACACCCATTAACGGCCAGTGGTGAAACTGGCCCGTAATGAACAGTGTATCACTTTATACCCATTAATGACCCGTTATTCCGTTGGGCCGTTTCCAGCCCATGTTATCTTTCGGCCTTCTAAGAGCCCATTTATTCTTGGGCTCATTTCTAGCATTCGTTTACTTACGGCCTGTTACTGTCATTTTCTGCTTGTGGGCCAAATTCAGCCCGTGGTTACAGTCGGCCCGTTTGTGGTCCATTAATACGTTGGGCCGTTGAGGGAGTCCCGGACTAGGGGGTGTCCGGATAGCCGAACTATCATCATCGTCCAAACTCCAAGACTATGAAGATACAAGATTGAAAACTTCGTCCCGTGTCCGGATGGGACTTTCCTTGGCGTGGAAGGCAAGCTTGGCGATACGGTTATGTAGATCTCCTACCATTGTAACCGACTCTGTGTAACCATAGCCCTCTCCGGTGTCTATATAAACCGGATGGCTTTAGTCCGTAGGACGAACAACAATCATACCATAGGTTAGCTTCTAGGGTTTAGCCTCCTTGATCTCGTGGTAGATCTACTCTTGTAACACACATCATCAATATTAATCAAGCAGGACGTAGGGTTTTACCTCCATCAAGAGGGCCTGAACCTGGGTAAAACATCATGTCCCTCGTCTCTTATTACCATCCGCCTAGACGCACAGTTCGGGACCCCCTACCCGAGATCCGCCGGTTTTGACACTGACATTGGTGCTTTCATTGAGAGTTCCTCTGTGTCGTCGCTGATAGGCTCGATGGCTTCTTCGATCATCATCAATGATGCAGTCCAGGGTGAGACCTTCCTCCCCGGACAGATCTTCGTACTCGGCGGCTTTGCACTGTGGGCCGATTCGCTTGGCCATCTAGAGCAGATCGAAAGTTACGCCCCGGGCCGTTAGGTCAGATTTGGAAGTTTGAACTTCACGGCTGACATCCGCGGGGACTTGATCTTCGACGGATTCGAGCCACAGCCAAGCGCTCCGCACTGCCATGACGGGCATGATTTAGCTCTGCAGCCGGACAGTACCCTGGAGGCCGCACTCGATCCCGCTCCGATCTTTAATTCGGAGCCGGCTGCGCAGATCGAGGACGGATGGCTAGACACCACCTCGGGGGCTGCAATCTCTACGGTGATAGAGCCGAACACTGGTCTTGTCCCTCACGAGGCTCGTGACTCCGAGGTGCCGGACTCCTTGCCGGACTCCGAACCTCCCGTGCCCCCACCAATCGAATCCGGTTGGGCGCCGATCATGGAGTTTACTGCCTCAGACATCTTTCAACACTCACCTTTTGGCGACATCCTGAGTTCGCTAAGGTATCTCTCATTATCAGGAGAGCCCTGGCCAGACTGCGGCCAGGATGGTTGGGATGCGGACGACGAAGAAATTCAAACCCCCCCCCACCCACTTGGTAGCCATTGTCGATGATCTAACCAACATGCTAGACTACGACTCTGAAGATATCAACGGTATGGACGACGATGCCGGAGACAACCAAGAGCCAGCGCCTACTGGGCACTGGAAAGCCACCTCGTCATATGATATATACATGGTGGATATCCCAAAGGATGGGAATGGCGAAGGGGCAGCGGAGGATGACCCCTCTAAGAAACAGCCCAAGCGCCGGCGTCAGCGGCGCCGCTCTAAATCCCGCCATAGCAAGAATGAAGATTCCGGCACCGGGGACAATAATACCCCGGATAGTGCCGAAGACAACCCACTCCAGCAAGACCCAGCGCAGGAGGACGGGGACGCCAGCCCTCATAAGAGAGTGGCAGAAGAAGAGGTAGAGGATTATATGCCTCCCTCCAAAGGCGAGGCAAGCCTCGACGACAATGAATTCATTGTGCCAGAGGATCCCGTCGAACAGGAGCGTTTCAAATGCAGGCTTATGGCCATGGCGGACAGCCTCAAGAAAAAGCAGCAACAGCTTCGAGCTGATCAAGATCTGCTAGCCAACAGGTGGACTGAAGTCCTCGCGGCCGAAGAGCATGAGCTCGAACGCCCCTCCAAAAGCTACCCTAAACGTAAGCTTCTCCCCCAATTAGAGGAGGAGGCATATGAACCAGCATCACCAGGAGACAATACGGCCGATCGACCACCCCGTGGTCGCGACAGAGAGGCCTCTAGGCCCTTCACCAGACCCGTACCCCGGCATCGCTCGAAAAGCACAAGGCCACAGGGGAATGCTCCGGACTTGCGAGATATATTGGAGGATAGGGCAATACAATCAAGATCGATCTATGGATCGCGTGGGCGCCCCATGATTCGTGACGACAACCGTCGCACCGGACACAGTAAGTCCGGCCGGACCAAACAAATCAGACAAAGCTCTTTTGAGCTCCGTCGTGATATCGCCCAGTACAGAGGCGCCGCACACCCACTGTGCTTCACAGATGAAGTAATGGATCATCAAATCCCCGAAGGGTTTAAACCCGTGAATATTGAATCGTACGATGGTACAACAGACCCCGCGGTTTGGATCGAAGACTATCTCCTTCACATCCACATGGCCCGCGGTGACGATCTTCACGCCATCAAATATCTCCCCCTCAAGCTTAAAGGACCAGCCCGGCATTGGCTTAACAGCTTGCCAGCAGAGTCAATTGGGAGTTGGGAAGACTTGGAAGCCGCATTCCTCGATAACTTCCAAGGGACGTATGTGCGACCACCAGACGCTGATGACCTCAGCCACATAATTCAGCAGCCAGACGAATCGGCCAGACAATTCTGGACACGGTTCTTAACCAAGAAAAATCAAATCGTAGACTGTCCGGATGCGGAGGCCCTAGCGGCCTTCAAGCACAATATCCGCGACGAGTGGCTTGCCCGGCACCTGGGACAGGAAAAGCCAAAGTCCATGGCAGCCCTCACATCACTCATGACCCGCTTCTGCGCAGGTGAGGACAGCTGGCTAGCACGCAGCAACAACCTCAGCAAAAATTCTGGCAGTCCGGACATCAAGGACCGTAATGGCAGGTCGCGTCATAACAAAAACAAATGCCGCATTAACGGCAACAACAGTGAGGATACGGCAGTCAATGCCTGATTCAAAGGCTCTAAACCCGGTCAGCGGAAAAAGCCATTCAAAAGAACTACTCCGGGTCCGTCCAATTTGGACCGAATACTCGACCGCTTGTGCCAGATACATGGCAACCCCGAAAAGCCAGCCAACCACACCAACAGGGACTGTTGGGTTTTCAAACAGGCAGGCAAGTTAATTACCGAAAACAATGACAAGGGGCTGCATAGCGATGACGAGGAAGAGACCCGACCGCCTAACAATAGAGGACATAAGGGTTTCCCACCACAGGTGCGGACGATGAACATGATATATGCAACGCACATACCCAAAAGGAAGCGGAAGCGTGCACTCAAGGACGTATACGCGATGGAGCCAGTTGCCCCAAAGTTCAATCCATGGTCCTCCTGCCCGATCACTTTTGACCGGAGGGACCACCCCACCAGCATCCGCCATGGCAGATTCGCCGCATTGGTTCTAGACCTGATCGTCGATGGATTTCACCTCACCAGAGTCCTGATGGACGGCGGCAGCAGCCTGAACCTGCTTTATCAGGACATAGTGCGCAAAATGGGCATCGACCCCTCAAGGCTTAAACCTACCAAGACGACCTTTAAAGGCGTCATACCAGGTGTAGAAGCCAATTGTACAGGCTCAGTTACACTGGAAGTGGTCTTCGGATCCCCGGATAACTTCCGGAGCGAGGAGTTAATCTTCGACATAGTCCCGTTCCGTAGCGGCTATCATGCCCTGCTCGGACATACCGCGTTCGCAAAATTCAACACGGTGCCACACTACGCATACCTCAAGCTCAAGATGCCAGGCCCTCGAGGAGTCATCACGGTCAATGGAAACACTGAACGTTCTCTCCGCACAGAGGAACATACAGCGGCTCTCGCGGCAGAAGTACAATGCAGCCTCTTAAGGCAATTCTCAAGTCCGGCCGTTAAGCGGCCGGACACAGCTAAGCGCGCCTGGAGTAACCTACAACAAGACCACCTGGCACGTGTCGAGCACGCGTAGCAGTGCGGCCCAACCCCATCCCCTGTAAAACGTCAAGACAGGTCCTTCGCGTACACCATTACGCTCTGAAGATACCATGGGCATGGGGAGAGGGGCGCGACCACGATAGGCCCAGACTGTGGCTCAACCACACCAGGGCTCTCAAGTGTTTCATTCTTTTTCTTTTTTCTTTTTCTTATCCTTTTTATTTTTTCCCACAGGGCTCCGTTCGCCAGAGGCCCTGTCCGGCAGTAGACCTGCCGAACTCACAATGCAACAGCCAGGGAAGAAGAAAGGCTACAGCGAATACCCAGGTGGTCTCCATTACGAGCATTAAATCTGTTTTATGCACCATTCTGCAGCCTACCCCTGGAGGGGGACATGGTTAACAGTCCCATCCCTTTCTTATCGCATCATTTGTATCGTTCTGCACTTATAGCAGTTTTTCTTGAATAAGTAATGCAACACCTTTTTGCTTCCAGTTGCATTTCTCTTTTATACATATGTTCATTTATGACATTACGCATCCGTACGTTTTGGTACGGCTAAATACACCAGGGGCTTATGTTTCCCGCATCATGGTGTGATAAGTCCGAACACTTTCATAAGTGCGGCACCCCGAACTTATAGCACTATATGCATTGGCTCCGAATCATGTCTTGGGTCAATAGTTGGGTTTGCCCGGCTCCCATGTTTTGGTACCTTACGTTCCATTATATCGGCTAAGGTAGCACTGGGAGAACCACTGCGATTGCGCCCCAGTTGAGCTGGGTTAACGCCTCAGTGGAGAAAGCTAAAACTGACCGTCATGATGAGGCGAGAGCCGGTCGCTGTTCGAGAGGTTTTTGCGAGTCCCTAAAGACTTATGTCGCTTAGAGCGAGGAGCTGGATCCTGTCCGGCCCAGGCGTGGATAGCGCCCCAAATTCGGCCTTCCGAAGACTAGGGGCTTCGCCGAAATTTAAAATTATAGAATTCTATGGCTAAGTGAGAGTGTTCAAGCATTATAAGTCCAGTTGCCTTGTTCGTTGTGTTGAGCGCCTCCCTAGATTGACCCAAATATGGGAACAAGAGCGCTCAAATTTATCCCGAACACCCCAGCACTCGTGGCATGGGGGCTGAAGCCGACGACTTGCCATCTCTTAGATTTGATAAACAGCCGCACAGAAGGTAATATTTTAAATTAACAAGCGTTGCTTAGCACAAATGAACTAAGTCTTCAGCACACAGGATAACAAAATGTGAGTCTACTCAAATATTACATCTTTGGAGCACTCACCCGCAATAGTGCGGGCGCCCTTCAGCACACTCTTATAATACATCTCGGGCGTGCGATGCTCCTTGCCCTCCAGTGGTGGGTCCGTCACGAGCTTCTGGGCATCCATCTTGCCCCAGTGCACCTTTGCACGGGCAAGGGCCCGACGGGCACCTTCAATACAGGCGGAGTGCTTGATGACTTCAACCCAAGGGCACGCATCCACCAGCCACCGCACCAGGCCGAAGTAGCTCCCAGGCATGGCCCCCTTAGGCCACAGCCGAACTATGAGGCCCTTCATCGCCTGCTCGGCCGCCTTGTGGAGCTCGACCAGCTGCTTCAGCTGGTCGCTTAGGGGCACCGGATGTCTGGCCTCAGCATACTGAGACCAGAAGACCTTCTCCGTCAAGCTCCCTTCCTCGGCACGGTAGAACGCGGCAGCATCGGACACGCTGCGAGGGAGATCTGTGAACGCTCCTGCAGAGCTCCGAATTCGGGTAAGCGACAGGTAATTAACACTCACATGCTTACTTTGCATGAAAAATGCCTTACCCGCTGCTATTTTCTTTACCGCCTCGATCTCCTGGAGGGCCTTGTAGGCTTCGACCTTAGCGGCTTTCGCACTCTCAAGAGCCGTCGCAAGCTCAGACTCTCGAGTCTTCGAGTCACGCTCCAGGCTCTCATGTTTCTGCACGAGATCCTGGAGCTCTTGCTGTACCTCTGCCACCCGTGCCTCCTGCTTCTCTCGCTCGGTGCGCTCCGCAGCCGCATTACGTTCGGCCGCGGACACCGCCTCTTTCAGGGTCGCCACCTCGTCAGTGGCTCCTGCAATACCCACGTTATCCTTGTCATTCTTTTTGCAACCGAAATCCTTTTCTGTAAGGTACAATTTTAATAAGGTGTTACTCACCTTCCTTGTCCTCGAGCTGCTTCTTGGCACGGCCGAGCTCGTTCTCGGACCACTCGAGGTTTTTCTTCAAAGTATTGACCTCCGCAGTCAGTGCGGCAGAGGTCAGCAGCGCAGCCTGCAATCCCATATTGACATATTTTTTATGACTCCTGCGTATATCTTATTAGATCCTTAGTCCGGCTTTTCTTTCCGAACACCGAACCGAGCATCAGGGGCTACTATCTATGCGGTACTATTTTACATATCTCAAAATTCTTACCTCAAAGCCTGTTAGAAGGCTGTTGCAGGCTTCGGTCAGCCCGCTCTTGGCGAGCTGCACCTTCTGAATCACCGCACTCATAACAATGCGGTGTTCCTCTTCGATGGAGGCGCTATTGACCGCCTCCAGCAAGCTATCCGGCGCCTCCGATTGGACGGAGGCTGCCGGTGTCATGGTCTTGCCCTTCTTACGAAGGGGCCGCCCGCCGGACTCCGGAGCCACTATGGGATCCGGAGCCGAGTCCGGTGCAAAGTCCGGGAGGTTGTCCTGCGACACCTCCGAGGCCTCCTCCTCCTGGTGGGTCCCTTCCTGGGATCCCACCTCGGCGTCGTCCGTGTCACGGGGGGTGGATGCGGTCGGAAGAGAATCCATGTCCGACTCACCTAAGGACCCGCTCGACGAAGCGGGGAGATCATCCTTGGGCGGACTATAGGGTTGTATGCGGCATTAGAAAGACATTGCGTGGAAAAAAAGATAAACCATGAAGTTATTCGGGAGTCCGGATACTCACGATCTCGCCAGGGGCTTGGCCCTTGGAGGCCAGTCCTCGTCATCGTCACTGGCGTTGGCAGAGCAGTCCGGGGGAAGAGTCTTTCCCTTCTTGGACCCTTCGGCCTCCCTTGTTGGGGAGGCCTTCCTTTTCTTCTCTCCCCCCGCTGGGGAAGAAGCTTTCTTCTTCTCCTCCTCACCTTGGTGAGAGGAGTCGGCCTCGGATTCATCATCCGATAGCACCTGAAAACGGGAACTCTTCCGAGTCCCCGTGGCCTTCTTCTTGGCCTTCTTCTCCGGCACCACATGGGGTGCCGGAGCCAGCAGCCCCGTCAAACGGGCGTCCGCTGGGTCCTCTGGCAATGGGGCCGGACAGATAGCCTCTGGGGCCTTCTTCAGCCAGTCCTGTCAAAGGAAAGGGAGTTTAGATCCCGCATAGAGTCAAACTATGGAAAACTTAAAGGAAAAAATCACTTACCTCATCAGCTGGACGCTCCAAGCTGAATCTGTGATCTTCGGTAGCGGATGCGGGTGCCTCGGCGCCCTTGAACAACACCTTCCAGACATCTTCGTATGTAGTGTCGAAGAGCCCATTCAGAGTCTGGTGCTGCGCCGGATCGAACTCCCACATGTTGAAGCCCCGTCGTTGGCACGGGAGAATTTGGCGGGTGAGCATGACCTGGATTACGTTGACAAGCTTGAGCTTCTTGTCCACTAGCTTTTGGATGCAAGCTTGGAGTCCGGTCAGCTCCTCCGAATCACCCCATGTCCGGCCGCTCTCTTTCCAGGAGGTGAGCCATGTGGGGATGCCGGATCTGAATTCGAGGGCCGCTGCCCAATCAGAGTCACGCGGCTCGGTGATGTAGAACCACCCCGACTGCCACCCCTTGATGGTTTCCACAAAAGTACCCTCCAGCCACGTAACGTGGGACATCCTGCCCACCATGGCGCCTCCGCACTCCGCTTGGCTGCCCTTCACAACCTTCGGCTTGACACTGAAGGTCTTGAGCCACAAGCCAAAGTGGGGCTGGATGCAGAGGAAGGCCTCGCACACGACGATAAACGCCGAGATGTTGAGGATGAAATTCGGGGCCAGATCATGGAAATCCAGGCCGTAGTAGAACATGAGCCCCCGGACAAAGGGATGAAGCGGAAAGCCCAGTCTGCGGAGGAAATGGGGAAGGAATACTACCCTCTCATGGGGCTTGGGGGTGGGGATGAGCTCTCCCTCGATGGGGAGCCGATGCGCGATGTCGCTGGACAAGTATCCGGCGTTGCGCAGCTTCTGGATCTGTCCCTCCGTGACGGAGGAGGCCATCCACTTGCCTCCTGCTCCGGACATGGTTGGAGAGGGTGGAGGTGAGATGTGCGGGCTTGGGTGTTGGAGCTCGGGTTCGCGGAGATGGATAAGCCAAGGAGGAAGAAGGCGCAGGTAATAGGGTTGGATCTTTATCCCCTTATATGGGCGGACGAAAACATGCGTCCCCACCGGCCTAGTAAAACTCGCTTATCCCCCAAGCGCCGCAATGAATGGCACGGTTGGGTTACCCACGTCTGTATTGATGGGAATCCCGGAATAAGGGGAGCATGATCTCTGCTTCGACAAGACGTGCCAAGGAAACCGCTTCGCTAAATGCACTGAGGTGGTATAATAAAAACAATTCGAGTAAAGGCTTGGTAGTGGTGTGACGTCATGCCACAAAATACGTCAGCAGATTGAACTTGTGTAAATATTATTCTCTCTATGGTGGTATGTGGAAATTATTTTGCAGAGCTGGACACTATCCTGGTGTTCACAATCTTCTATGAATTATTCGGAGGGAGAACCCGCCTTGCAATGCCGAAGACAACATGCACGCCAGACTCGTCATCATTGAAGCCTGGTTCAGGGGCTACTGAGGGAGTCCCGGACTAGGGGGTGTCCGGATAGCCGAACTATCATCATCGTCCGGACTCCAAGACTATGAAGATACAAGATTGAAGACTTCGTCCCGTGTCCAGATGGGACTTTCCTTGGCGTGGAAGGCAAGCTTGGCGATACGGATATGTAGATCTCCTACCATTGTAACCGACTCTGTGTAACCCTAGCCCTCTCAGGTGTCTATATAAACCGGATGGCTTTAGTCCGTAGGACGAACAACATTCATACCATAGGCTAGCTTCTAGGGTCTAGCCTCCTTGATCTCGTGGTTGATCTACTCTTGTAACACACATCATCAATATTAATCAAGCAGGACGTAGGGTTTTACCTCCATCAAGAGGGCCCGAACCTGGGTAAAACATCGTGTCCCTCGTCTCCTGTTACCATCCGCCTAGACGCACAGTTCGGGATCCCCTACCCGAGATCCGCCGGTTTTGACACCGACATCCGTTTTCATAGCGTCATCAAATACGGCCTATTAACGATGGCCCATTATGGTCGGCCCATGAGTGGACAATTCCAACTCTAGCCCATTTACGGCCATAATGCGGCCTCTTATTGGCCCATGTTTGGCCAATCGATCATACGGCCCGTATAAGGCCCATTGATGATACAGCCCATAGAAGGCCCATTGTTTCTACGACCCGTAGAAGGCCCACTGCTTCTACGGCCCGTAGGAGGCCCAGTGTCACTACAGTAAATATTAGCCCATGGTTATTGTGGCCTAGTTTTAAAAAATAGGTTATTGCAGCCACTAGCAAACCGTGAAAAAGAACTGCAATGACTACAAGCAAACAAATAAACAAGACAACAAGGAAATAAATAAGCAAGCAACTTACGCTAGGCTATCACGGCTATCAGACATATTACATCCACTGAGCATCAAAGTTCACCACCAGTGCAAATAAATGCGCCGACAAAAGAATATATAAAACTAAGAGCACTTCAGAAGGCACTAGGCCTGGCTAGGTCGCCCCCCCAAACAGCCAAAGAAGCTGAGTAGACCTCAGTTGTGTCAACGATAGATGCATCAACACTAGATTTATGGCATGATGGTGCGCACGACAGTCCTCTGACATCTTCATTGCATCTTTGACCTCAAGTCAGAGCTGAGCTGAAGCAAGCCTTTCTGCTTTAAGTTGAGACTAAAGAAGTCGAACTGATTGAGGCAGTGAATGCACAGAGGTTGTCTCACACCTGCTGGTGAGTAGCTTCAACTCACTATCTTCATCAAGACAGGACCTTGGGGTCATCTCGCTGTCCTCAAGATGGCAGACGGCCGGGTTGGGGGATAAATCATGTTGTCATGGATGAGGCGGTTGTAGGAGCGGAAACGGCAAGGTGGACGATGGCGCTGATGAAGAGAGAGGAGGCGATGAAAGGATCCTGGTCTAGTGCCGTGGATGAGAGATGTCCATCTCTTGCAGTGGACGATGGGGTAGGGGTAGCGGCTCTGGCAAGGTGGAGGATGGGGTGGCGGACGGAGGAGGCTGGCCGCAGTGCGGAGGTTGTCGTGCCGCCGATGGTGTATGAATGGGGAAATGGAGGGGATGGGGGGATCTCAAACTTTGGGACGCGCTTCTCTGAAATGTGAGAAATTTATGAACTTATCCCCCGTTTAAAATTTTGGACATCGCGTCGGTTGGGGATAGGACGGTAATCTCACATCTCCCAAATATTTGCCGGTAACTATTTCGGGCGAGGAGAGGGTGTTTTGCCGCCCACGGTTGGCGCCCATGGTGTATGAACAGGGCTGACAGGTAGGATGGTTGTGTCACGTCTGAGGGAAGCTACACATTTGCCCCTATTTAAAATATTAGCCCACATCAATTTCAGACGAGGAGAGTTTGTTTTGCCGCCCACCGTGTATGAATGGGGAAATGGAGGAAGAGACACATGTCTTTCGGACGAGCTTGAATCAAATGTGTTTTGCCGCCCACATTTGGCGCCCACCGTGTCTGAATGGGATTAGAGGCCGTCGTGTCACGTCTGATTGAAGTTACTAGTCTACCCCTATCGACAGCAGTGTAAATCCGGTCGATAAGGATGTCAAGTGTCAGGAGTAGACAGTAATTTCCATCTTGCAAACACTTGCTTCGGGCAGCCCACAAATTATAGTGGGTGTTTAGCCGCTTCATTCAAAACTTGGGAGAATTAGCATTCGTGTTTGCCCTGGGCCCTGGCAAACTAAATTCAAATCCAATTTGTATTCGATTACGAATATCCACAGATAATTCTAAATTTTGTTATTTATTTCTTCAAAACAACAACAAAGATTTATTCAACCTTTATATATGATTATGATTTAGAAATGATGTGATCTTTGAATTCAGTAGGTTGGATACACTCTGAGTCAAACAGTTATTTCATCCAATACAGTATGCTCACACGAAAAACAGTTCACCTTATGTAAATCATACAAGTACTGAGGATTACCTCGCCTAAAAAATTCGGATCATTACAACACATGGACAACATAGGGGGTCTTGCAACATAATCCATTCAGAGACATGACACAACATGCAAGTACAATAATCTAATGACAATTTCAACTGGTATCAAAAGAAGAACCGGGATTACCTTGGGCTTCAGATAGCAGAAACAGAAGGACCTCCTCCGTCTTCAAATACAACATTCTTACTTCCTCCAATTCTTGGGTTGCTTGCATAATGCGTGCCGCTAATTCCGTAATTTCCAGCCTCAAGATAAAGATTACCTCATTCATGGCAGCCACACCATCTCTTTCTGCCTATAGTAGAGCCTCAAGCACTATAATATCTGTGCTCAGACTGCTCTCCGGCAGTGTTGCCTCTGAACTTCTACCATATGGTAACATGGATGGCGCACTGCTTCCACAAATAGATTCTCGGGTTGTACATTGTGTCCTAGTGTGAACAACATCCTGAAAGGTTTCCGCTGGACATAAGTAAGAGATAGTTATCATATGATCCAGGCTGTAAGCTTACATGGTAAACGACAGACGAATTATTGCTGAGCATGGCAAACTGTATTTAAATTGTTCAAAGCAGCATCTGCAGAAAATAAATTAAAATGGTAAGATGAAACTAGGGATGTAAGTGGCAAATAAACGACATCCGCCAGTCCCATCTAGTTAGTTTTTGCTACCTCCCTAGTTCATTTTCCTCAAAAAACAAAAACTCTTTTGAACTATCATACCACTAGTGGACTTTAATCGGGATTAAATGGGACCCAGTTGACATCCCTAGTTGAAAGGGAGTGTACCACCGCTATACTTAAGTTGCCAAGGCATCTAAGCAGTTGAAATAATCTGAGAAAGCACTTAACAGTGTGGCCTCATATAAACTACGAAGACAGTCTTGTGATGAAGTTGAGAGGAAAAGTTAAGGACTCAAATGAAATAGGCATGCATTTCTTTACGATAGTACAACAGGCATTGCTGACATATTGGCCAACTCAGGTATAGCGTAACAACGAAAAAGCATTCGAATCAAGCAATACAGCAAAGCAGACAACTGGACTATTTGTAATTCGGTAGGATTACAGGTTGAGGGCACAAGCCAAGAAAGCAGCCCACTCGCATTACATTTCACATGTACTAAAATACACTAGCTTACCATATGTTGCTGTGAAGCCTCGCTGCTGTTGCAATGTTCTTTGAAGATATCGTCAGCATCCCGTGGTTGCAAATCTAGTTGTTGTAGTTTATTCTGCACCCTCTATTTAGGTAAAATTAATTTTAATCGCATGCACTGGTCCAAATTGATCATCAATGGTTCATCTAAACTAATGAAAGAAGGGTGTGTGCATACACGACAATATATCTGCTTCCCTCTATTTTTATGCTTGTTCGAGGTGCCAGCCCTAAAAGAACAAATATTTTGCTTGATGGGGTTGGCAGCTCCATAATTAATAGAAGCATCAAATTAGTCATGCAACTTGGGAAGATCAAGAACACACAAACAAGTAATGAATAGAGGCTCAGAGCAGTGATGTAATAGCTAGCATCAGAAAATGTAGGGTAAAACGAACAAAAAGCAGCGGAACCACATGCTAGTTTGCTAATGTGTAATTAATTATAGAGAACATTAAGCAGTCTGATGGAACCAACAGGTGGCATCAGAACAACACCATTATCATAAATATAGCATTCAAGAAGTAAAATAGTAGGCAGTGATATCTAGTAAGTACAGTAATACTCCCTCCGTTCCAAAATAGATGACTCAACTTTGTACTAACTTCAATACAAAGTTAGTACAAATTTGGGTCATCTATTTTGGAACGGAGGGAGTACTTAGGACAAAACTAAAGCATATTAACTATATGTGCACTGGTATGTAATTTAGCACATGTAACATGTTCAATGCCAGAAGTATGGCCCTACAGGTGCAAGCAGAATAACGCGTCTCATGAAAAACTGAATGATGCCCTGAAGAAATTCAAAGGTGCGGTGCTTATGCTAGGAAAGTGAACGTAGGCGCCGGATGTTGGATAATAGTACCTGATTCTCGGCGGCGTATGGGTATCGTTGTCATACTTGATAGCTAAGGATCGTCGATGGTGCTCGTGTTGCAGTTGAGTTTGGGCCGGCTGTCGCCGTCGCTGAAGCGGCTCCGGTGCTACGGTTGCGGCGCATGTCGACATACAAGAAAGCTCATCTGTGGTAAGTGAACAGTTGCACGATAAAGAGAAAAAACCGAAGGAGTACAAATCGAAATAACCTAATGAGGCTGCAGCGTCGGTAAAGCAGGGCCGGTGGAGTTGAATATGGCGTCCGTGGAGCGGGTCCGGTGGAGTGGACGAAGGCTTCGGCGGGCGCGTTGTACAGTGCTTTCGGTGAGGCAGATCTGTTGCGGCGGACGAGGGCTTGTATGAAGGGCCAGCGAAGGGGCGGACGAAGGAGTTAGTGAAGGGCCTACACTGTGGTGGACGAGGGTGCCGGTTAAGCAGATCCGGTGCGGTGGACCATGATGGCGGTCAAGGAGATCTGGAGCGGTGGACAAGATAGTCGCTGAAGCGGCTTTGGTGAAGTGGTGAGTTGGTAGTTGGGGGTTCCACGGTGCGGAAGGTAGATCCGGCGGGGTGTGAGGTCCACCGCTGCGATGGAGGACTAGATTCGGCGGCTTGCCGTGGTTGGGGGGTCGGGGAGGGGAAGGGGAGGGGCTCTGGGGAAGAATGTTGGGGGCAAAGAGGGGAAAACAATGGAGTTACCAAAGCAGCCCTTTTCCGTTCATGTGGCAGGGGTAAAACAGGAATATCGCAGGGCTAAACTTTTGGGCGCGTGATATTTCGATGTGAGCGGGAAGTTTGAAAGCTTTTGTCGCCTAAAAATTGTAAGTATTCTGCTCTCATACGGCCGACTATGATATCATGGCCGACAATTTGTTTGTTTTGCACGCAAAAAATGTGCAAGTTTTGAAATCAATGTCGCCAACTCGAAACTTAGATTGTCCATTCAATTCAAATATGGATCATTGAGCTACTACAAGCAAATACCATCATACGGTCCAATTCAAATGAAATTCCAAATGTGTTTATCCTAAATATCATGACAAAAGCAAAAATGTGTATGTGTATGAATAAAGTGGATGATTATAAAGTTTGAACATGCTCGTATGTGTATATCTCTAGTTTTGATATATGAATTTGAAATCATGAAATCCCGACTTAAAAATGTACCTCCGTTTAAATGAATTACAAAAGCTAATGATGGAGTCGAATTCCAAAATTCCAATCTTAGGTTTGTAATTCTGGTACATCAAGGTATATCACGCATGTTCAAAAGTATCGTTATCTCATAGTACAAAGTGTGAAACAAATTGATCAACCATGAGTGCACAATATCTCAATTACGCTAAAGTCCCTCAAATATAGACACCTCACTCTTTATCTGAAGCCACCCCCCCGCCCCCACCACACACACACACATAGAGAAGTCATTCTCTCCCCCAAACACCAACACACGAGCACATTAACACCCCTCTCTCTTGTAAAGTCCAGACCCCAATATAGGTCTCTATCACTTTGTCTCTCAGGCATGCACACATCTGTTCCCTCACTCTCTAGGTCTCGCGCTATCTCTCTTACCCAAGCACGCGCACTATGTAGAGTGTATATTTCCCATATACACAAAACGTCGCCCCCAAACGTCTATCTCCCTAGTTATGTGATTCTCGCACACTCACCTCACACACCACCCCCACTGCAAACAAGCACACTTTGTCTCCTTGTGCACCACTCTCCTCTTTCTATCTCTCCCGCATGCGGACCCGCCCCAGCTCCTTCCGTGTATACACATATGTCGTGACTCTTTCCATAGCTCCCTAATGTATCATCGTTCACGATTTCGCACATTGTTCTCTACACCATATATTCTAGATCTCTCATGAAGTCCCTATCACACACACACGATGACTCGCTTCCCTTGCGTCTCCGTTCATAGGCCAATTTCGGACAACATCAACATTTTCTCCCTATCTATATGCCATTTATGGACACAAATGACCCCTCTCGCCCCCTCTGTTCCTCTCTCTCTCTCTCTCTCTCTCTCTCGCTCGCTCGCTCTCACACCCCTCTCCCACACACACACTCGATGTCTCTTCCAAATAGTCTGCTCCCCCCACCCGCACCCGTGCTATCCCGCTACTACACATGTCACACCATTCCCCCTTCCCTTATACTAGGTTTACATCATCAGTGCACAAACACACATACACACACTCCCTGTCACACAAACAAACGCATGCACAAACGCACACAGACATGCACAAACACCCATTTATCTGGATCCTCATCTCTCCCCATGTCCGCATGTGTATCTCACACACTCACTCTCTAATTATGTATATGTGTCTCCACGTTACACAACACAAAGCCCCATTTACATGTCTCTCTCTATCCTCCACACACATAGACACAAAGAATCTGTTATCATTGCCTCAGTCTCTAACATATCACACACGCACATTGTCTCTCTCTCTCTCGCAAACACGCTCAACAAGGGTTTCCCCGTGAATAACTTACCGTCTATTCATCAACAGTCGTGGCAGTATGGCGAACACGAGACGTGAAAAAGAATAAATCTATACGTGCTTAGACCACCTAGTATGACTACTAGGACTAGAGCAAGCCAAAAAGCGCACCACCGTCACCCCCTCCTTATCGGCGACGGGAAAATCTTTGTTTTACACAGTTGAGAAGTCATTGTGCTAAGGACCCACATGCCGAGGCGTTGAATAGAATGTAGATGCTAGTTTACGGAAGCAAGTATCGATAATAGGTTTGTATCTCCATACTTATATTTCTTCTCTTATAAAAAACCGAGTTGGTGATGATGGTACGTGTGCCATCTTGCAATATAGACCGTCCGATCTATATCTGACGGATGGAAATTAAACTAAAAGATACCCGCACCCCTCTCCACATTTGTAGACAAGGCCTTCCCTCATTCATCCTTATCTCCAACAAACCTCATTGTTGAGCAATTAGGAAAGGAAGCCTCTGGAACAAACTGGCATGGTGGCCGCTGCCGGCATCATCAATCCCCATGCCTCTGCTCAGTCCGACCACCAATCACCACCACACCTCACTCCTCTTCACCTTATCTCTTACTTCTCGAGATATCATTAGCTTTTACACATGGGATTACTCCCGCAAGGGTCAATCACAACAAGTGTTTTATAAAAAAATGCATCTTGATGTTCCGTGCAATGCACGGATCTTGCTAGTACTCCTACACAAGACTAAGTTGGTGATGATGGTGTGTCTGCCATCCGTCATTTTTGACCATTAGATCTACATCTAATGACTGTGAGGTAAGTTGTTGCCTTTTCTCACCAACATCCCACTTGTCTACCAATTTGCAGAAAAACCCATAATTAGTATCTTCAAAACAACCACATCCCTCCCTGACCTCACCAAAACAGCCCAAGGAATATATTCTAATTGAAACATAATATATCTCTAGTGACATATGTATATCAAAATTAGAGTGTTTTGTATCAAGTTTGTGAATAAGTATTATTCTAATTATGATTCATTGCAACGCACATGAACATTGCTAGTATTTCCAACCATGCAATTTTTTTCCTAGTATTCCATAGTTTCGAGTTTTCCATCAAGATATTAGTCACTCATGGTTGATATTTACTTTCAATCATGTACACATATGCACTATGTAACTAGCCTTGCTTATTGGCTTCCAAAGCTTAACTTTCACTCCTACTTACAATATGTAGAGTATTTAACAAAAAACTACCACTTTCAACCAGCCCTAGGAAGAATCTATTGTACAAAAAATAGCAAAAACATACCCAAAATTTCTTAATCCACGCCAAAAACTACTACCTAGTACTCCTACCGATTAGGTTCGTTTAAACCCATTTATGACAGGGTTGGCCCACACGTCCGTGCTGACGAGGCAGCTTAAACCAACACATTTTGTTTGACCGTTGACACGAGGGACCCACATCTGACCTTCTATCCTGTTATTCCCCCTCAAATCATTATTTTTCCTGAATATTACTTCAAACAGTACTGATGCGTGTTCGTCGGTGACGCCGGTGATGAGCGAGTTGGTCGCCGTTCTGCCGGACGGGCCGGACACCATGCTGGCCTCCGCACAGGTTGGCAGGCTGGCCCGAGTGTGACTCACGAGCGAGCAAGCCTCCGCGCTGGACTTCGCTCGAGCCAGATGGCTGGCCTTAGCGCAGCGCGCGCGAGCAAGCCGCCGCGCTGCCGTGCCAATCTAGCTAGAAAACCTTGCAGACAAGCAGCTGGACGGAGCTATCTTGGCTAGCTAGCGGTCGCGAGCGCCGGACAGAGCTGGCATCCAGGCTGCCACAACATGGGCTCTGCACCGCTGGCGGTTTTGACCTCGCCTTCTGCCGGTGGCAGTAGCTGCGTCCCATGGCCGAGGATGACTAGGTGGACGGGCCGGAGGTAGGAGGTCACTCGGGGATTTTTTTGCAGGCTGACATGTAGGTCCCACAAGTCATAACGCCCGGTCGAATAGAAGGCATTGACTTAATGGGTGACATGGGCCTTGTCAGAGGTTAGAGTTAGATTCTAACCCTGAACTAACTCTAACCAAAGTGGTTTTTGGATGGCAGGGTTAGATTGACAACAAATGTATCCAAACAGGGCCATGGGTTGAAACGTACCTATAACGGCACTTTGTAGAGTAGTCGTTTCTTGGTAGGGCTGGTTGGTAAGAGCATGTACAATGGTTGATAAGGTAGTCTTATCTTAAATCTGCCACATATGCAAGTGGTAGTAGTTTCTTGGCATTTTAGTGGTTTCTTGCATTATTAGGGGTTTCTTGTAAGGAACAATGTACGTACTACTAGCGACAAAAGGCAATTCTAGGTTGCGTTGTACTCCAACGAGTACTACTAGTGGTCGCGGGAGTGTATACCTTGTTTTGTGGGTTCGATCCCGGCCGAATGCACGACGGTCTTTTTTTTAAATAGTACTGCTACACTTTGCTGCGAGCCAATATTTTACACGGGTAGTTTGAGTTTTGAAGTCAAACGGACGTGCGACCCACAATCTGGGTGCACTGGATAGCCTAGCCACATGAACGGATTTTCCTTCCTAGCATCCCGTGGCTCGTGTGCTCGCCCTAGCCGCACCTCGCTTGCAGCTTCCTCATCAGCTAGTAGCATATTTAAACTAGCACCTCCCAATTAAACCCGAGGAGCCGGAAAAGCCTGGCGGGGCATTGGGAACTGTGCAATATGGCTCTGTACGTAAAGTGCTCTACTACTACTCTATATCTTGTGGTGCTGCACGCATGGACTTCACTCCATTATCGGCTCTACTCTAAAAGAAATTCCTCTTGACGTGTTTTTTTGAAACGGAGGAAAAAGCTTTGCTTCATCTCATTCATAAAGAAGGAACTACTAACAAAGTTCGACGAGATCCATTACACCTCCACAAATGGAAGCGAAAAGCCTAGTCTCGCTGTATCAAATAACTCAAATGTTCTGCCCCCGCAGTAAGCGTCGCTGATAAACAGGCTGCTAGTGTGTGCGTGAGAGGAGCGGCTGAGTAGGCCAGCTACGTGAGAGGAGTGGCTGAATAGAGCACCGAGAGTACCCACCAGGCTACTATGCAGGTGTACTTTCCCTGCATTGATAGTACAGCGATGGTTCTAGAGAACAGTAGTACCCTCCACTTCCAACTGTAGCTCCTTGACCCTGAGATTCAAGAGTTCAAAACTGATGCACTATACTAGACTAGACTAGAAGTACAGTACATCGCACTACTAGTTGAGAAAAAGTAGTACTAGTACTGCTACAATACGAGTACGTACTCCTCCGTCACATAATGTGAGACGTTTTTTGACACTAGTTGGCGTGTACAAAAAATGGCAAAAACATACCCAAAATTTCTTAATCCACGCCAAAAACTACTACCTAGTGCCAAAAATTTCTTACTAGTGCTATTATTTACAGTATAATGCAATCCCATAACGTTCCATAATGCTAGTACTAGTAGTAAATAATAGCCTCACCCCTTTGCTGAGGAACGATCTACAGTTGGAAGGGATGAGGCCCTGCGGTTACTACGCTCTTATCTCCTCCTCGCCAGTTCCCCTCCCCTCGAAGAGAAGGCAGTTCGTCGCTGATCCCATGGATTCGCCAGGCGGTTCTCCTCCTCGTCGGGGCTGGGAGACCTTGGATGACGATCGTCTAGGAGAAATCGCATGCCGCTCCGACATCCTCACCGCCGCAAGACTCGGTGCTTCCTGCACCAACTTTTTCAAGACGCTGCTTAAACAGGCTTGGGAAAAGGCCATGCTTATTGGTCTTCCATGCGTCCTCGAGGAGAAGGTTCTTCTATGGGACAGTCCTTCGAACAGTCCACCACTCCCTGGCCATGGTTGCACGTTGACTCCGCTAGAGTTGCCGACGTTGAGAGGTAGTCGGATTTTGTCCGATGAGCAGGTCAGTAATGGAGTTTGATCATGTAGTACTTAGTTATTCCATTTCCATCCTGTAATTTCTCCGTTGCCCACCGTCTTATATATAGGTCTGGGTCGGTGACAATGAATATTGGCTTGCATACCTCCGTCCGGATACCACCATCATTTTGCACAACATCCACAACAGTGCGGCCGTTCCAGTAGACCCCTTCTCCACCATTGGGATCGGCCTTCCGGACTGGCTGGGCTTGAATACGTATGATGATGCCTACATGAGATTAAAGAAGATAGCAATTACGGACCCGCCGACAAAGCGACACGGCTACGACGATTACTATCTCATCGCGGTGTTCGACATAAGGATTGCCATCAATGCAAGAGGCAGTAACGGCAGAGGCTGGCGCATGTTGGCGGTGGCAGATTTGTACCCCTACACGTTCGAAGACGCCGTGCGCCATCTAGGACGCATCTTCACGGTGACAAGCCAGGGGACTTGTTTCATTTGGTTGCCATCCTACGGTATGGGAGATTACAAACGGAATGCACAGACCATCATTTGCATCCCTAACGGTACTCCATTATTTTGCAGGGACCAGTCATCCCCCGATCAAAATAAGATCACCAATCCTGGATGTGCATTTGCATCCGTGATTCGGTCTAACCTGGAACCTTGTAGCTGACTTTGGCATATTGGGATCAACTATCTTAGCAGTCGTTACCCATGGTACCACTGATGTGCAACATGGTCACACAATCTACCACGATCGGACCGTCACCATCTACCCAGGTATTCCATTTTTTAACCCTCTCGCCTTCTCTTTCATTGTTGTACTAGTAGGAGTACTTTTTACCTTGGAGGATGCGTATAGCTAGCTAGGCCCTTGAAGACTTGAACCCACTAGCTGCCACCATTTTTGTTTTTCCATGTCTTACTATCTCATCCATGTAGCCAAGAGTGGCTATATATAATAAGTTGGTTGTTTTACTTCCTCTATACTGGAGTAGTACTATTTGCTGCACAGTATTACTGACCGCCATATTTGAGCACAACATTATTATGCATGGACCTTGACTATGTACGTCACCATGTGTCCAGATCTGAGATGCCGCGTGTACCAGATGAACGGCGCCGAGTTCGACCCCCCTGATGCTACGTGGGTGCCGAGAACACTCTTGGAGAGTACTCGCTTTTCATCGGGGACAGCTACCCCATTGTGAAGTGGATGCCACCTTCCGTGCACGACACAGAAGGCCTGCCATTCATGAAGCATGGTTGTGTCTTCAGTGCGCACCGCCGGATGAATGACATGCTGGGACACGCTTTCCCTGATTTATGCCGCTTCAGCTTGGATGAGTCTCCATCGTGTGGAACTAGACTAGAAAGCTGCGATAATGATTCCCGTTGCCCACCGCTATGGATCGTGCCATCCATGAAGAACACCTGGGACTGGAACCTGGAGGAGGACATGTAGCCCATCTATAACGTGTAAGTGGAGTACGATAATTGTGAATGGTAGTGCTCTGAATATATGTAGACTAGTCGTGCACAAATTTATCACATGAATTGGAGATGAACTTGTGTGGCATACTAGCATTTGTCCTTTAGAATTTATTACTAGTAAATGTGTTATGTGTACGTGCCACTTGTTTGGTTGTTGCACGGTCTCCAACACGCTCTTTGAGAAACAAGATGGCACAACTTTGGATATACGTGACGTGGCGGCATCATACAGTAGCATCGTTTGCTATAGTTGTAGTACACTCCTACTAGGACGACAACTCCTATAAAACCTTGCGCTTGGCTCTTTGCCTCTTCGGGAGGTTCAACAGTTCGTACTCGTGTGAACCTTGCACTTGGCTCTTCGCCTCTTCAGAAGGTCCAACAATGATGATACTACAGTACAATATGCTTCTGGCAATCTGACACCGATTGAATTGCTGCCCGTCCACCGCGAGGGCGAGGGCAAGGGTGAGGGCGAGGGAGAGGGAGAGGGCGCTGTAGTCAAAACCCTCTCCTCGTCCTGCGAACCACCACACGCGTGGGCGAGGGAGAGGCGTAGTAAGCAAGCTTCTCCTTGTTCGGCGAGTTGACGGGACACATCAAAGCAGTACTAGTACTAGTCCATACTGCATCCTTTCCGGTTAATATGGCTTAATTTGAAACGAGAAAATACACTGGCGGTCAACATATGTAACAATACGCTCTTTACGGTCACTATATATAGTTTTGCGGTGATTATACAATCACTAGCTCATCGTAGAGCACCGTATTGCACCCTACTGACCGGCCACATAGTCGACGTGGCACTTTGTTGACTGGTTAAATTGTCACATGGTTTCTGGGTCCCACCTGTCAGTTGACAGAGCAAAGAAATTAGTTAAACAAAACTTTACGCAGGCGCGATACGAGTCCAACCCTTGCGCGCGAACCGCCCTGGCTGTGTATGTGAGTGCATGCACGTGTACTCCCTCGGTCTTCCAACAAAGAGTGTACATCGGCTATAAAACAAAGAGTGTAGTACATGATGTACATCTACACTTCCAATGCATTTAGCCTTTAATCTAAATCGATATTGATTGACTAATGCACCAACTTGTGTTGTAGGTATAGGCTACATGTCTATCCTTAATTACAACATGCAACGGCCTTCATTCAATCTTCTTCTCTCAATGGTCGCATGCACACATAAGTCTGATGCTTTTGGGTGTTAATTATGCCCTGGTCAATGTGTAAATCTCTAAATGCACAGTCTTTCATGGACGTAGGGAGTAGGTTGAGCACTTGAGCGTGAGCATGTGTGTTGCGTCCTGTGCTGTGTGCTGCATGGGTGCGTGAGTGTTGCTGCATCCATGTGTACATGTGAGTGTTGCATGTTGCATGCATGCATGCATGCATGGGGCTTACTCCCTCCCATTGACATGTTCATACTTCAAGCTTCCTCTGTTCCCTCCATATGGTGATACTCCCTCTGTTCCCAAATACGGAGTAAAAGCCTCCCTCTGTTCCCAAATATGGAGTATTTGTCTTTCTACAGATTTCAACAAGTGACTAGGTACGGAGCAAAATGAGTGAGTGAGCGTAGAGGCATAGGGATACTATAGAAAGGAAGTCCTCGCGATCCATTATTCCCCATCTTGGTCAGACAGAACTATTCAACTAGTCTTCGCAGTGAAGTGACAATACACGCTGCAGTAGATGGGACACGTAATTAATAAGCTGAACCAGCGTGTTGGTGTTACTAAATCAGCCTTACCCAAAACTGCCATCATGTTTGCCAGTAGAGCAAGCTTCCGCAAATACGCCTACGCACCTCTGTCCTCCATTAACTGACATATGGGCCCTCTTGTGGTAGACCCGCATGTCATCGGTGTAACTATTTACACTCTGAAGGATGGTATATCCTGGTAGTAGTACTAGTAGAATTGAGATTTAATGCACTTTCTTCCCCGTCTTCCACTCTTCTACCTCCTCTCTTCTTCCTCCTCCTCTCTTCCCCATCGTCGGCCGCACACCATTTACCCCCGCTCACTGCTCGCCCGCCCACGCCATCTTCCTTGGTAGCTCGCACGTACCATATCCCCCCGCTCACTGCTCGGCCACACGAGGAGAAGCTTCTTCGCTCGCCCGCCTGTATCCACTTCCCCGCTGGCTCGCAGGCACCGAAAACCCCAATGGCAGAACTGACTGACACACAGAGCCGCGATTGGAATTCCCTCCCCGATGTTCTCTTGGAGCAGATCTGTAATCGTATGGACCTACTCAGCACCGTCCGTCTGGCCGCATACTCGGTGTCTTTGTACCATCTACTCATCTGCAACCGGCTGGCTCTTTTCAAGACACCCTGCTTGCTGATGCCCGATCCTCGCAGGTGGCCCAGACACCGACTTGACGATCCTATGGAGGTTGCCGTGGTGCCCCTTGACATGCTACCACTACCCGTCCACCTGTCCTTCATGCGCAGCCACTACTGGGCGGGCATGAAGGCCAACTAGATCGTCCTCATCAACCAATCTGGTAGTCCGTGGCGTCTCGTGGATATCTACACCCAGCAAGAGATCACCCTTCCATCGTTGGATACCACCGCCATCGAGCCTCGCGGCCCTCCGGACACTCCTGCCTACTACGCACGAGACGCATCAAGCTTTTGGCTCGACCTCTGTTTGCTGAAAGTTGTAATCTGCAAAGTGCCCACACCATCAGAAGACTACATGGATTACAAGCTCATTGGCTTGTTCAACATGGGATTAGTCTATCTAGAATCCGGTCACCATACATGGTTATGGCTCATCATCAATCCTGTTGAGACAACATTTTGGTCTGATGCTATAGCGCATGATGGCATCGTTTACGCGGTCGACGCATATATTGGCTGCCTATACTGGTGGAATCTATCATCGTGTAATTGTTCTATCTCATCTCATCTTTACCTTATGAATACGACTGCCTGTTCATTGTTACAAATTTAGAATACATAGTATGTCTATAACCACATCATTGCTATATGTTCCTCTCATTTCCTAGATTTTTATGACCACACATGTTATTGTTAGAGTTGATATGAGAACAATTGGCATCTAATGGTTGTTAGAATACATATTATGAGCATAACATCATGATTGCTATATGTTACTCCCATTTACAAGATTTTTATAACAACGCATGTTATTGCTTAGAGTTGATATGAGAACAATAGTAGTAAGTGCTATGGTAGAATATGAGTAGGCTCTATCATAGTTGTTTTCCTCTCATTGTTACATGATGTTTGAACCATGACATATTGGCTAGAATATGAAAGCCATTGACTTATTTTTTTAACTTGGGGTATGATTATGACCACGACATTGCAATTCTCTGTCTATGATATGTGTCACTGTTATAATAATCTTAATTCCACACATACTCTGAACATGATTGTTTATTTTTGTCCTTTTGGTCTCTAATTTGAATTGTTGCAGCAGACGCAAATGCACTGGCCTTCATGATTCCAGGACCTGGAATCATACTAGACGATGGGTGGTGGTTTATTGCTCGTTCAGCTGACGGCGGTCATTTGATGCTCATTCGCACGTACCAAATTGACCAAACCATTACATCAAACCACATGCAGTACAATGCATGGGGCGTTCGTGACATTGATGGCTATGGTTGCTTCGTGTTCGAGAAAGATCCCAGCTCCGTTGGGCCAGGCATATTCAACTAGAGGCGAGTTTACAGCCTCGGAAATCACTCCTTGTTCCTCGGGCTCAATATCCGATCATCCAACCAATCATCGATCATATCACCTGCGATGATTACCGTGCTGTGCAACTTCCATTCGCAAGGGGGGAGGGGGGGGGACTGTGTTTACACATCATACCATGGGTTTCATGAATCACCATATCCAGAGATTCGTCGACACAACTTGTTGCCAGATAATCTTCAGTGTGTGAAAGGCATCAAGCTTCCATGCGATGGATGGCTTTTGCAAACACGGCATGTGGCGATGTGGTTCATGCCAACAGCAAATATGCACAACTTGATTCATGCTGATATCTAGACTGAGTCATGTATTCTGCTGCTGTAGCACAACCCCCTTTTGTTGGATATTATGTACTGTTGTTAGTTTGAAGCACTCCTCTAGTTTGAAGGATAGATACCTTCCTAAGATCAAGTGCATCCTAACTCACCTGCGTAGGATGTACTGATAATGATGATGGAAATGCTGTATATATATATATATATGGTGGGTCTATTCTAATAACACCCTTAAGACCTTATTCTGCTAACACTTTCTCTTATTCTGCTAACACCCTACCCACCGCTCAAAACACACCCAATCCCCTCTGACCTCCTCCCGCACAGAACCCTATAGCCCCAATCCTCCTCCTGCCTCCTTCCTCCTCGTGCCGTCGGATCCCCACCCCACCACGCGCCGTTGGAGCACCGTCTCGCCACGCGCCGCCGGAGCCCCGCCCCGTCCCGCCGCTGCCGCCCAGCCCAGGTACCAACGGATCCGGTGACATCCCCATCGCCAGCCACACAATCTCCACTGGCGCAGTGGAGCAGCACCACCACCGTGGCCGTGGACATGCGAGGGGATCCCGGGGCTAGTGCAGCCATGGCCTGGAGCTCGCCCCTTCTCCTGCGCGGGGACGCTAGCTACCGCAGAGCCCAGCTACCAACGGATCCCCACCGCCAGGCACGCCACCTCCTATTGCAGTCCTCCCTCCCTGTTGCAGGCCAGGCGTCCCGGGCTTCAAGTGCGCCGGGGCACGCGATGCGGTTTGGCGTGTGTGGCCGTGCAGGTGCATCACCCCCCGCTCCCAACAACCACGAGCAGCAGCGCGTATGGCAGTGGACACAACCGAGTGCCCTTCTCCTCTGCTCCCTTCCCCAGCCAACATCCATGGAGGTGTATGTGACATCATGACGACGAGTTCATTCTCTTTTGGCAAGGTAATGCATTTTTTAGTATGGTGTGCAGTTCCATCAGTGTGGTCGTGCAGCACGCAGGCGTGGGTTTGCAATGTGGTGCCCACTACGTGCAGCCCACGAGGAGGCGACTGGTACTAAAGATGCTACATCCATGATAGTGGTAAATCCCTTTGCAATTTCAGAATCTGTTTGATTGCTATGAAAACTGTTGTAGTGCATAACTTTTTAGTGCCGTGCAATCTTTAGTGATGTTCACTTTGTTAGTTCTTCCCTCTACTTCTACGGACAAGCTGCATAGAACTGCAGTCATCCCGAGCCTGCCGCCGAGGAGCCGGCGAGCGTGCCCGCGGCGCCACCGCCTACCTGAACCTCGAACCGGGCGACTGCTACGGGGACAGCACCGCCGTCTCCTCCCTCGTGCAGGTGCTCCACTGAATGAATCCCCCTTCACCGTCTCCCTTCAGTTTCTCTAACAAGACCGGTTGTATATCTCTGAAGATTGTTGTAAAACCAAATGTGGATAGTACTGCAAGCATATGATGGTAGGGTCGTGATCAAAATTCTGATCTGTCATAGATAGTTCAGGTTCCATGGGTATAATAAGCCATAATGCTGGATATTTGCTCTCCCTTATCTCAACCCCCTAAATTCCTATGTATGTTGAAGTGGCAGAGTATTATCTTACTGAAGTTGACAATATAAGGGCGTCGGAGGTTTTGATCGTCGTGAGCTTGCTTGCATGAACACTGATAAAACTAGAAATATATTTTGCTCAGCCTTCTTTACTGATAATTTAGTCATACGCATTCAGGTTGACTTTGTGTATAGTCATGTAAAATTAGTTCATATGCGTGTACTTCGGTTTTTCTTGGTCAAAACCGATGACCGAACCGAATTATCGGTTCCAAAAAATATTGGTTACTTAATTTTGAAAGGACCGATCGGTCTGTAGTTTAAAGAAACCGAAATTCTGTATTACCCGGAAAACCGAACCGATTGGTCCGGTTAGACCGAACGCACAGGCCTACGTGAGGGGCACCCTACCTTGTAGTGTTGCTGTCACATCATTTTCTCTAGAAAACAATTTTAGAAGTGGTTTAACAAGTTAGAAGTGCAAAAAATATTTGTTTCTGCAATATGAATGCCAAAGAAAAGCACAAGAAAGTTCCAGAAACATTTTGTATGCTTTACTTTGAGTGTCGGCTGCTTGTTGTTCGCCTGATCGTTAATCTCCTGCAGGCAAGAAGAGGATGAGGATCTCCACACCTGTCCCCATGCAGTTCACTCGACGCGCCCGTGTGGTGCGTAGCGCATCTGCGTGCAGTACGCCTGCCAACCAACTCCACCATGCCCACAGTCCACCCCATGGTCCAATGCAATCCGACGACTCGATGCATGCAGCTCGCATGGTGCGTGTGTGCAGTTTTCAGGCTCGCAGGTGTGTGGTTCTACCAACAACCAACTCCACCGCGGCCCAGCACTCATGCGGGGAGCTCTTGGACTTTAGCGTTGAGGTGTTCAACAACTGACGCAGAGATGGGAACGGACACGGCCGCCTTTCCTCATCGTCTTCATTGGAAAACACACCCAGTGGCTGCTCGCGGGTGTGCTGTGTGCCGTTCAACATCAGCAACAATGCGGTTCAGAATCGCGGTTTGCTTCTGGGTGGCCAAAGGCAGCGACAGCCCATGACTTTGGCCTTTCCCAGCCCGCTGCCATGAGCTCCCAGGGGAAGGAAGACGTGATGTGCTTGCATCCGCCTGCGAGATGCCACCGCTTGGCGTACACATTTTTCTCTCTTCATTGGAATTGTTTTCACGGGAATGCTAGATCCTAGCAGGCATGCAGTATAGCCGGTGCTAGCGGTCCATATCTTTGTTTTTGTAGCTCACTATCTCTCTTTTGTTGTATCTTCTTTTTGAGTGTAGTGATGTGGGGGTTGGACTTGCAGTGCACTGGCGACCGGCTTGCATTTCATGGAAAATTTGTAGATTTACACTCTTAAGTCCCCTGTCATTGTAATTTGTATGTGTTTGTACTCTGGATAAACAAGGAGCATTAGAGTTTTGCAGCTCCCTTCAATTCGTGTAGTGGTTCGCTTGCCCTTGTCTATGCGGTCCACTCTCGTTCATAAATTTTTAGAAATAAAAAAACAAAAGAAAACATGCAGTTTGTTTGCCCATCTAATGAAGTGCGGTTTTTCGTCAGAAGCAGTGTTGTCGGACGTATGATGTTGTTCATCTCGTAAAGTGCAAAAAAATGTTATAGAAACAACAAAAATAACTAATGTGGCTCATTTCTTGGTAGTGTTGCCGTTCACTTATGCCCCGATATGTAGTGTGGTCCACTTTCTCGTCTGAGAAAATTTTCGTCCGACAAAAAAGAATCATGTAGTTCTTTTGCCCGTCCCATGTTGTGCGGTTTTCAGTACGAAGCAGTGCGTTCATCTGTCTGATGAAGTACACACGATGATTTCGGTGCTGTGAAAAACACATGCAGTGCACGATGTGTATGTGTGTTTTAAAACTCAGTCGATTTCGTCAAGCACATGCAGTGCGCTTGGTCCTCAAACGTGATTCATTTTCGAGAGTGATACTGTTCACTTGCGCCCAAGATGAAAGTATGAAAAGAATGTTACCGAAATAATAGAATAGTAATGTGCTTCACTTTGATTTATGTCACGGGTCACTTGCCCTCGTCTTTGCGGTCCGCCCTCGTTCATTAAAAAAGTAGAAAAAGACGACAAAAACTCATAAAAACTTGTGTGAGAAAATTTACGTCGGACAAAGGAGTGCATCTCGCTTGCCCGTCTGATGAAGTGCGATTTTTAGTCCGAAGCAGTGCCGTTTTCTGTCTGATGCAGTACATACGATGATTTTGGGTCGCGAAAAAACAGTGTCCGCATTTCGTTAAAATCAATTTTTTTTAAAACTGTAAGGAATCAGAGAGAGTGTTCTACATGAAAAAGTTGCGCCTCATCGATATCTTTCCAACGGCGTATAATTCGAATCATTTCGACCAGCGGTTTGCAACAATTTCACAAAAAACGGCCGCTGCCTCCCGTCGTCAGCCGTACGATTTTCAAAATTAACTAAAAACTGTAAGGAATGTCAAAAATATTCCAACATACAAAAGTTGTGCTTTGTACGTAGCTTTCCAACGGCATTTCATATGCCTTGTTTCGACAAATGGTTTAAAAACTGGAGCTAAAATAGTACCAAAACTTGAAAAAAAATTCAAAAAAACTTAATTCCGTGATTTAGTAAATTTGAAACTGCTCTTAAACCGTAATGAATTAGAGACAATAATACATATGAAAAAGATGCGCCTCGACGACATCTTTCTAACAGCGTACCATTTGCTTTATTCCGATGAACGGTTTAGAAAAAATCATGAAAATACGCTCGCTGCCACTCGTCATCCACCGCACCGTTTTTAAAACTGCTCTTGAACCGCGAGGAATCTCGAAAAGTGTTCAACATGGCGAAGTTGCGCCTAATCCATAGATTTCCAATGGTATGTCATACGCGCCGTTTCGACAAGCGGTTAAAAAACTAGAGCGAAAACAATAAGAAAAACAACGCGTGCAGTTTTTTTCAACACGAAGTTCACTCGCTTGAGTTGTGCAGCACACTTTGTTCAAACAATGACGTGCACTTGCGTTGAGCGTGCAGTGCGGAAGTGTTATCTGCACAACTTCCGCACTGCATGCTGAGCGCAAGTGCACGTCATTCTTTGAACCAAGTGTGTTGCAGTACTCACACAAGTGAACTTCTCGTCGGAAAAAACTACACGCTTTATTTTTTTGGTACTGTTTTCGCTCTAATTTTTTAACCGTTTATCGAAATGAGGCGTGTAATATACCGTTGAAAAGCTACGGATTAGGCGCAACTTCGACATGTTGAACACTTTTCGAGATTCCACACGGTTTAAGAGTAGTTTTGAAAATGGTGCGGCCCATGACGAGTGGCAGCAAGCGTTTTTTCGCGATTTCTTCTAAACTGCTCATCGGAATGAAGCAAATTATACGCCGTTGGATAGATATCATCAAGGCGCATCTTTTTCATATATAAATTTTTCCTCTAATTCCTTACGGTTTAAGAGCAGTTTCAAATTTACTAAATCGCGGAATTATGTTTTTCAAATTTTTTCAAATTTTCGGTACTGTTTTCATTCTAATTTTTGAACCGTTTGTCTAAACGAGGCGTGTGATACACCGTTGAAAATCTATGGATGAGGCGCAACTTTCATATGTTGAAATGTTTTTGAAATTCCTTATGGTTTTAAGTTAATTGTGAAAATCGTGCGGCGGACGACGAGTGGTAGCGGCCGTTTTTGGCGAAATGTTTGCAAACCGCTGGTCGGAATGATTCAAACGATATGCCATTGGAAAGATATCGACGATACGCAACTCTTTCATGTAGAACACTCTCTCTAATTCTTTACGGTTTAAGAGGAATTTCGAATTTACCGAAATGCGGACACTCTATTTTTCGGGACACCCAAATCGACGTGGGTACTGCATCAGACGGAAAAACGCACTAATTCAGACTAAAAACCACACTTCATCATACGGACAAGTGCACTGCATGATTTATTTTATTGAGACATAAATTTCGTAGATGAGGAAGTGAATCGCGCTTCACATCGGGTGTATGTGAACTACAAACACCATTGAAAAGTGAATCACAATACTTTTTTTTGTCGTTTAGGTAACATTTTTTTCATTTTTTCTTCCCATTAGGAGCAAGTGACTGCAACACCACCCAAAGTGAACTGCCACACTAACGATAGTGCACCGCAAGATAAGTCGAAGTGAGCCACATGACTTTTTTGTTTGTCTTTGTCTATCTTTTCTCATTTTTAGGCGCGTCCTGACTACATGATCAAGATTACTATACTACCTGATCATGGTTAGTGTACTGCATCACACGTTTCCCTTTTTCTAAAAAAATTAAGATGTGAATTTGCATCCAAGTCAATTGTAATATTTTTTTAATATGAACCAAGGTTAGTGTACTGCATCATTTTTTCTCTCTCCATTTTTTAAATTTGCATACGCTGCCAATCTGATTTACGAGGATACTACAATTGAATCATATATAACAGTGAAACGTACAAGAAGGGTAACATATTTGTTTACAAATAAGTCTCTGCAAATTTACATGTCTTTTTTAACACAAGTAGTACACACAAGACACCCTGACCAGCATACACAAACCAGCCGAACCTCATCTTTGATCGAGCCGAACTGCACCGAAGCAGCTATCAGCAAGAAAGGGAAAATATCAAACCACAATGGGGAACAGCCGAAGTGCAAGACTTTAACATCCAGAGGCAGAAGCAGCACCGCGACTTGCTCCCATAGAAGTGCTTGACGCCACCATCCTTCTCTGTGCAGAGAAGTGAACTGCAAGAGAGGTGGCGGAAGAAGTGAACGGCGCATCGACAACAAACAAATTGCGAAGAATATCAGAAAGTACTACACAGCCTGCTCCGGCGTACTGCACGGTTGAGCTCGTCCCCCTTGAGACCGTCGACGACAGTGGGATGAGGTCCTGGACGTCGATGACAGAGCACCAATCCATGGATGGGAGGAGCACGACTATTACACATGGAATCAAAACTGACGAAGAACTCACACGGGGTGCTTCCTAACCGCATTAGCACGGCAGGACAGAAGAGGATGGAAGGTAGTTCACCGGCGTCCTGGAACAGAAGATGTCCTGGAGCCACCAAGGCATGGTGCGGCCGCCATCGTCGCTGAGCTTGTCTCCAAGGAATTGCACGGGACGAGCTACTGGACCGTGTGTCCGGGCAAATGGAACCGCATGTCTCGATCAGCCGAACTGCGGGGCCGCGCTATAGATGTAGGAAGGGAGGGGATACATAGGTGAGAACCATCTAGATCTCACCGGAGGTGCACGTTGGCGGGAGAGGAGGCCGCGTTGTGGGTGAATCTCATTTTGTCGCCGATGCATGTGGTGGCCACGACCTCTGTAGTTGACCTCGCAGGGCTGGGGGCGGTCTCGGCTGCGCGGGACAGGGACACCCGTCCAGATCTCACCGGATCCGCCGTAGGGCTGCGCCAGCGGGGGGCTTCCGCACTGAGGGTCGCCGGCGGCCGGATCCGTCGTTTGTGGCCACACCAATGGTCGTGGCGGCCGGATCCGGTGGCTGAGGCCGCCCCGGGGGCCGAGGGCGACCGGATCCTGCCATGACCGCTGGATGGCACAGGAGAAAGAGGAGGGTAGCAGCTGACGTAGAAGGTGGTGCCCGTGGGACACGACCAGAGGTGGTGGGGGGCGGTGCCGCCCGAGTAGGTGGGGAGGGTAGGGGTGCGCCGCTCCGAAGAAGGTGGGGAGGGAGGTAGGGCGGCGCGGGGAGGGAAGTAGGGCGCGACGTGGAGAGGTTGCTGGTTGGGAGGGGAGCAATTTGTGGAGGTCGTGCCGTCGTGGGGAGAGTGAGCGAGGAGTTTTTTTCCTGTGCCCCGTGCA